>NC_080055.1:11005921-11020921 GCF_026212465.1 Amaranthus tricolor
AGTCGGATGCGGTACGTAAAGTTGTCGTTGGAAAATTTAAAAAAAAAAAAAAAAAAGGCGCACAAATCTGGGCGGCTGAACCATGGTTCAGGCGCACGGATCTGGGCGGCTGAACCATGGTTCAGGCGCACAAATCTTGGCGACTTTGATTTTTTTTTTTTTTTTTCCGTATTAATTTTTTTTAAATTATTATTATTATTATTGTTAGTACTATTTTTTATTTTCCATATTAATTTTTTTTTATTTTCCGTATTAATTTTTATTGTTGATAAATTTAAATTTTTAAGATTTTTTTATTTACGTAATATTTATATTATTATTAAAATTGTTACTTAATCTTGTCATTATTATAATTTTTATTGTTGATAATTTTAAATTTTTTAGATTCATTTATTTACGTAATGTTTTTAATTTGTTGTTGTTGTTGTCATTATTATTATTATTATTATTATTGTAGTCATTAATGTACTTAATTTATATTATTTATATTTCAAATTTGCAAGAGTTTGAAAACTTTGGAGACAACGTAGACTACTCCGGTAGCTTTGTTACGGATAGGGAATTTATCTCCTTAGATGAGTTACATAGTTGGGCCGATGCGATAGCAATAACAATCGGTTTTCAATTTACACGTGCTCTTATAAAAAGAAAGAAGGACGTTCTAGAGTTAGTGTCTATTTAAGATGTCACCGCTATGGTAATATTAGGGGTGATGTACATAATCTAGATAATACTGCCCGACCTGGTTCTAAAAGTAGAAGTTGCGGGTGTAAATTTATGATTGTAGGAAGTAGTCGTAAACCACCAGAAAGACCTTGGACGGTAAGGGTGTGTCCTGGTGAAAAGGGAAAACATAACCACCCGTTCTTGGTGTACAGAGATGGTCATGTAAGGGCAAATAGGATTAATGTAGACATTCGGGAGCACATACAACAACTTAGTGCAACCGGAATGCAACCGGCCTTTATTATGAATTCTATTAGAGATAATTTTCCTGGTTTTTATGCTAGTATGAATCAGATATATAATATTAGACAATCAATAAGGAGAGAAGAGATGGAGGGTAGGACTCCCCTTCAACACTGTCTTCATATGGCCACAGAACTTAATTATGTGGTCTGGACAGACTTGGATAACGAAGGGCAATTGAGCAGACTATTAATTGCAAATCCTACCTCTATCCAAATGATACAACTGTTTGATTCTCCCGTTAAGGAAAGCATCGGGCGTGAATAGTGTAAATAAAGTAACACATATATGTTGGGTTAATAGAAATCATTTTGTTCAACTTTTAATGAACGACGATTCGTCCCCTCTACCGCCGATCCATCCAAGTTGGAAACAAGCAGCTGACAATTTCACCAAACATCTTGACACACATTTCAGTACGAGGATTATGCTCTGGAATAATCTACGCGGGCCACGTTCACAACCAACTAATACCACCGCTGACGATGCTGTAAATTTAGATACTCCATAGAATTTATACACGACATTCATTATAAATTGTATATAATCCATAATTATACTATTGTGTATACGAATGACATTCATTGACGAAAAGAAATGCAATAATTAATGTAAAATAGTTTCAGTACAGACTATGCAGGGTCATGCCCTTTAAAAATTTGCCATTCTTCAAATAAATCTCTACAATCATTAAGGTATATTTCTAACGCATGTCGTTGACGGGGGTTCAAATCCGCAACCTTAGCAGGTACTCTTGCCAGTGGAGCGAATCGACTGGGCCATTCATTCAGGAACTAAAAACACAAAAGGATAATGTCCGTTATTAATTCATTAAAAAAAAATCTGAAAAAAAAATGATAATAAAACTAATAATTTATAAAACAACACATGAACATATTTTTAATAATAAAAAAAATAACAATCACATTAATAATAACATAATTAATTATAATAACATTAACATATATTTAATAAAAAAAAAATACAATCACAATAATAATAAAAATAAAATTAATAATAATAACATTAACAACAATAATAACATACTTCAAAATTTAAATTAATTATTCCTAAATATACCCAAAAAAAAAATTAAAAAGGAGGCGCCCAGATCTGGGCGCCTCCCTTTCATTTTTTTTTTCTTTTGCATTCAAAACAATATATAAAATTTACTAAAAAATATAAAAATTACACATTACAACATACAAATTTACAATAATAATTCAAAATTTATATTAATTAATCCTAAATACACGAAAAAAAAAAAATTTCAAAATAGTCGCCCAGATCTGGGCGCCTCGTTTTGAAATTTTTTTTTTCTTTTGCAACTAATTAAATTAAAAATAACTTACCTCGATTAATAATTTGGGGATTGTACTTAATTTTTGCTCCGAGATTTAGCTTTAGTGAGTTGTATTTAGTTGTAGTGAGAATAATTTTAGTTGGAGTGTGGTATATATAGGAATTTTACCCTTAATGGCAATGTTGTTAATTTTTTATAAAGTAAGGGTAAAATGGTAATTTACTTAGGGGGTGGCGATAAAATGAAAAGGGTGGCGGAATATAAGGATTGGGATTTTTTTTAAGGCAATGTGATATCAAAAATTGTGATATTTTTCTAATAATTTTATATTTTTGGACACTATATACTACGTAATTTAATATTGAAGTCTCTAATTTTTCGGGGCCCTAATTTATAAATCAAGATAAAACATGTTGAACATGCTCAGAACCTCCCCTGGTTTATAGACTGGGTCGATCTGAATTTTTAATTACTAGGCAAAATGTTAATTGTGGATCATAAGTATTACATTTTGGGCAGATTCAATACAAAATTTAAAAGTCAAATAATTTTAATCGTGAGTTTTTAAAAATTCTAAAAAGTTGATATTTAGAAAATAGATTTTGAGGCGAATCTATTAAGATCCCACATGAATATGTTTTTTTCATATAAATCGATGAAAAATTATAGTTATAGTTTGACACTAAAATTAGTAAATTCTATTTAAAAAAAATGTATAAAAATAGAAAGAGTAATTAATTAAAGCATAATCGTTTTTTTAATTTTTTTGGATGGGGCAGAGCCACATGCTTTTCTTGCCCCTTATAGAGTCAGCCCTACTTATAGAAATACAACACTAAAGATAAAAACTGTTAAATTTTGATCTAATCCAATTAAAATGAAAATGAAACTCGACCCACCCGAAATTGAACTGACCGACGAATGTAAATATATAATAGGTCTACTCAAATTATTTATATATGAAACAACATATAATTATTTGATTTTATAATTGTATATTTCAGGATCAGGAACCCTAATTCAAGGTTAAAATACTTGTTAAGAAACCAAAGAACGGTGGTTAAAGGATAAACTCAGGGTCAAAGAATTGATGTCTGATTCAGGAAGTAAATTATTAACTTAACAGGGAAGGTAATTCAAGAGAAACAAAAGGACACTGCATTAATTAAAAAGTTGTCTCATAAATACATTTATTACAATACATAAGTCACTCAAGTGAAAATGCCAAGAGGTTGTTTTTTACATAGTGCGATACGTGTCAGCCGTTGAAAAGGGTAACTCTGATTATTGCATCAACATTGTGACACATCAATGGTTGTAGAAATTTAAACAAAGACAGTATTTTTGGAATTTCTGAGGACATTTGCTACGGATATTTTGGACATTCCTTGACAGAACAATAATGGGAAATAAATACTCCAATCCAAGGCATAAATAAAGGTAACTAATTCTCTATAAAAAAAATACAACTTTACTCAAGCATAAGAACCATAATTTATTACTTAGTGCATTGAATAAGAACTAATTACATTGATCGTTAAGAGACAATTAGAAGAATATAAGAAGATTTATGGAAAAAAACAATGTCTTATTTATTAAATACGTATATTAAAATCATTTTGAGCCCCTTTAACCCTTATTGATTGTACAAGTTAATAGAATATTTTAAAGAGTGGTCTAAATTTTGCTTGATAGCAAGAATAAACCCCTAAATCAACTTAATATCTGGCTTAAAAACAATCCCTGAACCGATAATTTAATTTCAAATTAATTATGTCCCCTTCAAATACAATAATTATATTACTCAAACAAGAAAAATGGAGTAATAATTTCCAACTTGGACACTTCATTATGACTAATGCAATTAATACGATCAATAACACAATAGCTTTGCATTTCCCAACTAGTTGGATCAAATCTAAGTTAACGATTTTTTTGCCCATTAGTCGCTAATAATATGTATTAATTTAAAATTATTTGTTTTTTTTGTTTGAGTCAGCACGAATTTGTTTTTTCATCTTTTTAGAAGGCCTCAAAACTAATTTGGGGTTGCTCATTGATATACTTATCAACTCATACTTGTTTTTAGTACTACATAGTAGATTAAAAGAACGTCAGTTTTAAGGAAAGACGCAACAAGAATCAAACTCAAAATCTTATTTAAAGAAAATAATAATTATTCTAATTAAGATGAAACATAATTTTCGCTTATTTATTATTATTTTTAATTTATGGATGCGGGACTTAAAATTTAGTACTTTAAAAAACTATGAACTAAGATCAAGAACCTTTATATCCTATTGTTTAAGAGTAAAGAATACTCCATCCGTTCTTTTTTGATCTTCCACATTATTATAACGGGTAGTTTCAAAAGTTCTTCCATTTTAGAATACTTTTTATTTTTAGAAAGTTTTTATCCCACTTTTACCCCTTAAAACCCCCTTTTCTTTTAATGTACCCCATTTCTTTTATTTATAATTATTTTATCTCTCATACTTTCAATACAATCATTACTTCACACTACTATTTAATTAAAATAATACCCACTACAACCTCATACTTCCAATGCAATAATTACTTCACACTACTATTTAATTAAAATAATAATCACTACAAACCAAAGATTTTATCTTTCTTAATATGGGTGAAAAACCCAAAATGGAAGATTAAAAAAGAACGGACAGAGTATAATATAGAAGTATGTAGTCATATAGATGAATCTAGACGAGTCGCGCATGAGACTCGGACGCTTTCCTCCTAATCTAATTAAATACGTCATTTAATTTGAGATCATTTTTGAAAAATTGAAGGAGATCACATAGGAAGTGTAATTAAAGAAAAATTAAGAAAAATAATAATTTAATAACAATTTTATAAATAGTTGGATATCATAAAGATAATAAAAAAGTTGACAAATATGAAAATGATCCAATTTATGTGAATTTGCCAAAACAAAAAATGAGACCTTATATTATTACATTAGGAGAGAAATTATCTAAATTGCTTTGATCAATTACTCCCTCCACTTCAAAATGTTAGTACTTATATTTGATCTTTTTGCACACAAGTAGAAATTGAGTTTTAAAATAATAAATACATTTTAAAAAAATATAATATAGTGAAGTATTATTTATACATCAAGATAAATCTAATATGAATTAATGTTGATATATTTTAGCTTCTTTGTATCCGTGAAATAATGTTTCAAAATTTCTCTCTTCATATATGAAATATCCAAAACATAATCAACAATGTGAAACATAATCAAAGAGAAAGTGAAGTATTTCAAAGAAAAAGTGAATATTTAGTAATTAAAAAAATATAAAGATTGAATTATATAGATAAAATTAAAAGAAATTGATAATCATTGTGTGATTCATTCAAATAAAGTTGATTAAATTTACCTAGCGTCATCAATTAATTTCGTAACATGAATACGTTAAATCACATAAATATAGTTTTGCCTCTAGTTTTTAATAGTTGTTATACTTTTGCTTTTTACGTTATCAAATTTAAAATTTTAGTTCTTATAAAGATCTTTATTTTATATGATTAAAATTCTAAAAAGTTAATATTATAAAAATATGCATTAAGATAAATTAAAAAGACCTTATTTGATTATGTTTTACATTAAACATAGAGTAATATATTTCAAATAAAATCAATTAATAAATAATAATTGCTATACATACTGTAGCTAATATATATATATATATATATATATATATATATATATATATATATATATATATATATATATATATATATATATATATATATATATATATATACTTCTTCCGTTCTTTAATGTTCTTTCTATTTAGAATATTTCACCTTAGGAGAGAGAAATTTAAATATTATTTTTGCACATATTTTGAAGATAAAATATATCCATGTATGTGAATTTAGTTAAATTTATTTTAATGTATATTTTTTATTATATATTTTTTTTATAATTTTTAATATTTGTATTTAGAGATATTGAGGTTTAAAATTTGCATTGAAAACTCTGCAAAAAGTATATGAAAAGAAGAAAAAGAAGTGGAAGGAGTAACGTGTAACAACTAACAACGATTAATGATGGGTATGAATATGATGATTTCCATTTCCAACAAGTTAAAGCAGGAACATAAAAAGATTAATTATATCATATTTTCTTATCCGCGTTAACTATAGTCTTCAATATATGAAGCACTTGCTTATGATACAAAGAATACAGGTGGCTCATACATTGTTGATTTGCACGTAAACAATGATTAGGTCTCAGGTTCAATGGCTCATTCACTACAAATTTTTTTTAAATTTACAGTGCCCTCACAGGCAGGCGTATTAGTGAACCCTCTAAATCCGCCTTAGTATATATGTAAAATTAATAATTGTATATTAAATTAATATTAAATATTATTTAAAAAAATAGATAACATTTTTATAAAAGAGAATTATAGCAAAAACAAATAAATTGACTAAAATTAAGCGTGCAGTGATCTAAGGAGGACGGAATATAGACTAAAATTAATAATTGTATATTAAATTAATATTATGAGTCTAGCTACCTAATATGACCACATTATTATTGGTCAAATTTTCAAACTATTTAAAAAACGAACTAGGCTATAATATCTTATACTTCTATTATTGAAGAGTTTTAAAACTATACAAAATTATAATTTTCACATTAATACCCAACAAACTATATATAAAATTAGAATTAAATACCTTATTTTGGTCTATAAATATCAAAGCCAATCAGCTATTTAAACATCCAATATCTATTTCTCTACTCAAGGAAACACAATCAACATGGTTAGTCTTCTTAAAACCATTTTACTATTATCAATCATCACCGTGATTCCTTCTTTTATTCTTGCATAAATTCAATGTATATGATCCCAAAAAAAATATATTAATATCTAATAGTGTGTCATATTAGCTTCTAAGTCCTACTCATATCTGATATTGAATATTTCATTTTAAATGACAAAATAGATTCGAACACATAACTTCTTATTACGCTGGTTTTTGATATCATGTTACGAAACCAATAAACTAAACCAAAAACTTAAACTATTATGCATTTTTACCCACCTTTGTTTGTTGCAACTATTTTTTACAAATATTTTGGATTTATGTAGGTTAAAGAAAATGGAGTGAACGCCGAGGCGACGAGGTTCGAGTTCAATGTGAAGCATATAGGAGAACCAACGATGGTTCAACCAGAAAAGGAGACACCAAAAGGGCTATACTTTTTATCAAATTTAGATCAAAACCTAGCAGTGATTATACGTACAATTTATTGCTTTAAGTCACAAGAGAAGGGAAATGAGTTAGCTGCACAAGTGTTAAAAGATGCACTTTCTAAGGTGTTGGTGCACTATTACCCTTTGGCTGGAAGGCTAACCATTAGCCCACAACGGAAGCTCATCGTCAACTGTGACGGAGACACTGATGGCGCGGTGTTTGTCGAGGCGGAGGCGGATTGTAATATGGATGAGATTGGTGACTCTACTAAGCCTGATCCTATTACTCTTGGAAAGTTGGTTTATGAAATTCCTGGTGCTAAAAGTTTGCTTCAAACTCCTCTTCTTGTTGTTCAGGTTAGTTCACTTACAACTCTCTTAGACTCATTGGAAATAAAGGTGGACAAATAGGTCATTTGATACTTGGTTTTGGTGCATAAAATTGAGTATTTGTTAAATTGACATTTAAATAAGGAATAATTAGCATTATTGCAAATTACAGTCTCAAAATTTATTTTTTACGAATTACAACCACCAAAGTATCAAAGTTTACAGAATTTAGGCCAAATTATAGAATCCCGACCATTTTGGTGGATTTTGGGTTAAGTGGTCAAAATTCTATGATTTGGCCTTAATAGTGTAAACTATAATTCTTTAGTTGCTATAATTCGCAAAAAATAAACATTAGAACTGAAATTCACAAAAATTTTAAAAATTAAGATTGTAGTTTACGAATTATTCAAATATCCACCTAAATCAAGACTCGTATTAATCAAAAAATTTAAAATAAATATTTATTTATAAAAATTCATTATAATTTTATTGTTTTAATTATCAGCTCGTCTGATATGATACCTTCTCATTATTAACCAATAAAAACGGCAGAGTTTACACGATTATAAACTTACTTGCACAATGGCAAATCTATGTAGGGGTTTGTGAATGCTTAATTAGGCCCCAACATGAATGTAAAAATAATGTCAAATATCTCAAGTAAAAAAAAACGTATATATTGCACATCCAAAATGTTTTTCCATCTAGTTATTACATTTAATTTTGAAGACCCTACAATTAAACTTCTTGATATATCAGGATATATGTATGAGAAGTATTATTTTATAAATAAATAAAAAGTTATTCTTATGAAAATTTGTCTTTTTTATAAGAAGACTTCAAAATATCTATATAATAATAATTCACATGAATGCACACTAATAAATAATGCATAAACAGGTGACAAAGTTCAAGTGTGGAGGTTTCGCATTAGGATTGTGCATGAACCATTGCATGTTTGATGGGATTGGAGCTATGGAATTTGTCAACTCATGGGGCGAAACTGCACGGGGTCTAGCCCTCAACACGCCCCCCTTCCTAGACCGAATGATCTTGAACGCACGCGATCCACCAAAAGTCGAGTTCAAACACCAAGAATTCGATGAAATCCAAGACATATCCGGCACCAATGATCTATACGCCGAGAAAGTGCAATACCGATCCTTTTGCTTCGACATGAGCCAACTCGAAAGGCTCAAGGCGAAAGCGATGGAAGATGGAACCCTCAAGAAATGCACCACATTTGAAGCACTCTCAGCATTTGTATGGAGGGCAAGGAGCAAAGCACTTCAAATGAAGCCTGATCAAAAAACAAAGCTACTCTTTGCGGTTGATGGAAGGCCTAAATTTAGCCCTCCTTTACCAAAAGGGTATTTTGGGAATGGAATTAAGCTAACTTATTCTATTTGTCGTGCTGGTGAGTTAATCGAAAACAATCTCTCGTACGGTGTAGAGTTGGTCCAAAATGCTATTAAAATGGTTACAAATGATTTTCTAAGGTCAAGTATTGATTACTTTGAAACTAAGAGGACAAGACCGTCATTAAGCTCGACTCTTTTGATTACAGCATGGTCAAGATTGTCTTTTCATACTACTGATTTTGGATGGGGTGAACCTGTTTTTACTGGGCCTGTTGCATTACCTGAAAAAGAGGTGACATTGTTTTTGTCTCATGGAAGTGAGAGAAAATCCATTAATGTGCTCTTGGGATTACCTGTTTCTGCCATGAAAAGCTTTGAACAACACTTGAAAGAAATCTAGTTAAGCGTCATGCTTTTATATGTTCATTTTACTCCATTTGCTTTTGGCGCAGATAACAAGAAATTATATATATTGGGTTAAAATATATTACTTAAAAATAAGAGAAAGAATATTTAAGTATTGAGATCTTCATGTATATCCAAAAAGAATTAATTGGGCAAATTTAGTGTGACGGTGGAATATATATTAATCTAAGTGGAATTATCAAAGAATTATATTTATATTATAATGGGGTTTTTGTACGCGTATTTGTATATTTTTATACAAGTTAATTATGAGATGATATTTGTTTGTATGAACATATAGTATAATATTGTTTGGATAAAGTGAAGGTATATATTTATGGAAAGATTTAAATTCTTTTGGTTTTTATAAGTAGATTACTAAGTCAATAGTTTTTCATCTATAGACAACGTCTTGAGTTGCATATTTTTTGTTTGGTTATTGGTTACACTAATTTTTGGATGAGACGGTCTTACAATGAGATTATCTTTATTAAACTAGTATTATATATACTTTCTGTCTCAAAGTAATCACTTATAACGTTAAAGTGATCACTTATAATTTTAAGAAAATTATTTTTTATGGTTTTAAAGTAATTACTTATAACCTTGCAACGATCACTTACGTTCTTAAAGTAATCAATTAAAGAAATGAGCTAATATATGAGTCCATCTTATGGTAAGACAGTCTCATAGAAGACGAGTTGTTTGTTATTATTTTATCCAAAACTCTTATCCATTGCAATTTATTTTTATTTATTTATTTTTTTTTTTGCAATTAACGGTGCATTGTTGATTGCACACGTTGCACCATTTTTGGATCCGTCACTAAAATTTAAAGGGAAATTCTACATGGTAAGCACCAAGTATGGCGAAAGGCGAGTTGTAGCAAGTCTTAACTTTTTTTTTCCACAAAATAGCACTCACCTCTTTGAAAAGTCACTACAGTAACATTATGACGCCAAAAACATTATAAATCCATTAAGTGATGAAATGACACAAATATCCATTGTTTAATTTCAATAAAAGACAGCATCTTCTTCCTCTTCCTTTCAATATCTTCTTGTTCTTTCATTAATGTTCTTCTAACATAACCATAAACCATGTTCTCAACTTCTATACACTCAAGAATTTCTTCAAGTTTAAAATAAAAAAAAGAGCAACAAATCTTCACCAAGAGCAACAATTGCAAACTGACTACAACTACAGTTTGCAATACAAAAACAAACTGAATATAGTAATTGTAACAAATTCACTATAGAGCTAACACTCAATAATCATATAATATTCAAGAACAAAGAAAATAAAGCACTTAATCCACCATTCACTCTGTATATTAATTATAATTGTTCAACTATTCGAAAACTTTTCTAATTATACAATTTACAATTACTTGAACAAAAATTTGTTTTGAAAATTTCATTTCCAATGTCGTGAATTATTTTCTAAGAGTTCGAACTTTCTATAACTTGAATTCTTCCACTATTATGGTTTTAAACAACAAAAAGTACAATAATTTAAGCTTTTGGACAGTTGTCAAAAAACAGCTGAACATCAATGGAAGAGCAAGAAGATTAATGGAGATCTTAAAGAAATTCATGAGTGTATGAAAGTTGAGGACTTAGTTTATGGTTATGTTGGAAGAAAAACATTAATGGAAGAATAAGAAGACATTAAAAGGAAGAGAAAGGAGACGTTGCCTTTTATTAAAATTAAACAATAGTATTTGTGTCATTTCACCACTTAACGAAAACATAACATTTTTGGCGTCATAATGTTACTGTACTGATTTTTTAAAGAGTTGAGTGCTATTTTATAGATAAAATTTAAGAATTGCTACCACTCGCCTTTTGCCATACTTAGTGCTTACCATGTAGAATTTTTCTAATTTAAATATGACACAAAAATCGATATTCCTTCGTTTCATAATTCATAGGTGTATATATATATATATATATATATATATATATATATATATATATATATATATAATTAATGGTAATCAATATTGTTTTTCTAACTATTTTGAGAAGGTTTGCCATGTTATTTGATAGAGAAATTAACAACCCTATGAAATATTTGATGAAACTGATGTTCATTACGTGAAAAAAAAAATGCTTACAAATGTGAATGATATCTAAAGGCAGAAATGTTTTGGTATTCTAATTTTAATTTACATCCATATGAATATTTCATCTAATTAAAATGAACTATTATTTTTTTCACACTATTTATTGAATTATTTTAATCTTAAATAATTTAATAATACATAACTACAAATTATAAAAAGTTAATATTATTAAACTACATTTATTGAGCTTGAGTTGAAAAACAAAATCTAATTGATTGTTTAAGTAGGTTTGCTCAACTTGACAAATACTCCTCTATTACATTAAGATGCTCCGATCCTATTGACTTTTTAATGTGAGAGCGGTGAGGATCAAATAATAATTATAATAATACAATTAATTCTTAACATGAAGCTCTATCCGGTTTTCTATCAATTGTTAATGCTAATAACGCCCCGGGCTTTAGCCTTCCTCTTAGGTGGTAATGCATTGGAATCAAAGTTTCATTATTATGGGAATGTTATGGAGCTTTTGATGAAATTTTACACTATAAATTATTCCTATTACCATCTAATACCACATCTCCCATTAGTAATGCATTGGAATGAATTTTATGAAGAAAATGAGATGATTGAAGTTGGACAAGTATGGCCATTAAGGTAACCAAAAAATTTTTCAACCAAAAATTACACTAATTTTTCATTCCCATTATCACCATTTATTACCACCTACCAAACGGGTCATTAGAGTTCAATTCATCATCACCATAGAAAATTATGATCAGGGTCTGAGGAAGGAAGAACGACGACAGCTCATATTCATAGAGGAGAGTGCGTTCAAAGAGTCCCTCGACCGAGAAAAGTCTTCAAAGAGAAAGCCGTTAGAGTTCAATTAGATTGACATATCTAATTAATTATCTACTCTTGTAATATAATTTATATCACAATCTTAATATAGAGTATAGATTTACTGAATAATCACATACAACTTAATGTTTAATGTTATTAATGTTTTATGTTAATCATGGCCGTAGATTAGCATATGAAAAGCAGTCTACAACACAGGGCCTGTTAACATGTTTATATTTTTATACTTATATTTATTGTTTTAATTATCGCAAACATGTTTATACTACTCCCTTCATTCTCAAATGTTCTTTCCATTTGGAATATTTCTTCTTAAGGGGAGAGAAATTTAATTAATTTTTTGACATATATTTAGAAGATAAAATATATCCATATGAGATCTTGTTAGATTCGTCTTAATGTATACTTTTTTATTATGTATTTTTTATAATTTTTTTATTATATGTATTTGGAGATATTGAAGTTTTTAAATTAAAAACTGTGCAAAAAATAAATGGGAAGAACAAAAAGAAACTGGAAGAGTATTTTACACGAGAGTAACCAAGTAATAATGTCTCAAATATAAATATTTCAATAAATGGAAAAATTTTATTATATACTACTATTATTGAATTTTTTCTTTTCTTAAATTCAAAAAAATTTTAAGATAAAATTAAAATAAGGGCCCAAAATTTACAAGACAGCCCTGATGTTAGTACTGATCTTTAATGCTCGGCAACAGTACTATTAATTGCGGAGATGTTTGGAATATAAAGTGAAAATGAAATGGAAAGGGAATACTTAAAAGAGGACTAAGGGTAATGATAAGAGTTATTGGTATAAGTTGTTTGGTATAATTATAAATAACGGAAACACTTGAGCTATGATCACACATAAACCGAATTCACAAAATCTGGAATTAACTTCTCTCATCTGTCTTTCAAGCACATTCATCAACACCTTCCTCCCTATTTTCTAGAGCAAATCATTGATCAACGCATTCTAAAAAAAAGCAAATCAACAGTTTATGTTTGTGAATGAACTCAAAAAATCACAGTGAGTAATAGGAAGGTGGTAGCCAACTTTATGTTTTTCTGTTTACCTCATATTCGTTACCGCTAAATCATAACCGGTAATATTTTGTGGGATTCCCATACCACCAAGAAACGTAAATAGAAGAAAAAAAACTTTACCAAACAAAAAAAAAGAGCAACAGTTTCACATTTCATTATCAACTTCTTGAAATTGAAATACCAAATACACCCTAATTCTCTAAACATTTAATCATGCAATTAATTTCTCACTATTTGCAAATTAGATCAGTATGACCATAAAGAGCAATACTTTATTTAAGAACTTTTTTCGAAGTCTCTAGTCCAAAATATCAACTCACTAATCATGAAATACGAACAAATAAATAACATGAAGATAACTACTATGCAATTTGTGACTAAAATTAAAAACATAAATTTTATAGCAAATAAATAAAGTAGAAAATGAAAGAACAAAGAAAAAAGAAATACTTTCATTATGGTTGGTAGAATATCAACACATCACCTTTGGAGCCCAAAACTAATTGTTATAAGCTAATGAGCAAGAAAAATAAAGTCAATGGATTTTGTTTGAATTTTTACTTATGCATTTTCATAATATTAAATTTTTAAAAATTATTTGAAGTTGATATTAATAAAATTTACATTAAGGAAAATTGAACTCACTTGACTATTTTACAACTTAGAGTTTGAAAATAAGCATAGTGTAAAAACAATATTTGACATTTGATATGAATAGGATGGGAATATAAATATTAATTATGCATAATTCAATATTATAAATTATAAAAATAATGTATTGAATTGCGTCAGAAAAGTAACATGAAGCAAATATAATAAATAGATCAAGCAATATATATATATATATATATATATATATATATATATATATGTATATATATATATATATATGTATATATGTATATATATATGTATATATGTATGTACATATGTACATATGTATATATATATATATATATATATATATATATATATATATATATATATATATATATGTATATATATATATATATATAGGGATGGCAATGGGTCGGATCTGGACCAGGTCCAGGTGGACCCGGATCCAGATCCGTTTTCAGGAACAGGATCCAGATCCGAACCCGGATCCGCGGGTCCAGTTTTGCAAGACTCAGTTCCAGATCCGCGGGTACTACGGATCCGGGTCCAAAACAGGTCTGACTTGTTTTTCCTATTTTTTTTTTGTTTTTGAATGTGTTGAGATTGAAAAAAGCGATATTTATAGACTAATGTTAATAATATATATAATATGTAGACTAATGTTAATAATATATATAATATGTCCATTGAAGTTCTTCGGTAAAAGGAGATGATCCTTCTCAAGGTTATTTTCAAATTGTGCAATGGTTAGGCAAATATGCATGATACTGCACATTTGCATGTGCAACAA
>NC_080055.1:11031139-11113639 GCF_026212465.1 Amaranthus tricolor
TTGTTTGTGTATCAATCTATCTTTTAAGTTTTAACCATAAGAATAGAACTATTTGTTTGGATGTTATGATTGATTATACTAAAATCAGTCATTAAATTATGTGCACTTTTTATAGGTCTGTAATTGCATTTTGAGAAATAACAAGTTTGTTGTTAGTTAGCATTAATAAGGGTGAGGTTGTGTATGTCTGACCATTTAATCTCGCATAGGTGAAAGTCACTTAATGACATTAAGATAATAAAGTATTATCAATGTACTAATCATGTTAATTTTGAAGATTAAACTAAATTTCACTTTTACTGTTATCAGATGATTTGATTAATTTAACACCAATAAAGGTGAGATTGATACTTCTAACCCTTTCAAAGATCGTCTAAATAAGAGTCACTTAATGGCATTGATGTAACAAAATGTTGTTATCTTACAAATCATGTTAATTTTAAAGAGTGAACTAAAAAAGTCAACATTATAACAAAAAGAATGATAAACTCGAACACGTATGCTCAATAGTCCCTAATAAGTTTGGGCTAGAATTTTTACTCGGTATAGCAAACTCAAAGGGACGAGAACGGATATTTAGCTTTTAACCAAGTACTAGTTAAAATTGTAAAGCTCAGTTTACCTGGAAGGAAGTAACTGTGCCTAGAAAAGGTATTGTTGGAGCAAATGTCACAGTAAACTGTGCCAATGACAGTGATTCGAGACCGCGGTTTGGGCTTACCCTTAGCTGCACCCTTAGCCGCTGGATGGCGCCCACCATGGGTGAGTGAAAGTGTAAGGAAAAACACAATAAGACATAAAATAATGGTGGATTTCTCCATTAAAATACCAAAGTTCAGAAGCAAAATGACAGATAAAACATGAAAATTTTCTGATGTAAGGTAAAGAGACTAAGAGAGTTTATTCTTGTGTAATGGTGAATGATAAAGAGAGCACAAGTGGAGAAAGAAGTTTGCTTTACTAGAAATAATTGTGAGAGACAAAACCACACAAAAAAATAGAGGTTTTTTGAAGGGTTTTATCTTTTTCATATCAAACAAAGACATGTGACTCATGAATGTCCTTTTCAATAGAGCTGAAAAATTTATTGTAGTCATGGAGAAGTTGAGTTTTCTTGGTGTGGAACATAAAATCACAGCATTTACTTATATGGCATTCTTTATGACTTCAATAACAATCCTCATGAGTAGTAATTTTCTCGCTATTTATTGCTCGTGTGCTTTGGTTATGGGCACGATGAATGGGTCGATAACATATGTGGGCTTATCGTGTTGTACTTAGAGCTCGGATCAAAGGTTTAAGGGCCGAGCTTAACCGCATAAGTTTGATTAATGTCTAAGGCACCATGCTTCTATAGTTAATGACTACAATGACAACTCTCATGAGTAGTATTTTTCTCCGTATTTAATGCTTAGTGAACCAGTAAGGAAAACAGAAAGTTAAAACACAGAGGACTTAAAAAGAGAGCGACAAAGACAATTAATAACCTAGGATATGAAGGATTCAGACTTACAACTCGAGATGGAAAAAAATCGAAAAGAATATAGAAAAATTCATGTGGGCAACTAGTGAAACTGATCTATTGGTTCGTGTAGTCAACCTCAATATTATATAACTAAGGTTTTTACATTGTTGTGCTTGATTATGGGAAGGATCAAGGGGTTGACAACATTTGTTGGCTTAATCGAACTGTAATCAGAGCTCGGATCAAAGGTTTACAAGGGGACTGGACTGGCTCGTGGGACGTGGAAGTATAGGGGCCGAACCGAACGATATAGGCTTGATTAAGTTAATTTCAAACTGTAATCACTTGAGTGTTAATTTCAAACTGATCTGACTAAAACCAGCAAAACACCACTTGAGTATGGCCAATCTAATACAAACAAACTGAAAATGATGAAAAAGAAATAGCTGTCATAGAAATTCGTTTCAAATCACAATCATAACCGAATTAACAGTATACTTTTTCCCTCCTATACATTGATGAACATACCCAAAATTAATCAATCACCCCTGGAATTTAGAACTAATTATAAATGGAAGTAGAGTGCAGTGATACATCGTATACGGGTTTTTCGTTCCCTTCGAATCGATATGAAACTTACATCAAGGACAGACTGCATTGTTATACACAGAATTACCAGCAAAACTTACGCAGTAAACGCTTCTCGGCCCTTGAATTATTTGGTTTTTCTAGGCTTGTTACGGGTATGTGTAGAACCAGCAACAGGCACACAGCGCACAACCTAAATAATATTTTCCATAATACGTAGTCTCACAATATCGAGCAGGAACAGATGCCCTTTCTTTGAGCCTCGTCGATTTTCTTTTCTGCATGGAAGAAGAAACAACTTAGTAGTATAGAATCCAGTTTAAGAAGACGATCTATGTCAGAAAAACGGAGTAAACGTATATTAATCAGCAAACAAGAACTAAGTTTTTACAAATTCCATTCCTCAGTCACCATCAACTCAAAAAGGTTGAGAATTTTCTATTAACGCCATCGAGTGTACTTTCTATCGAAAAACTCAAAAACGCAGAAACACGAGCCAAATGAATGAATTGCTATGCGCGCATACGGAAAATTAAGTCTGACAATACAAGTAATTCAGAAGTGTCCGAAAGTAAAATTTTCATGAATAAAAAGCATTCTGATATGCAGTCCAGCTTAACATGGACGCACAGAGAGGACGCACAGAGAGGACATACAGAGCAAAGCCTAAAAAGGTAAAAGGTAAAGGACAATCCCAGTATCCCGCACAAGGCAGGGTCTGGGTGGGGGGTTTTTTTACCTCAAAGAGGTGGACAAACCATGCCCGGTACCCTCAAGGAGGGAGTAAAGAAAGATACGCGTAGTCAAGAAACCCCCCAACTAATACCTGCTCCCGATAGGTCAAACACCGAACCTTCTCTGCATGCAAATGCTCTATCCATTGAGCCACAAGTGCTTTTGGTCAAACTAAAAGGCTTGCTTGGGCCAAGTAGATAATGTAAAGTGAGTACGTGACTAGACCTGTCAATTTGGGTCATAACCCATAATTTTTAACCACTAACCCAAAAATGTCTAGACTCCAAAAACTGAAAAAATTGGGTCAAATCCAAATGTAACCCAAACCTGACCATTTTGAATTTTTGATCCACTTTTCCAATTTCCTTTTTTTTTTTCCGGTTCCAAGTTCTTGTTTTCTAGTAGAGACTAACTATATTTTTAATCAATTTTTGTATTATGAGTTAATATTTCATTGTTAGAGCCTGAAAATTGGTATATTGGTCGTTTTTATAAAAAAAATTTATTAAGCCAAAAACGAAAATCACATTTAGAAAGGATAAGCTCTCATAATGTTAACAAACATAAATTCATCAATTATACAAAAAACGGAGCATTTTACATAACACTCCTATGAAAATCATCCTACATACTGTCTAAATACCAATTTCATTCCTCGATTGAATTTCACGGCTCATCACGAGTCAGACCCATTACAAATTCTTTTATTCATGATTCACGGTAACAAACATAGAATCAACATTCCATTAATTTGCATTCCACTTTCTCAATCATCCATACTCCAAAATTAGGCCTAAACTATTTTCAGCTCAATAACTGTATCAAATATTCAGTTTTCCAAGTATAGATATGGACACTGGTTGGCGGTAACTTCATTTAGATCAAAGAACTATAATGTTGTGCAAGAATTAGATCGCCAAGTCTAACACTGGACACCTTTAATTATTCATGATGAATACTCCCTCAAAGGATTCCACTCTTTGCTCCATAAAGGGAGAACCTTACTCGGACTCTTCATTTTCCTTCACGTATCCGTGTCCGATCCTTGATGCTCAAACATTGGTATGGCACTTGGACACTTCATTTTAGGCGTAAAGTTGAATATTTAGATGTATCAGACACTTAGATACGTACCAGTATTTGATATCAATACCCGAGTTCAAGTAACATAGGGGGGAACCTAACTATTAAGTTATTAAGGTGTTACCGAGTTTAACGGAAAAGACGGATGAAAAATAGGGCCAAATCCATTAATGCAATGGGTTTAAGTTTAATTTCGAGTCAAGTTCGAGTTGTGCTCAAAATGTACTAAAAATTGTGCTGAACATGATATAAGCACAGATACAATAAAAGGGTCAAATTGGGTTGGGTCTAATTTGTCATGTTCGCATTCTCTTAGTGACTTCTAATTGGCTCAGCACGGTGGGTATAATGATGTCATCTTAAAATAGGACTATATAAGTGATGTTACTGAACACAGCTGTTATTAACAAAGAAACTGAAACATCAAAATGTTAGAAAATGCTAATATTGGTGGGTGAAAAGTAAGAAATAGTAGAAACTGATCAAGAAGATTCATCATTTTTCACACTTCTTAACGAGTTTTGAGTTCAGGAATGTAACTTGTGCGAGAAGAGAGAAAAAGAGAGTGGCAGCTTTGATTTTGCCACATAAAAACTAGCAACATAAAAAGAAATTTTCCATCGGTACAGGGGCAAACAATAAAAGACAATGAAAAAACCAAAAATTTAAGACGATTTACCTGTTTTTGATTTTGCCCCAGATGGGTGAACAACAACATGCATTGTAATAACGGCTTTTTGAAGCTCACCAAAGGGCATCTGACATTGGCCAACAGTCTTACTGTTCTCCAAAATCTTACCCGCGTTTATGATTTTGATATCACTTGCACCCTTCGGAGCAACCTTCTTATCTGAAATAAACACGAAACAAACTTTCTAAAATGGGACATAACCTTCAAAAAAAAAAAACGGGATATAACAAAACACAAAATCATAGAATTGGAGGCATAGCCAAAAAATGAAAACTCCCGATATTATTGAAAATATTATTTAAAAATAAACAGCCACATGGACAATACAACATTTCTTTATCCAATGTCATTAAGTTACTTCCACCTAGGCAGGGTTTGGAGGGTCGAAAACATGCAACCTTAGACAAAGAGGTTATTTCACGATTGACACTTATCAGCAAACACCATCACCGGCCACGTGGAGAATACGAGAGGAAATATACATGATTTAAAAAGTTAGACATGGGGTAAAGTCTAAGACACAAACCTCTATAGACATATCGGCATAATGTTATGCTGATTTTCATACAAATTCCACACGAACACTTGACATTGCATAATAAACAGTTTCATATGTCATGCCATATATGATATAAGAAAACTACAATCTTTTCATTCAATTCATCAATTAACTGCTTCACTTCTACCATACAGGAAATATGCCAGCTATTCAAATATATAAGTGTTAGCATCTAACAGTTTTTTCAGTCTTCAACGATTGGAGAAAATATTCTACATAAGAAGCTAATCACATCCAACATTAAAAATTAATTTATTTTTAGTATATCATAAGATCACGCAAAATGTAAAATGTATAATCCATCAACTATCAGCAACAAAACGATTTCAAAAAGATCTGGTGTTTAAAAAAGCAATCATGCTCGCTAGCCGCTGCCAGATTTCTGGGAAACAAATGGAGCCTGTAATAGCTTTGCTTAGTGCCTTAGTCCTAGAATCTGTGGCCTGCTGAGACCTTCACCTGAGAAAGAAGGGATGACGCTTAGTCCCTGCACATATCGACCAATCTCAACTCATTTATGAGTAATATTTCCAATGAAGTCTGGGAAACCGATAAAAAGATATATCATGTCGAACATATGCTTCACGAATGTTCATACAGTTCCATTAATTCAGCAGCTTCATCACTCGTGACTTTTCTCCCCAATCCGCCAAGTGCAAAGGAAGCAGGACAGGAATTCACATGACAAAAGCTCACATAAACTCAGACGTACGTCATTGATCTATGATCAGAGTTAAAAGACGAATATCAAATTTCTAAAAAAAAAATAAAAATTGCAGGAAGCTTTCTCCCTCCCCTTAAAAATGGCTATTTATAAATTGGAAAAAGTGGATCAATTCTTAGCTAAATGGACCCTCATTTTATCGATACCTATTAATTATTACAAAGATTCTTGTATAAAGAGTTAAGAGGTCATTATTTGCACAATTTTTAACAAGCTAAAAGCACTATAAGACTTTATGTTTCCCAAAAAAAAATTGAGACATAGTGAATTAACAATATCAAGCCCATTTTTATAGAAACATATCATTGCGACTATAATATCGATTTCATCATCTCTTTCTCCATTAACACGCCTCTTAGGGTGTGTTTGGTATGCATTTTTTTGGATCAAGTAAGGGAAACAGATAACCAAATCCATTACTTTTGCGTTTGTTAAGATAATTAGGTAACAATTTCTGTTTCTTTTTGGTAATTGATTCCTACAATTTGTTTCCACTCTCAAAGCTCCGGCAAGACTTTTTGAAAAAAAGTGTTTCCGTTACATAATTATACCAAACAACTAACAACAATAACCCTTATCATTTCCCTTACCGCTCCTTAACAATTCCCTTTCCACTTTTTATACCAAACACCCCCTTAATCTCTATTCCCACATCACCAAGATTCCTACGTCACACCCAATGGCAATGTCCACCTTCCTCAACAAAAAACTTCAAGAAAGCGTTCCAACTGTTTTCTTAAAGAATGGATTTCAAGGGTCAATAAGGGAGGAAGAAGCTAGGTTTAGGATTTTATAACAAAACCTGTAACACAAAAATCTTTTGTATAACCAAAGGAAGGTTGGATTGTAATTATGTAGGGAAATTGTGTTAAATACTGAAAATTTCATCTTAAATTAAATCAAATAGGGAAAATAAGTTATTATGCGAATGAAGAAATGGAGTAAGAAAATTAATACAGTGAGAGAAAGATAAATTTGACGAAGTTATTACTAAAAGTTAGTAGGGGTCTATTATCCAAAAATTGGGGGAAGATAAGGGAAAATAGATAATGAGATAGAATAAGATATGCTAAGATAATTGTAGGGTGGCTTCATAACTAAAAAGTTTTAAACTAAGATATTACCTCCATCCCAAAGATATATTCTAGTATAGATAAAATAAGGAAAATGGACCTAGAATAATCCCATCTTTAACCCAATATTCTACAATAATCCAAACTTTTGATTAACCCTCAGTATTACCAACTTAAGAGAGTGTTCCCCTAAAACATCACTAGCAAAACTTTTGCCTTGAAAATTAAAACTAATAACAGATTTCTCACCCTCCTAAAATTAAAAATGGCTACCATCGCCACCACTTCTGACAATGGCTAAAACCTTTCAAACCTGTGAACCTCAGCATTGCTCCACCGCGAAACTTGATCCAAAGTCACAACATAAGCTCTTTTATTAGTGGACGATCCACCCTTAGTGGGGAATTCTATAGGCATTGAACGATACATTCCTCCCTAATTAAATCCAAGTATTTTTTTTAAGCCCTTCTCACTCAATCTTCATAAACTAATGGCACTTTTTTCCAACCCAACTAATGCCAAATCAAGATAAGAGTATTTTAGTGCAAAAGCCAAAATGCTTGAGTCTGACTCAATGATTTTAGACAAGACACGTCATGTTGTGAGTAATGATGAGTATGTGAGGGAGTTGAGTGCGTTGAGTGTGTTGAATGTAGAGCGAATGGGGTGTGTTAGGGAAGGCAAAGAGGTTTCAACTAAGGCGACAAGAGGCTCTACAAAGGGTGAGGAACCATGCCTTGAACGAGGCAAGGCATGGGAATTGGGTTCCTCGAACAAGGCAACGAGAAAACAACAAACAGAAGTGGACTGTGAGGTGTGCTCGTTCGAGCACATAAAGTGCTCCTTTAAGCACAGTGTCAGCAGCATTTTGTGAGGTTTTGATCTATGTGCTTGTTCGAGCACTTTAGTGCCTTGTTCAAGCACATTGCCTAGGATGTTATTTTGGATTGTTCAATGCATGATTTAAGGCATTGAAAGGGTATATTGTGGGGCAATTAATCTAGAAATTGTGGTGGGCATTATTTCTATGTTTATTGCTAGGTTTATTGTTGATGTTAAATATGCATTAAGAGAGAGTTTAATTGTCATGTTTAATGTAATGGTGTTAATGTGTTTTGATGGTGAGTTAAGTGAGGATTCTAGAATGATGTAAGAGCCTCTATATAAGGGTACATCATTCTTAAAATCAAACCACCACAATACACATAAACATATTGTGAGAAGGCTATTACATTGTAAGAAACTTGAGAGTGTTCTTCTATGTATTAGTATTTGTGAGATCTCAATAAAGAGATGTATGGCTTGAGAGCTTGTTCTTAAGTATGAGAATTTATTCATTATTGTATTGTTGAATCCATTAATGAATTCTTGAGGAGGAGGTATCCAAGATTTCTCATTAAACTTGTTGTGTTGTTATCTCTTTTGTTACACTTTGTTTTTCATCAATTTCTACATTTGTTCTTTGCCGTCGTTGAGTCCAAGCACCCCCTCTTTCAGAGTATTGAAGTATTGCAGAAATTATAAGTTCAACTTCTATGTAGATCAAACAATAATGAAAAATTCTTCATAATCAAAAATTAGAAGCTAAAAATTGGCATAGCCATACTTTGAGAGCAGAAAAGTCAAAAACAAATCTTTGTCATAATCAATTAATCCTAATTTAAAACAAAGCAAGAGCAAAAATCAAACTCAAAATCATGATAATCAAATCATGTTTGAAGATCATGAACAAGAACATCAATCTATCATTAAAAAAGAAATTGGGATTAACATGTAACCAGTAAAGGAACAAAGTTCCTGAGCAACAGACCCCAAAGGTCGGATTATTCAGTATTAAACAAAAGTTGGGATTATTCAAGGGAAAGTGATGAAAGGTTAAATTATTCTAGAAAAAATTTTCTTAAAATAATAGACTCGTATGAATAGAAAGGTGGAACATATCATTGAGATAGGAGAGTAATTATTTTAATAATCTAGCTAAAACTTTATGTAATCTAAAATAACTTACTTGTGTAAAATCAAATTCTACTTTTGTCACCGTAATAAGCAAAAAAAAAAATTAGAATCTCTAACGCTATCAGGAGAACAATTGAACCATAAATGATACTTCGAAATTTATCAGTTGAAATTCAATGCAAATCATGATAGGAAAAATGGGAGGTATATCACATCTCCAAATCAATTAATTTTACAAATATCTAGATATCGCAAAACAAAGGGAAGAAATATTTAGAAGGTATAGGAATAATATCTCCCTAGAACCTCTTGAATCTTGAAAAACAAAAATTCACGGCTTTTATTTCTTCCACATTCTTAAGTATCTTCTTAGAAAGGGCAAGAGGGGAAAAGCATGTCAGAGTCCACTTCCAACATATTTAAATATAGTTGGTGACACACATGAGGCAATTCTAAATGATAATTTTCTTATTTCATAACATAAGCAAAGTAAATTCAACAAATGCTAAAATATGCTTAAGAAAATTTTGGAAGCAAGTCAATTCAAGAGAGAATCCATCCACAAAGATGAGGAATTGGCAAAATAATACAATAATTTGTTTCATAATGGATGCGAAGATAAGCCATTAAAGAATGGGTACACGTTCAAATGCAAAGATGTAAAAACTGAACTAAAATAGAATAAAAAATAACTAAGAATTGCTATAGTCCAATTATTGCTTTGGTTTTGAAGGGCATGTAGGAAGCGACATCAAGTAATTCAAAAAACTTCTTTCCTCGCACTTTTATTAATCATAATAAGATGATTGTTTCTAGTGTTATGCTTTCAAAAGAATATGACAGTAAACGTCTAGACATGTTATGCGCTGTCAACAACAAGATTCATACTTGATGTTGAATTCTCTAGTGCTTAAACTTTTCAATCCACCAAGACCTGGACATGGATATGACACTTTGGTGCATCATTTGGGATAAATCATGCAACTTTTTCTACAGAATAGCCAAGTTGAGCACTTTGACACATAATAGAGTCCAAGTGACATATCACATATATAGATTGTAGTTTTGTTTTCGATGTCTTAAGCTTCATTGTTTCTCCTATATAGTGTCAAATATTCACATCACTTTAACAAAACAAGTAAAGGGAAGCAAAAATCCACTTCAAACAACCCAAAATCAAAGTTCACCCGTCATAAGATTGATTAAGAACATAAACATAGCACATCCAATCTGACATCAATAAGTTTCCAACAAAAGAAGATCGATGATTTCTATCACTTTTGTTTTAATCAGAAAACCGTATCACAAGCACATGTGAATAAGTGCAAACAGGTAAACGGGTCTTGCCAACAACTTAATATAAACAAGGAGGACATCTTATCTCTCTTTATGATATTGGCACATAAGCTCATACTACATGCATCAAAAGGCTCTTAAGGTATCCTTTTCAATAAATAATTTCTTATTTATTCAGAAAACAAGGGAGCAATGAGCCAATAAACGAGTGACAATGAAGAACTGGCAATAGCCAACTCAACCATAGCTAACTCGACCATGATCCATGATCAATGCCTTCAGCTTGTTCAATAGCCAACTCTTCTTTCCCATACACACACACCTAACCACAACTATGTCAATTACTTTATGCAAACTCACACGACACTCCTCGACTACTAAAAAAATCCACAACAACACAAACAGGCAGGTGTAGGTTCAAATATTATTTGAGCTACCCATGACCATCGTCCATCCCAGTTTCCATACTTAGCAAATCATAGCTAGTGTCAGTTCAGTTGGCTCAAGAAATTTCGGACAACATTGCTTAAGCACTTAGAAATATTGAGTAAAAGTCCACTAAATTATTGCTTACAAACCAAATGAACACTATCAATTATAGTATACTAATATTCCTGCAGGGAACCATTAAAAGGTATTCAAGATCATATGAACTAGTCCGATCCACACAAACAAAATTAACTCAATCCCAAGATTTTCATTCATTACCTTACATTTATGGAACCAAAACCCTTACCTCAAACTCCAACAAGACACATATCTTACACATCATTCTTTGTTTCTCTTTAGTTGCAACAACAAAATTCTATTGGGGCTCAGGGGTCAGAAGTACAGAACCTTATCCTTGTTACGTATATATAACAAAGAGGTTAATTGTGATTGACCCTTGCAGCAAACATCATCTTTAGTTGCAAAAAAGGACCAATAAAGTTCTTACAAAATAATAGCCAAACAAGGACAGGCCAAGAAAAAGTATGTTATAGGATAAACAGGATAGCGAATCCAAAAGACTAGTCTATTAGTCTATTAGATGAGAGAGCCCCTTTGCCTATAAACCCCACACCAATTGCACTTACAACCCATGTGGGACCATACCTTACAATGGACCATAACAAAGTACACCTAATAATCATCTATACAAATACCCATGAATTCCTAAAACCTCGATTATTCATACAAATTTCAGGGTATTTCCTATAAACAAAAATTAACTTGAAATTCAAAGCAAATTTAACATAAAACTATCAAATTAATTCAACACATGAAACATAATGAATTATCAAAAAGAACAAACCTTTAGGCCATTCCGCAACAATTTTTTCCTTGAGTTGGGCAACAGTTGAACCCGGTGAGTACTTAAAGGGCCCCATATCAGACCCATCATATAATCTGAATTTAACCTCAACTAAATCCTCCTCAGGCATTGGAACCCCTCAAGACCAAGATAAGAGAATCACACAGAGAAAAAGGAAGTGCTTTTTCAACCCAAAAATAAATACCAAATTTTTGTAGAGAGATTCAACAAGTTGAAAACTTCAATGAAAAACCCAACAACTTAACAAACCTTACCAAATTAAATGGAGTAAGTAAACAAATAAATCAAATGAATATAATAATATAGGAATCTTTACATATAAATTGATTCCACCAAGTTGAAGAATCAGTCAAAAAAAGGTGGAATATTTGTAAAAATGAAAAAAAAATACCTTTCAAGATTATAGAGAAAATGAAATAAAACCCAGGATTATTATTGCAAGAAGATTCAAAGACAGTTGAAGATGATAAAATTATTTTGGGGAAAAAAAGAGAAAAAAGAAAATAGGAGTAAAAAGAAACAAACTTGGCAATGTTTTTAAGGATTATATGAAATTTGAGATCTATTAAGTGATTGATTGTGTTTGTGTGAAAGCTATTTTGTCTGATTACTAAAAACTTGACCACTTCCTCATTTTGTCAGTTTATTACTACTATCCTTCCATTTTTGCTTGTTTGTTGGTAAAGAAATGTTCTTTTAGTTGTATTTGGAATGAGAATGACTTCACCAAATATATCATGTCATATTGTCATTTCCATAAAATTCTGATAATTAAAAAAATTGTTTATAATTTTTCATTACTATTTAAATTTCATATTTTTAAATTGTAATGTATTGGAATGAATTTTATAAAGAAACAAGTTGATAGAATGAGAACAAACATAATCATTAAAATTGTCAAGATAATTTCCTACAAAAATTAGAGTAACTTTTCATTACCATTACAACCATTTTGTACCGACAACCAAACGAAATAGAGTTTTTTTAATTCAAATAAGATGCATTGGTTCTAAAGGTTTTTATTTTTCAAGGTCACTTAGTTTTAGCTTGTTGATGCTCGATTTTAAGATGGATGGACTTGCAAGTTCCAAATCAGGTTATAAGGTTATTCGATTTTTGGATTGACTTTTGTTTTTTGGTTTTTTTATTGGTGAAAAAACAAAAACATTGTTTGGCAAATGGCTAATTTGATCAGTCTACTCAATCTTATTTATAAAACTTAAGAAAAACAGGTTGAGTCTGTCGGGTTATGTTCGGATTTTTCGGATCATATCAAATTTGACATGTTTACTCTATCTCATTTAATTTGTACTCAATTTTATTTAAGATTGTGTCATTTACTTTACAAGATTTTCTAATAACCCCCACATTCTCTTCTAATCTCATCAATAAATTCATTTTTTCTTTTAATCTTATCCACTTTTTTTACTCTCGTAAAATACAAATTAATATCTACTCTACACCTTTATGAAAAAAAAAATGATTAATGTCGAAAAACTATTGTGAAGTACTTTTTGGATTTTATAATATTTAGTTCCTCTCAACTAAGTTTCTCTTTATTTTTATTTTGGCTATAAACTTTTGTTAGAATGGTAAACATTACTCTTAACCTTTTTTCATCACAAATTCACAATAGTCTGAGAAAGTTAGATCCTTTTTAGACCATAATTTAATTTTGTCTCTCCTACAATCTATTTATATTTTTCCAAAATTTTTTTTTTATTTTATTACCAATATTGAAGCCCTTTACACTTAAAATGTCCAAAGGCCTCATAGCTTCTTCATAAGAATCAATCCTTTCTATTCTCATCCTAAATATCTCTTATTATTCTTAATTAAGAATTTAAAAAAATTAATATTATTAAAATTCACATCGATATAAATCAAATAAGATCATACATGACTATATTTTAACTTATAAATTAAAAATAAAATACAACTAAGAGTGATCGGTAAATGGAGAATAGTAATATAATTATCTTCAAAAAATCTAACAAACAGAAAAGTTTCCCTTAAATTTCCTTCACTATTAAAATTATGATCAACATCAGGAAAAATAATCAATCAGCACATCAGATACAATCACAACATATTTAGAACTATCTAAATCTATCATTCTTATGGTCTAAATGCTAAATATTACAGACAGTTTACTGTGCTGCTGCTATGTTCAAATTTCTAACTGTGCACTCTATAACCTCCAAAAGTACAAATTGCAGCAAAGGTTTCTACAAAGAAACAAGCCTATTCAACTCTTCCTTCCTCCTAAATCCAATCGCCTCAAGGGAACTACAAAGTTTGTTGACGAGAAATTGGAGCCATGGGCATAGACGATGATGGACGATATAATCCGCCTTCGGGTCCAGGGTACGGTTGGTAAGGATTAACAGGATGAGCGGCGTAAGGAGACATACTAGGAGGGTATCCGGATAGAGGCTGGGGAGGTGGCGGTTGGGGTATCGAATAGCTGAAATTCATGAAATGAGAAGCCATTGGATATGGCGGTGGCAAAGGGGGTAGTGGTGGAGGGGAAGAAGATGGCGGGGGCGGGGGCGGGGGCGGGTGCTCGCCCGTAGCTGATTTGAAGGAATCAGGATGCGGATATGGGGGTAATGGAGGTTGCAGTTGCTGATTCTGAGGTGGAGGAGGTGGTGGTGGTGGTGGTAGCGGCAGAGGTGGGGCATACAAAGACGCTTCATGTTCTAGCTTGGGTCTTTTATCAGAATGTTGGGGATCATTTAGGAATTCGTTTGCGTTGTTATTACCATAGGTAACATCCGATACCAAGGAAGTGATGACATGGCCGAATACCTCTGCCGAAGAAGTTGAAGAAGTAAGCTTAGCTGCCACTGCAGCAGCCGTAGATTTTCGGGAATCGTCTTCAGCAGAAGCAAACTCATCCGGTACTGAGGCTTGTCTTGTGTACACAACAGGGTTTCCTTGCCTTTCGCCAGGAGCAAAACCAGGTGGGGCCATGGGATCATCAGCATCTTTCATACTCAGCTCATCTAGTAGCATGCCATTGTCGGAGCTACCAAATTGTCTGTAGACATTAGCAACTTGATCTGATCGCTGTTGAGCAGCCTGAATAAGAAAAGGAATGAGTTTTTTTCTTAAGAAACAGAATGGTTGACTTACAAAAATATATGACATGCACAAGTACCGAAATGTTGGCCTATTAAGTACCGAATGCACTAATTGCAGGAAGTAGGAAACAACGTAAATAACATGCATTCTAAATGAACTTTATAGTACAAGTAGACGACCACTAAACTTATCTATTAGTTCATATAGCCGACCACAAGCTTTGGCATTGTTGTAGTTGTACTCTTTCAGCCCGTTTGGTTAATAGTACTAATTCTTGGTAATGGGAATGATTGGGAGTGTAAATTTTTATGATATGTATCATGTCATTTCATGGTAATGAAAGTTTGATCATAAAAAAGTTGTTCATAATTTTCCATTACCACCAATACCACATGTTCAAATGGTAATGCATTGGAATGAATTTTAATGAAGAAAATGAGATTGTTAAAAGAGAATAAGTACGGCCATTAAATTGTCAAGAGATATTTCTTCCAAAGTTACACTAACTTTCCATAATCATTCCTACCATTTAGTACCAATTATCAAAGGGACCATTAGTACTCCTATCTAACATGTGGTATAACAGTTCATTTTCCAATACCCCAACGCCATTAAGTGGCTCCCGCCTAAATGGGGTTTCGGGGTTAGATTCACGCAACCTTACCCTTTAGTGATAACAAAGAGGTTACTTACGATTGACCCTTGGTAGCTGCAACTTCACATAATAAACAAGTGTACATGATCCAATAAGTCATTTTACTATAGTTTATTATGATCTAAAACCAAAGAACTAGAAAATATGGAGCATACTTACATGGAGTTGACTACGCACTTGATCTAATTTTGATTCCTGCGAACAAAACATCTCTCAGAGTGAAACATGAAGCGTAGGACAAAGGAAAACCCTTAAATCTAGGCTCTATCCACATGACCACAAAAATAACCGATAAATAGTAGCAAAAAAAAATTGTCGGAAATCAAAATCAGCTATATTAGATGGTTATATTTGCACTTCACAGTCTTCAAAGATAAACTTAATTTAAAACCCATCATTTTGAAATGCAAGTTTATATGACATAGCACCTCTAGCCTCCTAAATCTAAACATAGCCATTAATTATGTGGAGCATTGAAACAGGAAAAAGCGGCCATTTTATGTGGCCACAGATGGATAATAACACAAAAAAATTTGGAGAATTAGGCTAGAGGTAAACGAATACAATTACCTGCTCTTGGAGAGCATCTCTCAAATGTGATACAAGATTCGCCCTTGAAGATTCAAGAGTTGTCAGCTGCCCTATGCACTCCCTCAACGCAGAATGCTGTCCTCGTAATTCTTCAGCAAATGCAGAACCACCAAAATTACCTGAATAACAAAGTATTTTGAAACATATATCGCTCAGATCAATAACAGATTAGCATTTGTAGATAAGCCATAAACCAAAGAAGATCACAAGTTAAACATTGTAATAAAAAAAAGGAACGTGCATCGTATTTCATTGTCTCCAAACAGATTGTAATACATTAACTGGGTATCGAGTCAAAAGACGCAAAACATATTGTGAAAAGAACCAAATGTTGGCATTAGCCAAGTAATAAACTCCAGGTGCTAGCAGCCTCTTATTTGACTTAGTAACTTGAGTTAGCACTAAGCATGAAAGACTTGCTCAGTAGTTAATTAAAAATCAATTGGCGGGAGAAGAAAAAGAAATAAACAAGTCCTAATTACACACTGCTTACGCTACGTCTTTCTATTCAGCTTACCGATCACTCATTTTATCAATTACTCCCTATGTTTTGGGAAAATAAATAGTTTATAACACCCATGAGCTTTTTACCACTTGCATAAATGATATATATATATATATATATATATATATATATATATATATATATATATATATATATATATATATATATATTCTTGTAAAATTCCAAACAAAACATTACATTGAACATCTAAAACATATAAACCCTCTACCCTAAACGTTTGGCTTATTTCCATAGAGTTATATGTGTACCAACATGTTTGCCCAAATCATATTTGCGCAAAGTGCACATTCGTCGTCACACTTCTCTCTCTAAACCCGTTTTGTTTACTTATTACTCGTAAATTGACCAACTTCACAAGCCAACATAATCAATGAATTATCACTATCCAATTTCCAACAACCTCCAGACACGATTGCTAAGGAGAAGTAAGCTTCTTGTAAAGGAAAAGGTTAAACACTCGGAGCTACAAGCCAAGACATATTTATTCACTTCAAGGCAGAAAATAGTTGGCTAAGAGAGCAGCATAGCATGCTTACTTGAATGCCGGGGTCAAACTTAACATCCTTAAGTAACAAAACCTAAGACCTATGTTACTCGGACTCTTCATTTTGCTTCACGTACCTGTGTCCGATCCTTGATGCTCGGACATTGTATGGCACTTAGACACTTCATTTTAGGCGTAAAATTGAATATTTAGACGTATCTGACACTTGGTCACGTACCGGTATTTGACATTAGTACCCGAGTCCAAGTAGCATAGCCTAAGACTAATAGTCCAAATAAAACTAGATTTAATTCCCATTTCAAAAATTTACCCTCTAAATATATCTACCTAGAGAGAACATAATTAAGAAGAAACCAACAATTTAAAAATCAATTCCTCAAAAAAAAAAAAATTAAGTTTACCTGAATTCACATTGCCACCAATATTCTTGATTAGTTTCTCTAAACAGTTATTTGTATTTGTACATCTACTCAACAATCTATCTTCATCAACTTGACCTCCATAAATTAATTCATAGTCTGCAACTATTTTGTCCAACATATTCCCAGCGGCATTTCTCTGTGCATGGCCAATTGAAGAATACTGCATTATAAATGACATCATTATGCAGAAAATAATACAACTAAACTATAATAGCAATCAAAATTTCTCACAAGTTTCGGAGTGAGTTGCCACCCATTTCGGTTTAAATTATTTTCTGGTTGCCTGCCCATAAACTCTTCCTTCAGGATGTTCCCCCTTGAACCGAAAACCTTTCTTTCGTCCCATATACTAATCTGCAGTGCCAAATAAGCGCACAGAAAAGTAAAAGGTTGTTACATTGCTGGAAAACCACAAACTTAGAGCATAGATGATCAAAGGAACTAGTATTGCACACATCTTTTCCAAGGTAATGGAACGGAGAACAACTTTTATAACTTAAGCATGCATACAAAGTCCATCGCTTAGTTTCAAACTATTTGCTGTCCAAACAACAGCAATAAACTTCTAATTTCTAAAGGGTCTGCTAAATAAATTCATGTGATAATCGAAAATACAAAAAAAGAAAGAAAAAATTGACAAAAATAATCCAACCTTTTATTCATCCGCTACGAATAATCCCACCTTTGGATTAGTTTCTAATAATCCAACCTTTTGTATGCTTTTTCTCCCAGCATACCCACTGACCTAAACCTAACCCCACCCCCTAAACCACCACAACACCACCCCTCCCCTCACCCATAGGGTATGCTGGGAGCAAATACATATTAAAGATGAGATTATTAGAAAATAATCAATAGGCGGGATTATTCACATTGAATGAGTGAAAGGTTGGATTATTTTTGACAATTTTTCCGAAAAGGAAAAAAACAAAAACTTGACAATAACAATCCAACCTTTTAACGGTCTTCAATTAACAGTCACGGCTTTCACTTTTTCCACAGTGATCCACCCTTTTATAACTTCATTCTCAAGTCAGCCCCACCTTTTATTTAAATACAATCCCCAAAAAGAGAATGAAATTATAAAAAGTGGAATAATTCTGGAACAAGTGAAAGGTGGAGTTGTTAAAACAAAAAGGGGTGGAAGGTTGAACTATTAAAAGGAATCAATTTTTCCGAAAGAAATGAAAGGCATGGTATGAGTCACGTATTTATAAAACCTGAAAATCAGAAAACAGCAAAATCCAGTTATGCTTGCACAAAATCTTTGACAATTGACTAGATTCTACTACATGAAGCAACTCGCAAGCTCCCAAATCTTTCGATGTTGAATGTGAAAATAAACAATACAAATATGCAGCTAGTGATTTTCACACGTGTAAAATAAAATCATAAGACGGTAAAGTGTATTCAAGGCATTACAAATTCAAAGCAGACCTCCAGACAGAAATCTAATAACATCACCTCAATTAACCAACATGAGATGCTTAGGGAAAACAATAATATCATTTAGTGCACATTTTAGAACACAGTACATGCCTATGCAAAAGTACCTTAACACTAAAAAATCCCAATAGCATTCCCATCAAGGTTTCCACTTTGCACATCTCAGAGGAATAAGGAAAAGACAGAGAAAATAGTCGGTTACATGCCTACGCAGGCTTGAAAGAATGTGATACAGACGCAGATCAAAAACTGAGGAAAAACAATGATTAAAAATGTAATAATTTACTATAAAAATTCCTTTCTATGTTCTTTTTAAAAAATTAAAGTGCGTGATCTTTTAGGATATTTACCTGTGCTCTAGAAGATCATTATTATGTTTTGATTAAAAAAGTAAACAAATATAGAGTTTAAGCCGTTACCCATCTCAGCTTCAACCTCCCTCCGTTTTCATAGTTATAAAAAAGGAAACAAGTGATCCGGGAATTTGTTCGAGTTTGACACTTGTTTCCACTTTTCTATCTATTCAGCTTTAGACTTTAGAACGTCAAAAAACTTATCCAACTAGTCCTGCCGGCCATTTTGAGGAATCCAATAGGCTCTTGGTTTTTTAGAATCCAAAACTTTCTATATGCAAGAAAATGCCATACGCACATGCTTCACAAATCAAAATCACGTGACAAATGTGATAAGGAATAATCAGATGAACAAAAATACAAAAAGGAGATCTAATATTATGTACTTCCTCAACCCCTTTGATTTTGCTCGAGTAGGGGGAGAATACGAAACAACAAGTAAATGCAATAAATATGTGAATGAGATTGAGAGAGAACGTGAGACCATTATCAAAAATGAAAATGTTGCCAAGAGCACATACAAAAAACATGTAGCTAACTCAAAAGGACAGTGGGAGTAACAAATAGATTTACCAATCTACGAGCTGAATTTTTCCCGGAATCATCCCCATTGCGTATAACATCACGCAGTGCTTCTGGAAGGACTCTCCAAAATTCAGTAACAAATTCAGTACCCTTCCTCCGACTATTCTGCAAGATGTCATTCGCAAGATACAAAAAAGCCAACCGTTGCTCACGAGGAGAGTTATGAAATTGGTGCTCCCAAGTCTCAACGACCAGTTTTGCTTTATTCATGTGAAATATACACCAATGTGACAGAGCTTTCTAAAGTCAAGGATTATAAAATCAAAGTGTGCAGATTAGACCAGAAAGAGTAGTAAAACACTTTACAATCAATCATCAATAATTTAAAAAATCAAGTAGCAAATCCAAATATAGTTTCCGAAGCTCACAAAAAGTGTACTTTTGGCCAACAGATACAAATGGGAAATATATAGCGTCAACCATAAAATGTACGTGTAAAAAACGCTTTACAAGGTAAGCTGAGAAGTGCAAAAAAAGAAAAATAAATTAATGATTACGTTAGGTACTCCCTTTTCGCTTCTCAACAAACCCATACTCTTTCCATCCCTCTCATTTACATTTTAGCATCATATTCCATTTTGGGAAGTCGATATTCCCTTTTTGCTTGTCAAAAAACCTATACTCCCTCTGGCTCTCTCATTTGGCATCATTTTTCATTTTCAAATGTTCCTCTCATTTTGCATCATTTCTATTTTTCAAAATGGACCCACCATTTTCTTTTAATCACATCCATACATTCTAACTCTTTTATAATTTCATCCACACAATTTATTCTCTCTTTTCATTATTACCACATATTCTTAAAAACACCCCACTTTCTCTTTGAAGTTAAATCAAAGAGACAGAGAAGTATGTATATACATAACATGAAAACTTGATAAATTAGTGTAAAGTATAAACTGAATATGAAATAACATGACCATACAGTACCAGCTGATGTCTCTTGTATGAGATCACTGAGTAAATCATCACAAAAACAAACGGTAATTTTCAAGTAAAGCTTTGGAACACATAAATAAAAAGCATATTGAACTTTCATCCAAGCAAAATGCTCAAATTATTCAAGGTCAGTTTCAAGGTCCAAGAACCATGGAACTGCTCCATCCACTTACTAACATGAAAATTGCTATTCACTTATCCTATTCTTAAGCTAAACATAAACAAAAGTAGCAAACTAATTATGAAGGGAAACAAAACAAACGGACTACAGAGCAGCTAAAATTTAGGCGGAAAAGGATACTCTCAATGCTCTGTTGAGAATTGGTGAGCTTTGTTAATTTCTCCACTAAAATCTGAGGGTTAAATGTGCCACCCATTATGCGTTTTTTCCTTTGTAGAGAAAGTCCACCACAACTACACCGAAGGCAAGTTGCCGCTCGGTGGACCTTTAGACAACACCTATCAAATCAAAAGCAGAATGAATATCATTGGTACCTCATAAAAATATCTAGATAGTTCATTTAAGCAAATTTTCCATTTGTTGAAAAAAATTCATTACAAGGCAAGTGCAAGCCAATGTCTAGAAAATGCCAAGATTCCAAGATGCACTCACATAATGCAACATGGTCACAGATGAAATATTTTCATTTAAAACAATAGATACATGTTAACTGAAAAATTTAGAAAGTTCGGGAATATAAACCGCTAAAGAAAACGGCTTAAAGCATATGATCTTCAAAATCAAATAATACTTAATTGAAGTGTTGAATGCCAAATACATTCAATGATGGCAAACAAAAACTGTATTCAAGGAATTGAGCTTCGCAATAACAATATTGTGTACATTCCACCGACCAATAACTTCAAGGATTTTCCTCAGAGTTCCCCCCCTCATATTCCTTCATTGACTCCCCTACACCAATGTGAATTTTTACGATGTCATACCGCTAAAAGTGAATTTTAGAATTGATTCAACAATTGATAGTCAAGGAAAGGATTTTGAATATCAATATTCACTAAAATTCTATGGAGCTAAATAATTATGCTTCTCAATCTCGGAAAAAAAGGTGATACAAAATTACATTTTTCTAATTCCCCAAAATCTATTAACCGATTAAAATCTAGAATTTCTACTGAATTATCCTTTTTAAGAATTGTGCATTACATTCGACAATGCGCCTCTTGATTTCGTGAACAAGAGAGACTATGTGGGAGTTTAAAGCAAATCCTTATCGGATCCATTTCCATACGGAGAACCCAAAATCATGATCATTAAACTTTGGCGACAATACCAGCTAGCGTATGTCATTTACGACTTATGCTCTTTTTAGAACTCTAAATACACAAAGGTGTTCAATTCAACCAACCAATAATAGCATTTCAAGAAGAAACGAAACAAATGGCAGATAATCAAATCAACAAATTACCACAAAACTGATCATTGGTAAACTTAAAGTAAACCAGACTTCATTCACATTTAATCAAAATTTTATTTTTAAAAAAAGTCCCAATAGTCAATGGTAGATTACAAGTACAGCCGCTAAAGTTACTAATCATCATCAGTGAAATTCAAAATTGTATCTAGACTAAGGATCATCAAACCAACAAAATTTTGTCAAAATTAATTTTTTTTGTCAGATAAAATCATAATCCTCACTTAATTTATACTCAAAAACCCCAAAAACGGAGGGGGGGAAAGATCAAAATTCCACAGACAACCAAAAATGTATAACCTTCAAACCTTAAAAGCAATTCAACCCATTTAATCATAACAATTTATTCCACAATTCAAACCAAATTCCCGTAAAAATCACTAAAGAAAACAACTTTATACATCCCACTTATCAAGCACATGAAAAATCAAGGGATAAAACCCAAAAAAACACAACAAAATGACATTGAATAAATGACAAAAGATACAAACTTTATCAAATAAACCCTACCACTAGAATTCTAAAACATTCAACCCAGAAACAAAAACAATGAAAATTTTGGATAGGGAAGGAAGTAAAATAAAGAGTTCAACAAACGGGAAAAAAACACAAAACAAAAATGTAGAAGCATAGGATAAAGATAGAGAACTTACTAGATTAATTAACAACAAGAAGAACCCATGAATTGAACGATTAAATCAATTGGAAAAGGTACAGAAATTCAAGTTAATTTGAGTGAATTGAAAAGAAAGAATCATTCTTTACTAAATTCTGATGATTAGAATGGTGAATACATAAAGAGAGCATAAGGGTGAAGTGCAGCAAATTTTGATGTAAGAAATAGAAGAAAGGGGAAGAACAAATTTTGAGATACAGTGGAGACAACAGAAGGAGGCGAGACTTCACAAAATTGTAATATTTGTATCCTAGAATTACCCTTTTATTGGTGCAATTTTAGGGTCCTCGTATCTCTGTTTCAATCATGAGTTGACTTATTAATCATGATTTTTTTTATTGTGCGTCCCTTGTGGACAACAATGACTAATTCTCTCGTTCTCGACCCCCTAAAGAAGTAGATAACCGGACATAGAGTGCACTGTGTTATAGATTGAGATCGAATATTTGATCACAAGATTAAGGGATAAGATGAGCTACCATCATCATTCAACACTAACAGTGTTTAGTGATGACTTTGATCTTGGAAATCTTTGTGGTTTTCAAGTTGTCAGAAATTAATGTCTATTTTAGAATTAAGATTTTAACGTTATTATTATCTTTATCATTGATACCTTTGTTGTTACCAGAAGACGGAGCTGCAAATAACATGAGAATGATTCCAAGAATAGAACTATTGAGTTGTTCTCTAATTTAAAAGGGTTATAGGTATTTTGAATAGACGATGGTCAATAATTGTGTGATTTTTAAGATTACGAGTTGTGGGGGTATTTGCAAGCTAATTAGTTGCTCATTTACTTTTATGACAGCAACATGAATGATGATTTTGACTTCTTAACGTTTTTCTATTATTATTGCGATAAATGTAATTTGCAATTTATAGATCATGAAATTTCTCATTGACTGCATGTATTTAATATAATGCATGAAGGTATAATCCTTAATTTAAGATGGTGTATAAAATAAATTTACTATTTTATGATCATTGTTTTGATTAAAAAAAGCCATTATCATGAGTAAGTTTCTTTAATAACTAGTTTAAATTCGAAAAGTGAGTTACATTTAATATATGAGAAGGTCTTGGTTTGTTGAGAAATTTCAATTTTTAAAATTTTGATTTGATTTAAGTTTTTTATCAGAGTGTGGATGACATTGAGCTGATTTATGTGCTTTAATTGATATGTAAGACCTTTAAATAAAGAGTTTTTCCCCTAAATAATAATAATAATAATAATAATAATAATAATAATAATAATAATAATAATAATAATAATAAAACAAAATAGCTATTTTTATATTGATTTAGCTCAATTGTGCTACATCCATCATACTCTTTTTTCCTAATTTGTGTTTTTAAATTTTACTATTGTTTCTGCGTTTGTATTGGACATAATTAATTATGAACTAAGTCAAGATTAGTCCAAAGATAATCCTTATGCAAATGTTAAAACTATATTAGAGGTTTGTTCTTGCTATCTAGTCAAATCTTACATTAAGACCACTCTACAAAATACCCTAATATCCTGAACAGTCAACAAGCATTAAGAATGCCCAGAATGGTTTTCCAGGGACTTACTCTAACGCCTAAGTTAGTGTTTATAAGATATGGATTCCTTACAAGACCTTTCAAGTGCACAGTGGCAACAAGGTGGATTATTACTTAGGGCTTTTTTAGCATGAGGCTTTATATGAATTCAATGAATAACTTGTCTTTATTCAATAAATGTTCTTAAAGATTTCAAATTTGTCTTTTGAAGATCAATAGAATTTAATGAAATAGTTCTTATTCAATGCACAAGTATTAAGTTGTTCTTATGCTTGAGTCAAATCATCTCTTTTGTAGAAAAATTAGTTACCTAATCTATGGCGCAAAATGGAGTATTTATAATCCATCATTGGGTTGTAAGGGAATGTCCTGAAATTCACCAATAAATGTCATAAGCAATTCCAATAGTGCAACTAATGCCCTAATCAGAGTTACCCTCCTTAGCGTCTAACACGTGTCCCTCTATTCAAAAGATAACGTCTTGGCATTACTATTTGAGTGATCTATGTACTATATATGTACTTATGAGACAACTTTTAATTAAATGCACCGTTCTTTTGTCTCACTTGAATTATCCTTCCTGTTAAGCAAATGTTTCTTCCCTAAGTCAAGCATTACTTTGTGGGTCTTGAATCTTAAAGGTAATCACTATTTTCGTAAATATTAACAACCATTTTTGACCCTGATTTAGGGTCTCTAGTCCTAACCCATAAAACTATTATGATATTATAGGATTATTATTCTATGTAATATAAATGTTTCACGACCTCTTTTTTAACCTATAAAATTTCTCTTAAAATGCCTCAAAAAATTTATCATATTATATTATAGAATACTTAAAAAGAACTGTAAAATTCCAAATGACAATTTCATGGAGCTTTGCCAAATGGAATATTATTACAGGTTAGAATGTGACTGTGTATCTTTTTAAAAGATTTTATTACATTAATAATGATTTTAAGTATTAAAGGTACGTTTTCAAAAATCTTACAATACTACGAAAGAAGTGTAAAAATCCAAATAGCGATTTTATAGAGCTTTGCTAAATGAAATCTTATAATACCATAAAAGAACTATAAAATACCAAATGGCGATTTTGTAGATCTTTGCTAAATGGAATATTATTACAGGTTAAAATATGATCGTGTATCTTTTAAAAAGATTTTATTACATTAATTATGATTTTAAGTATTAAAGATAAGATCATATATGTTATATGTATAACTTATTAAAAATTTTCTGAAAACTTTATGTAGCGATGTATGATTTTCTAAAAAATATTTTACAAGTAATACTTGAGTGACAACTATTAACTAATTTATATAGCAACGCATATCTTTCATAATATAAACTATTTTATTTAATTTTAAATAATTTTAGCATTATACATATTATTAAATATGTTGGAAAATGACAAATGAAAGTTCTAAAAGTTTTATCATTTGTTTTAGTATTATCAAGAATGAATGAATTATATTAGATTATGGCAAAATAATAATTTTGCAAGCATGCAATTTCAGCAAAAATATTTTACAAAATGGTCATCTTCAAAAAAAGTTAATTTTGGGCAGAATATGCAACAACCAGCGCCTCAAAACAAGATCCAAGCTCAATAGTTAACAAGCTCATTGAGGGTCAAGTACCTCATAACACAACTCAGGAAGCTGATCCAGCATCTGACACTACTAAGGCTAAGAGTTGCTCCTTAAGCAGGCCATCTTTTCACCCGTTTAAATCCAAGGCTGGCCAAGAGGTGTTACTCCCAAAGGTGGTAACTACTGAAGTGCATGGGCCACGTGTGGGAGGTCCTTATTTCTTGGTCATTTGCCGCACCAAGAACTCAGTAGAAGTCTAGGAAGGGAGCCTGCTGAGGAGATTGTTTGTCCAGTTCTTCCATTCAAGATTGAATGAGACTAATTCACTATTGTTAAGGAGATCATTGCCTAACCATATTTGCCTTTAGAAGGGTATTCATCAGAGATCAGTGGTCACTGATCATATCAAATTAAACATCTGCCTATTCCTGATCATTCCTGTGTGCAAAGCCATCAACCTAAGAATTCTTGGGAGGATATTGGTGCAATCAAACAATGCTTATGTTGTTATAAAAACTTATATATATTATTACATTTTATTATCATCATAGTTTGATAATTCTAATATGCAATAGTCTCTTTCTTTAAATTTCATATTAGCAAACTTTATGCATTGCACAAGTTTGTATACTAGTTATTATTTTATTTGTAAGAATTATAGTAGATTGGATGATATAGACATATTTATCACATCTTTCTAGAAAATTTTAATAATTATTTAAGCAAAAAATTATAAGAAAAATGGCATCATAGTACAATATATTTTAAAATTGTAAACGTGTTTTACACATTAAAGAAAATGTCACAGATTTATATTATTAGTGTAATAATTTTTGGTTTTTTTTAGTTCTAATATAAAATGATTTAGAGACACTCTAGTTGGCCTTTATGATATATGTAATTGTTATTATAGTTTATAGTGACCTTTAGGAGAAATGTCACTAAATCTTATGTCAAAAAAAACTTTAGTATGACTTTTCATTATGCTGCTAAAGGGTCTAATAAATGTCACTAAAACTACTACTATTAGATATTTAAAGTAGTGACATTTAAATTAAATGTAACTAAATATATCCCATAAAAAGTATAATATGTTGTAGTATATTGAAATTTAGTTTTAATTTATCTTAAATATAATCTGAATTGCATAGTTTTTTCTTTTAAATGACTAGATCAAATATTTATGATGGATAATATAAAGCTTCCACAAAAAAATTTGATGTAATTATGATTTACTTTCTTGTTTTAAATGATTTGATTCTTTAGGATGTAGTAGCATTAATTGTAATATGTTAAAGGTATATTAATAATATTATCAACTTATTTATAATAAGAAGATATGTTTGATAGAATATGAAAAGTATATTTCAATAAATATTACTCTCTTCTTTTGTTTTTTATATTCTTATTTAGAATTTGGGACGAAATTAAGAAAAATAATAATTATGCATTAGATACTATGAAAGATAAGTAATCTAATATGAAAAAAATAAAAATTCTATCAATTAAAATGTAAGTATAACAATATCATTAAGTTTCATCAGGTATATTGAAAGTTAATACATTGAAAATTAAATTGTAAGTTAATTTCTATAGATTTAAGGGTAAGTGGAATTTTCTTGAATTCAATTAATTACTAAATTAGAATAATTCTAATTTAGAAGAACATTTTAAAATTTTAAAATAAGGAATATGGAAAGAACAAAAGTGAACCGAGAGAGTAATTGAAAGTTATTTCAATTACTTCCATCACCATTGAATGTGTATTACAAAAGTATGATAATTTAAATCATTTAATTACCATTGAATATAAATAGATCGATACAATGCCAATCATAAATATAATCATACATTTATCATACGTACTAATAAATATGTTGGTAAAGGATAAACTTCATCTTTAAAGAACCCTGACAAATGGAATCATTTTAGTGGATAATAGTTGATTACATGAATATTTTAATTAATTTAGGATTTGATTTCTTAAATATTAAAGAAAAATGAGGTAAACCATTTATATAATTTTATTATAACAAATCTATATATCTAACTAAGAATCATACAGTCTATTAATTTTGATGTATAATAACATGTGCAGTTTCGAGAAGCTTGTGACATATGTTATTTTTTTGATTAAATTGATAATATTGACATTATATTTCTTATCCAATTATCAATTCTATAATCAAGTAAAGAAATTAATGATTATTTCAAATAGTCGTTTATAATTCTGAAACTCAGAGTAAATACTGAAAGTAAACGAACTGATATTTATAATAAGTCAACAAGAATGTGTTAATTGCCATTAATATGACAATTCTTTCCAATATCAATTTTGTATTCCTTTTATCAATTCTGCATTTAAGGACATAAATTAATAATTATTTCAAATAAATAATTGCAAAATTATTCCAATTTTATTTATAATTTTATAACCAATAATGTATATAGAAAGAAAATATACAGATATATACAATCACTCAATAACAATGTATTAAAAACCATTGATTTCGCTGGATTATATCATTGTTTTAAAGAGGATATAATGTGATTTGATTAGTAATAATTATGCAATTAAATAAAATTATTCCACAATCCATTGTTATATTAATTTCATTAATTGCCCGTCAACACAATAATTTTCAGTAAGAGTAACAATGTGTAACCTATAACTTATTATTACCGACTTATTTTTTGTTTCTTTGTAATTAATTTTTTGTTCCAATTACAATATAGATATTTAATTATTTTTTTTATTCACCTCTATTTTATATTTTTATTAGCCTTAATTTTTTAAAATATTAATGTGTTTAAAAATTCGTCATTTCCACCCATTTTTATCCTATAGTATAGGATAATATTGTTGTTGTTTCCTTTCTCAATGTCTATAATATATTTTTTGGCACTTAAAATAAACAAAAATCGCAACTATGAGTACGTAAATTGATTAAAAAAAATATTATCGTTTGTTTATTGTTACCAGTGACGAACAAATGATCCAATTTTTTTAATTATAATTTTATCTTCTTTTTTTGTTATTAGTAATAGCGAACAAAGTCTTAGTATAACTTTTTAAAAAAACTTAATCTATCTATCTTCTATACAATAAACTAATGAAGAAACAATTAGGACACATGTCGACTTCACAATAAAAAATTTTCCGCTCTTTTCATGTTCTTACTGGGAAATACCTTTTTAGCATATCATGTAATATTTTCTGATTTGATTTGTTTTACAAGATTTTAAAACTATATCTTATTTACTAATTTTTACCATACACAATCAATTAAGAAATGCAGTATCTTTTAATTACAATGGATAATTATCGGATAACATATTAATTATTTATTTTAAAAAATTATTTTCATTAAAATATTTTTGTAATAAATTAAGAAAAGAAAATAATTTTGAAATAGGTTTTTCATAGATAATCATATACACTACTTACATGGCTATATTAAAAAAATACACAAATTAAATAGATTATACATTAATTATTTAAGTAAATATAATAAGGAAAAGATGTTGGTGAAATTAATTTCAAATGGTAATTCTATCACCTATGTTTGACAAACTTATAACACATAAATAAATTAATTAGGTTATATGTTGATTATTATAGTTAAAAAATACTCCCTTTGTTCCTTAATTAAGTTCTTATAAGGAATGCTCATGGGAATTAAGAAAAATAAAAATCTTCTAAATGATAGACATTATTTTATTAAATAATAAATTTAATAGAGGAAAAGTGGAGATTATAAATATTAAAAAAAATATTAAATAATAGTTAGTGTAAAAATATGGGGATTACAACTAATAAAAAATATTTTTATAAAGTTAGTGGAAAATATGTAGGACCATAAAGAATATAAAAATGTTAAAATGAAGTTAGTGGAAGATATGCGGGACCATAAGTATTATTAAAATATTAAATCAGGATGAATGAAGTTATTTTTGTTCAAAATTTGTGACATAAACAGAAAGATTTTTATAGGAATAACAAGTAGAACACCTTAAAATAACAAATGAGAACTCCTTTAAGGAATGAAGGTAGTATGTTCTTAAGGATAAAAACTTATTTTAAGGTTTTACAAAGATATTAAACATTTAAATTATTATTTATATTATTTATTTCTATTATTTTTATGGAATTACTTATAATCTAGATTATTTAGTGCATGATTTTATGATTATATTTTATATATATTAGTAATATATATCTCAATCTAACAGTAATACTTTAACAGTTTTTAAAACAAATCAATTTTATAATTTCAAGATGATTTAAGAGTCATATGATAACTTAATTACACATATAAAATTAGTAATTTTTTATTTAAATAATTCATAAACCGTGCATGACACGAGAATCTATCTAGTTTTCTCTAATAGCGAACAAGTACTCTTAACCGTAGGCTCGAACATAAAGACAATTATTTTGAAAATAATTTTTTCACACTCTTAGTTTTCAAAATTTTAATAAAAAAGATTTTTTTTTATTTTCAAATTTTCATTTAGAGTTGGGTCTATGCCCAATTGCCCATTAGCCAAGTATTAAAACCAAATTTTATTAGTATTTAAGTATTATTAAAACTTAAAAGTATATTGTTTTTTCACCTACTTTCATAAGAGTTTACTAAAATAACAACTAGTCTCTTGAGAGATCATCTCTTTAAGAGACGTATCTCAAGCCTAATCCATTAAATTGATTAATGCCCATTTACGTATTCGCAATGCCTACTTACATTATTCTTAATGCTTACCTAACTGTATCCTTAATGCATACTTTTAATATCTTAAATGTCTACTTACATCATTTTTAATGCCAACTTACAATATTTTAAAAAATATATAATGGGCCGGCGCAATTGGAGATTGTCTCTCACAAGAATTTGTGCTAAAATAAAGTATGAAATAATAGTAGAAAAATAAATTCATTTAATACTCCCTCTATTCCTTTTTGTTTATCCACTTTAAGAGAGAGAAATATATATTAAAGATAAAATATATTCATGTGAGGTCTTGTTAGATTTGCCTTGATATAAAATTTTTTAATATATAATTTTTATAATTTTTTATGATGCATACTTAGAGATATTAAGACTTAAAATTTACTACATCATACATGCAAAAGGTAAAGTAAATAAATAAAAAAGAACAGTATCTTATACGACCCAAAATAAATATTCTACATAAATCCCCAAAAAAATTAAAACCTTGTTGGATAAGTAACTTTTATCAACTGTTGTATGGCTTTTAACTTATTTACGGATCGAATTACATAAAAAACTTGTACCAAATAGCTTTTCACCAATTTGTTAAGCCAAAAAAAATTGATTAAAGCGGTCTTTTATTATTATTATTATTATTATTATTATTATTAGGGAAATTATCATTGGTGCCCTTGTACTATTGAAAAATTACAATGGTACCCAACTGCATTTCAGTGGTACCCCCCAATTATATGGTAATTACAACCGTGACCTTAATGATGAATTTTCCGTTAAATGTCCGTTAAATTTGGAATTTAACCTAACCATGGTTAGTTTCTTCTTCTTCTTCCCTTTTCTCTTTCATGGCTGCTCTTCTTCCATGGCTTAATATTGCTCCATAGTTGATAGTTGATTGCTTCCCTCCTTCCTTTGGTGATTGGTGAACGCGTTTCAACTTCTCATTCTCTCTCTTCCCCTTTAGCTTAATCCCCTCTTCTAATCCGTAACTCCATTTGATTTTTTCTGTATAATAATCTCTGTTTCAACTTTCAAGTAAAAATTTGGTGAACAATTCAAAAATCTGTTCTTCCTTTCTTCACTGATTCAAGACTGAATTTTGATACATGATTTCTTTGTTTGTTTTAGTGATTCAAGATGAGAAATAATTTGTGGGTATTCAATGGAATGATGATGAAATTGCCCATTTTGTTGTTATTGTTTTTTCATCTACAACTTCTTCCTTGTTGTTCCATGAATTCTGAAGGTAATATTGATTGATTTGCTTCTTTAAAGCTTGATTCTTTTTGGGTAATTATGGGAATAAATTGTTAGATTAATGGGTAATTAATTAAGATGAACAATTTTGACAGGAATAGCTTTGTTGGAATTTAAAAAAATGGTGGAAGAAGATCCTTTTAATGCCCTTTCTGATTGGAATTCTGATAAAAATCATTGTTTTTGGTTTGGAGTTTATTGCTCTGATGGAAATGTTGTTATTCTGTAAGTTCTTCATTTTGATCTCTTTTCATTTTTCTGTTTATTTGCTCATGACTTTTATGCTGATTAAAATCTCAACTCACTTGCCGAATATTTTCTCAAGATTCAATTTTCAATCTTTCTTTCACTGTTCACCAAAACCATTAATGGGCAGAAGATAGCCCCATAAAAAACCAGGAACAGCTATAACATTTGATACAAATTAATCAATTCAATCAAAATTTCAAAGATATCATCCGCACAATGAATCTCAGTTTCACACTTGCTCCTGATGGAGTTGATGAAACAAGAGCAAATGTTGATGATGATAGAACTCTTCTGCAAAGCTTATCAGTAGGGATTAGTCACACCAATGGCAGTATCTTCACACCTTTTCAACCAAATTTCGAGTTTCCTGATGATGGAACGGTATGCCAAAGGAGCACATACTAACCATGGAAGAAGAGCAGCCATGGAAGAAGAGCAGCCATGAAAGAGAAAAGGGAAGAAGAAGAAGAAACTAACCATGGTTAGGTTAAATTCCAAATTTAACGGACATTTAACGGAAAATTCATCATTAAGGTCACGGTTGTAATTACCATATAATTGGGGGGTACCACTGAAATGCAGTTGGGTACCATTGTAATTTTTCAATAGTACAAGGGCACCATTGATAATTTCCCTTATTATTAACATACTAACTACCTTTTTCTATAATAATTAATACAATTTTGTGTCTTAACCAAAAGTCTTAATCAAAAGTCTTTTATTATAGAGAAAATTATAATAAACTACCTATTCTATACCCCTGTTTGCAAAAAACTACCTTATTTAAAATTTTTTGCAAAAAACTACCTTATATAATACATTTCTTTGCAAAACACTACCTTATAACGGTTTTTACCGTTTGACCGTTTAACTTAACCGTTGACAGTCACATGACAGTCACGTGACCTTATAAACATTTGCTTCTTATTCATTTCAACCTGTTTTGAATCAGTTGCTGCTCCTTCTTCATTCTAAAATCCCTAAATCATTCATCTTCATTGTTGTTTCTCCCTTCTTTCTTTCTCCTTGATTTCCAATCCCTAAATCATTCAAAGAACCCAATTTCTTCCAATTAATTAGTAATGTCTTCTTCGTTTTCTACCGAAAATTCGATACCTGAAAAATGTGGGTGTGGAGTTCCCTTTGCAAGGAGGGTTTCATGGACCAAGGAAAATCCATGAAGAAGGTTTACGACTTGCGTTTTTTATGATCCTGATAAAAATTGGAGGGGATGCAAAAAGTTTAAATGGGTTGATAAACCTGAAATGACTGTTTGGCAAAGAGAAGTCACTAACAAACTTGTGGAGGAGAAGCGACAATTAGCAACCGAAATCAAGATTTTGACATCAAGGGTTTGTTGCTTGGAACATGAAAAGGAACAAGCAATTTCAGAAATTAAAAGGATTCAGAAGAAATGGATGAATGAGAGAAAGCATGGAAATCAGATTACAAGCTTTGTATTAGGGTTCTTTTGTTTTTTGTTGGTGTTTCTTGTATTAATCAAGGCTAATAATTGAAGTTTAGGACCTATTTAAGAATAATTGTAACAGTGATTTGGGTATTGTAACATGATCATGATGAATGAATGAATTAAGTTTTTTTTTTCCATTTAATTTCTTTACAGGTATTGTAAATACACTTGTGTTTGCTTTCTGTTTATGTATGGAAATCAGATGGCTGTGTTTGCTCTGTAATATCCATTTGATCTGTTTATGTAATGTATGTTGTGTTTACTGTGTTGTGTTTGCTGTGTATGTTGTGTTTGCTGTGTTTGCCTTCTGCCTGGAACACAACATACACTGGTTTACAGCACTGATTTGTTTCTGTTGTGTTTGCAGCATCCAAACTTACTCATTCAGAACACATTTGTTTTTCAACACTGATTTGCAGCACCCAAACTTAAAACGTATTTGTTGTGTTTGCCTACTGCTTGGAACACTGATTTGTTTTCAAAGCACTGATTTTTTTCAGCACTAGTTCAGCTTTCTTTTTCAAGAATGCTCCTGCACTGACTCAATACTACTGCTGCATAAGTTACTGCTGCATACAATGAAGATATACACAATTCATCACAGTAACTGAACTCTTCACAATGACTAAATTTGCTGCACTTAATTGACACTAACTGAATTCTTTTGTTTTATGTTGGTGTTGGAAATCAGATGGCTCATTTGAACACAACAATGTACATTGGATGGCTCAGGTGCATACAACAATTTACATACTGCTGCATACAGCAATGTAAATTTACTTACATATTTCACCACTGATTCAAACAGATGGTTCATTTGCTTACATACAGCAACTACATACTGCAAAACACAATGCACTTAACCAATGAACTTCAGCACATACTCATAACTAATACAAAACTGATTTTCAATACCAATCAACTTCAGTAGGCACTGATTCAAACGCTGATCTTAAACAACAGATCAGATTTTCAGAACTAATCAAGTTTAGTAACCATCTCAACACTGATCTTAAACAACAGAGTACATTCTCAGTTCATATACTTATACTAATATATGTCTTACATTAAATCAACACACTACATTCAACATTAATTTACTTATACAGCTCTATATTTGACTTTGTTGATCCATTATACATGAAGTAGATGCAGCTGTTGCACTTTGCGTTTGTTGTTGACTACTGGAGCAAGGCACATCGTTTGGTGTGGATTGTTGAGTAGAAGAAGATCCCATTTTAGGCCTTCCACCCTTTGACTTGATCTTTGTTAGTGTTGGTTTGGGTGGATTCTTGCAGCCTTTTTTGTAGAGACCTAGGGCACCACAATTACCACATCTCCGTTGCTTGAATTCTCGAACAGCACTTACAGGCTTCTTACCTCCTTTACCTTCCTCAGCTTCCCTCTTTCATTTCCTTGTTTTAGGCCTTCCAGGCATCTTTCGAAATGGTGGAGGAAGTGGTTTGGCTAAAGTGGTTGTCGGCCACATTTTGTGTCCTGGCATACCATAAAACTTTGGAGCATACGTCTTTGCATACGTTTCTACAAGATACGCCTCATGGAAAAATTCGCTGGCATCAAATTTTCTAAGAACAATATAAGCCATGGCAATTTTACAAGGGATCCCAATAAGATTCCAGCTTCCACAAAGGCAAGTCTTGTTGGTCAAGTTTACAACGTAAGATTCTTCATCATCATCCACCTCAAACTCAGACACATCCACTGGGATTACCCTTAAACCATATATGTCCTTTGCATTTTTTTCAATCCACTCCATAAGAGAAATTATAGGCTTCCTCCTTACTTCTACTAACACATTATTGAATGACTCACAACAATTATTTAACAACATCCCATACTTACTCTTACTAGAAAAAGCATGCCTAGACCAGTGTTTAGCAGGAATAGTAGCTAGATATTCATATGCTTCAATAGAAATATTCTTTATTTCATTCATTTCTCTATCAAAATGAAACTGTAAAAGGTAAATTGTTACTAATTAATTCGACATTACATTTAAATATTTAATTGTATACTTGATTCCATACCTTGTTGTAAGCTCTTGCTGCTTTCCAAAAGTGATGTTTGAACAACTCTCTAGGGAACTTGATCTTGAAGTTAGCCCATATATGCCTACAGCAGAACCTAATTTCAGCTTCAGGAATCAATTGAAACAAGATATGTGTTAACAAGTAATTACGTTCATACCTTTTGCCTATCGCTCATGAAGGTGAAATCTTCACATCCTGCTTGTACCCAACTACTCGATGGACTAACCGACCTTAGGTCTTCTACGAGGAGATTTAGAAACCAAGTCCAAGTTTATACGTTTTCTGTTTCGACCACAGCCCATGCAACGGGGAAGATGTTATTGTTCCCATCCTTACCTACAACAGTCAACAAAACCCCAGGGAATTGTCCCTTCAAATGTGCCCCATCAACACCTATAATAGGCCTACAGCCAGCAACAAAAACCTCCTTACATGCTGGCACGCATACATATATCCTTTGGAACAAGGGTGGAGGTGCGTCTATTCCAATGCATTTCACGATTGCAGTGCTCCCTGGATTAAACCTCCTTATTGCTTCCGCATAATCCCACACCCTGCTATACTCTTCACTAGCATCACCAACTATCATTTTCTTTGCAATTCTTTTAGCCATATAACACTTAGAATACTTCACTTCACAACCTAACTCCCTGTTAACCCGTTTCTTAAATGCCTTTAATTCCCAATTTGGATTTTCCCTCCAATCCTCTATGTATTTCTCAGCTAAATACAAAGCAGTGACTTTGTTATTTTGGTGTTGGTGACCACAAGTGTGCTTGGGAAAATAACTCCTTATTGAAGTGTCTCCTCATCTTTCAACTTCACAGCATGAACCTTAAAATAACACTTCACATCCTTCCCATAAACACAGTTCACAATTATAGCTTTCGATTTCATGCAATCGCATCTATTGTAGCAATACACACTGATCCTACTTCTACCATTATGCAGGTAATAATAATTGTAACCACATTCAATAGCATGGTACCTTAATGCTTTTCTAAAGACATGTTGAAGGAAACTCAAGGCCTAAAGACAAATTGATCTTACCCTTGAAATCAACCTCAAGATTGAATGTAGGATAGCTGCATAAACCTTCCTCATCAACATTCAATGCACCCAAATCATCATCATCAGACTCTCATTCATCATCATTAAAGTATATGTCTCTATTGTTTTCTTCATCAACCTCCTTATCTACTATCAATCTAATTTCATCATCATTGAATGTAAGGTTTAGGGTGGAAATAGCAGCTGAGTTATTTGTTTTAGATCTAGGGTTAGCACTTAAACATTTTTTATAACCCGTATATGTGTTTGGTGGTCCCATTTGTCCAACATCAACATCTAAATTTGCTATTTCCAACTCATCCACAACCTCATGTGCCACATCAGATCTTTCGAGCTCCACCTCATCTACCCTAACATTACCCAACTCAGAATGCTTCTTTTTTGAACTACTTGTTTTTTTCCAGATTTTCAATTTCTTCTTCTTATTGATTTATCTAATTTTAAGAACCCTAATACATTATTCAGACACAACAACAATCAATTTACAAATTACAAGATAAAAAACAGGAAATTCAATAGAAAAAACGCAGCTCAACGAAGCAGATTTGTAAAACGAATTAAATTTTAAATTATGCCTAAAATACAACAATGAACTACAAAACCATAATTGAGTAGTAGTACATACCTCTAAAGGTTAGAAGTTTCAGCAAGATGATGTCGCAAAGAGGACGGGATCGAGTTCAAGAAGTTACAGATTTAGGGATTTTAGAATGAAGGAGCAACAACTGATTCAAAACAGGCTGAAATAAAGAAGAAGCAAATGTTTATAAGGTCACGTGACTGTCGCATGACAGTCAACGGTTAAGTTAAATGGTCAAACGGTAAAAACCGTTATAAGGTAGTGTTTTGCAAAGAAATGTATTATATAAGGTAGTTTTTTGCAAAAAATTTTAGATAAGGTAGTTTTTTGCAAACAAGGGTATAGAATAGGTAGTTTATTATAATTTTCTCTTTATTATAATGGCACATGACACCAAAAATCTTAACCATCAAAATCTATAATCGTGGCTTTTATTTAGAACTATTAATATTTTAAGCATCTTTTAACTAAAAAAAAGTAAAAAAATAAGCTTTAAACGAAACTTATTCCAAAATTGAGTGCCAAGTAGGCTCGGTTAAAAACTTACTTGGAAGGTAATGGGTGGCACTTATAATATATATGGATAATAATTTTGAAATAAAACGAAAGGGAGTGAAGGAGAAGGGAAAGGAAGGGAAGAAAAATGAAAGGGAAATAGCTATTATTTGTGTAGGAGGGAATGAAAGGGAAAGGAAGAGAGATGAAAGTTTTCCTTTCAAATATTTTCAACCTTGGAGAGATTAGAACCTTAACAATAAGTATCAATCAAATCTTTTGAATTCCCTTCCCTCCAAATCCCTTCTCTTCCATTTTGCTATCCAAACAAGATCTTCCTCCCTCCAAATCTCTCCCCTTCCTCTCCCTCTATTGTTTTCCATCCAAACACGGTAAACCCATAGTTGGTCAAATATTGCTGTGTGGGTATTAAGACAAAGCCCTCCAGCTAATATGGTTCATGGGAGTTCTTTGAGTATTCAATGAGTGAATAAGACCCTTTTTTATGTCGGTGCTACTATGAACAAGTTACAGATTGAGACATTTGCTAAGGGATACTATTTCCTATCTGATGACTGGTAATTAAACCCATAGCTTGTCGAATATCACTGAGTGGGTATTGGGACAAAGCCCTCCCGCTAATATGGTACAAGGGAGTTATTTGATGTTTCACTAGGTGACTAACACCTTTGCTAATGTTGGTGTTGCTATGAACAAGTTGCGAATTGAGACGTGTCTAAGGCTTACTTTCGTTTTACCTAATTGGTGGTCTCATATTTGCTCATAAGAGCAACCACGAGATCTAGATTTTGAATCTAACACTATTAAATCAACATTAGGATTGTATCAGTGCTTATAGCAAGGGATTTGTGACACTCAACTACTTATACATGAAGCTTTGTCTTGCGTCAAGAAAGAATGTGAAGGAGATATCTGGGCCACACGTACTCATGCTGTAGCAGGAGCGGCAATCTCGATACATAATTAATATTTAATAATAATGTTTAATACAAAAATATTGCGGAAGTCTCAAAATGCCGAGCTGTTAAAAACTTTAAATCATAAAAACTGAAACTGTTTAAAACAAAATTAAATATTACATCAGATAAGAAATATTGTTTGCTAAAAATGGAAAAAATACATCATCATCAAGTCATCAATAAAGATACAAAAAGCAGCTAAGTTCTTGATAAATAGTAATTACTGCGGCCTGGATCGGAACCTGAACTAAATCCTGTAAAGTACTGCCATCCATGATACGGATGACAGCCGATTGAATCAATCAGCGTTTAACGCCGAGCATAACTTCCTATCCAGCTCAAAATATGAAAATTATATGTTACATTTACAAAATAATAGTTTAAGTACGAACTTATAATTAATTGACATCACCGTATACTTTTACCATATTTTTTTTCTGTTCCATACTTTTAAGTCATTAAGATACCATTCTCAATCCTGACAGAAGTACATTACTGTCACTTATACAATTCGGTAATCTTAACACTTAAGTAAGTTTATTTGGTTAATGCTCATAACCGTACCATGCATCATAGCATCAACACTAATCAAGTTTATCATTAATCAACAAGCACATCAATATGACACCTGATATATGTAAGGGTCTGGTTAGGTGAGGACCGTAGTCCTACACCCTAACTATGGTGGGAGTCGTCACCCCTCCAATACAATTTATGCTCGAGCTCTACATGATAGGTAGCTAACCCCCTGTCTTACACCGCATTTCACGTGCCGGCCAACACGGGCGCCGGGATTTTATATCGACATTACCTTACTATCAGGGTCATTCAATCAATATTCATTCACACAAGTACATCACATTTTTATTACTACAATTTGACATTGACTTTGACTTTGATCAACTTAGGTGATAACCTCTTTTATTTAATAAAATTCTTAATCATAACATAAAATTAACCTTTATGTCTTTATACATTCATTATTAAATTTTTACACATTAAATTTTATTTATAACTTTATTTTTAATAGTTCGCTAAATTCACACTAATAACTTAATATTCAATCAATAGTCTCCAAATTAATATTTTCCACAAGTAGCTACTAAAATCTATTTCTCTTTAAATAAGTTCCCAAAATCAACATTTTCAACTTAACAATAAATAAAACTTTATTCTCTTAAAAAAATTAAATATTCTAATTAAAATTCAAGTTAAAATTGCATCATTTGAATAAGTTTTCAAAATTCTACAAGTTCACCAAAAATCAATATTTCAAATTTAGAAAAATAAGTAAACTTATAAGGTTTGCAAAAATTAACATTCTAGTTATAAAACAAATAAAACTTATAATTTCACAAAAATCAATATTTCTAGTTGTAAAACAATTCAAACTTATAATTTTCACAAAAGTCAATATTTCTAATTATAAAACAAGTAAAACATGTAATTTCACAAAATCAATATTTCACACATAGTTTGAGCGACAAGTTTACTAAAAATACTTTTACATCATTTTACATAAATTTTAATCAAATAGTTAGCAAATAAAATATTTTGTACTAAATAGTGATTAAAAGTTAATTTTATTATGAAATCTGATATATTCAAGAAAAACACTTCAATATTTAATAACTTATAAAAATTTTTCAAAAATATCTTTTTAAATTGTTATTTTATTATTATCACAAAAGTAGTTGTAATAATTTAAAATAGTAAATCAAACTCTTTTTTTTTATTATATGATAGTGGTCGAATGGCCTATAAGTGTTTTGGACCCATTTCACATAAAAAGAACGATTTAATTTAATTTATCATACTAAATCCTAGATTTACATAATTAACATAACCACTTACAAAAATAAAAACTTTACGCAATAACTTAAAAATTTACTATAATTTTAAGGATAAACTATACTTAAAGTTAATAATAAAAATACGACTCATTTTTATGTATTAAATAATTAAATCAAAATTATAAGGTTAAAATAATAAGTAGTAATGTTAGCTTAAGGAAGAAAGTTAAAACATAACGTTTTACAAAACCGTGAATATAATATTAAAATTTTGCTTTTCGTACTATAAAATAATAAATTAATATTTTAGTGCTTATAAAATGATTTTAAACAAAATAATTTTTTTTAAAAGTTTAATATTTGAAAGAAATTACTAAATCGGAAAAGGTTTCAAAATTAAAGATGTGGTTTGAAATGGATAACCGAAGGATTAGAGATTGAATTGAAAATTCGAAATAATTAACAGGAAGATTAAGATTAAGAATTTTAAGTCTGTTACACATGCTTACAATAATGGCTTATTGGTAAATTTCACAAGTGAAGTCATAAGAATGTAACATATATAGGTTATCGTTCAACTTCAGAGTCAAAGATGCAATTTATAACATGAAATGCCTAAAATTTAGTCTTAGGGTAAGTCTTGGTCGAACACATAGAACAATGATTTTTAGAGTAAATTCTAATGAGTAATATGCAGATCTGATTCACAGGTAATAAAGATATGAAAGGAAAAAACACATTGATTCTAAACAAAAGAATAAAAAAGAAGACAAAACTAGGATAAAGAAGATCAAGCAGGTTATTATGAATATCATTAGTAGATAGAAAAATTGATTAGCTTGGGAATAATAAATTAAAATCTAACTATTCTATGATTACATTGTGATCTTTGGGTTCACTTAATGTGCGCAACACCACTAATGTGCTTTAATGTTGTTTAGGTTCACTTACTTAAATCACATATTGTGCGCAACACCATATCACACATTGAGATCACATGTTGAATTTTTAGTTCTTTTAGTAGAGTAGCCGTATAGATCAAGTAGACTCACAAATTATATTGGCTTACCTGATCCTCTGGTTTATGGATGGAAAAATGGGGGATAAGGGCAGTATGTCCTTTTCCAAATAAATATCCGTATTCATATCTTACGGCGACCTGGCAGATAAAATTTTCATATACTTACGCCTTTCTATATGGGTACGCATTCAAATCCTTCTCCATCCACTATTTCCAATTGGATATACCTATCATGGGTAAACCAACTTATACTCGCCCCATTCACTCCACGTCCACATTATATATGTTGCACACAATTAAACATTTTTGTACAATTAATTGTATATCTATAATTATTTAAACCACACAATATAATATGCAAAATTTTTTGTCAATAGTTTTAAGAAAAATTTGATTTAAAAGGTACGAACTTTAGCTCATTTGCTTTTAAAGTATCGAACTTTCGTTTATTTTTTAAAGGTTTGAACTTTGGGGTACGGTGCCTCCGCTTTTAAAGGTTTTTTTTACCTTTAACCGGTTGAACAAGTTTTCTTCTTCACCAAAAATGACTTTCTTCTTCCTCATGACTTTTCGTTTTCTTATTGCTCATCCAAATTTAGCTTTTGAGTGTTCAACTTTTGAGCTTTCTCTAGCAAAATGACCAAACCTGTTCATGTTCATTTTCATTTTCATTTTTCAGTTTGTAAATCAGGAGTAATGAAGCCAAACACATTAAACCATTTGACTGTTCCTTTTAGTTTATCTCCTTCTCCTTCGTCACCAGTTCCACCCTCCCTTTCTGCAAATTTTGTGCTGGGAATGATCATAAAGGTTAAAGATTAAGTTAGCTTTAGCATTACTGAATAGTAGTACTCCACTTTTGGATAATGGGTGTTTAACTTTTTGTGCTTAACTTTGTTATTTTTGACGAATTTCTCAAATTTCTCAAAATCGCAACATCAAGTTTCTCAAAATGTTCTTCAGGTACAATTTTTTTATTGAGAATTTTGTTAATTTCAGTGTTTAACTTTTGTTGTTGAGATTCTTTTTTTTCAATTTTCAGTAAAAAAATAGTAAAGTTTTTTTTGTTAAGAGTGTTGTCTAAGTAATTAATAGCTCTCTTACAAATTGTCATGATGAAGATGAAAAGAAGTGATTTTTAGAAGGATGTTGACTTCTATGAGATGACGATTTTTGTAGGGAAGAATCGTTTAAAATTGAAGTAGAATTGGGGATTTAAAAAACCAGGTTGAGGTTTATGGAAGAAACCATGAGAAGAATTGGAGTAGAATTGATTAAAATTGGAGTAGAATTGGGGATTTTTGTAGTGAGTTTAGTGCTTATTCTTGGGACTCAATGGGTAAATCAAGGAAGAAGCCATTGATGAGGAGGTTTAAGGAAGAAGCCATTGATGCGGAGGTTGAAGGAAGAAGCTGATGAAAAATCAAGTTGAGGAGATGGTAACCTAATATTCCAGGTTACTAAAACCGGCAAAACCTTTAAAAGCGGAGGCACCCCAAAGTTCAAACCTTTAAAAAATAAACGAAATTTCGAACCTTTAAAGGCAAATGAGCTAAATTTCATACCTTTTAAATCAAATTTTCCTAGTTTTAATTAATAAAATATACAAAATTGATATAACGTGGTACATTAAAGATATGAGGTGGGTTGATAAAGGGCGAGTCGAGGGGTATAAGGCGGGGCAGGTGGATATGAGGAGGATAAGACCTCATACTCACCGACCATCTACCTACCACATGTTAGATATGGTGACTCAATAAAGCCCAATGTATGCATGAGATGTGATGTATATGTTACTTGGATGTTTGAGGTGTTTTATGGGTTGTTGATGAATGGTGTATGATTGGGACTGTTCTGTTTTGGTACCTGATGCCCTCTCGATTCAGGCTCGACCTAGGCTGGTTGCTCGACCGATCAAGTAAGAGATCAGAAGCTTCTGTTAACATTCTGATCTCTCGCTCAACCCCCGTTCGACCTCACATATATCGCTCGACCTAGTCGATCGAATGTTCGAGAAATTCTGTTTTAAGTGACAGTTTTCAAATCAGTTCGTGGGCATTCATTTATCAAATTTTCTTGTTCAAAAGCCTATATAAAGCTATTGTATATCCTTGTACATATGTATGTAAGATCATTTGTTGATTAGCAAATTGGAATTGAGTTGAGAGCCACATTCAAATACTTAGGGTTTTAGTGAGAGGTTTTGGGGTTTTATCTTCTTTTCTCATCTTGTATCATCCTAAGGGGGGATTCTCATCATAGAGGGGATTATAGTTTGTAATCAATACTCAAGAGCAATAATATTCATTCAATTGTTAAAGGTGTTGTTTTATAGTCTAATATCACATTGACATTAGGATTTTCTCCACATTGACATTATAGTTTGTAACCATATCCACTCACTATCCACCAAAAGCACACCTATACCATTCCAACATGGGGTGGATACGGTGCAAAACTCATACATTTACTCGCTAGCCATCCCTACTCTTGTTTTTGTCCATCACTCAATGAGTCGATGAATGACTCCACTTTCCTGCCTTTGATGCATCCCATTATGTACCTGTCAATCCTACAATGCCTTAGTCTTAGGTTACATAATTTTTTTGTTTATATATCATACATTAAATCACAATTATCCAATTTTATGGAAAGATATGGAAATTTTATTTACATTTTATTAATTTTGATTAGAGCAACCAAATACATAATTATATTCATCCGTAGAAACAACAAAACAAAATAAGAATTTTTCATGAATTGAACATAATACAAATCTAGTGTCAGTTTTTGAATTTTGCCAAGATCCGATTGGTTTATGCATTTCTCATAGTGATCTAAGAAACTAGCTCATTCTTAACACGATTTAACTTAACTCGTGTTATAGATCTTTTTTCCCATAATTCAACTTGCAAATAATATATTTTGCATATTTATTGAACCTGTTAGAGTAGGCTCACGAATGCGGAAGCGTGGGCCTAAAGGTGGCACGAAAGGTTAATGGCCATGGCTTGAAGGTGCACTAATGAATCATGATTATATGCAAGTATTAAGGTTATTTAAGCAATAAAAGTAAATAAAACATTAACACCAAAATTTAAGGTGTTTCACCATTAATGAGGCTACATCCATCATTCTAGGCTAGTGTATCATTATGTCAATAGTTCAAGGACTGAATGTTTGCACTTCATCCTTTACATGTGAAGATAATACTTCCAACTTTACAATGTATTATTTGATTCCTAAGAAACCAATCACAAAGTGTGATGTGTCCTTTACCATTATTAAACATGCTTAAGGGCAAGCAATCACCTTGTTACTCCTAACCTTTAAGCCATAATTCTACTACACTTTAAATGTCATCTAACACATGACTAATTAACACAAGACTCAAGTCACACTTCTTTCAGAACCTTTGTCTAACCATCTAAAGTAGTCGCAATTCTGAGTGAAGGTTTCTTCATTAGAAAAGGGGCATGCAACAAGTAAGTGATCGAAAAACATATGGAGATTATAGCAATATAAAAATGTTCAAATAAAGTTAGTGAAAAATATGTAGAAACCATAAACTTTATCAAAATATTAAAATGAGAATGAATAAAATTAATTATGTCCAAATTTATGATGTAAATAGATTTTATTTATGAAAACAAGAAATGAAACAATCTATAACAAGGATAACAAGGAAAAATTACCTAGAATAATCCAATCTTTTATTGATTTTTCGTTAACAATCCCAACTTTTGCTTAACCATAAATAATTCCAAATTTAGGATTACTTACCTAAGAACAATTTTGCTTAAATGGTGACCGATTTTTGCAGGTTAATTACTAAAAAAAGAAAAATAAAAGAAAAAATCAAATATATTATAAATTAAAAGTTAAAATTAAACAATAAACTTACTTTTTTTTTTATTATTTTTTAAAATTATTCAAATTTTTTATAATTTAATTTTGTATTTACTATTTTTTTTATGCAAAATGACTTTTTGTATAGATAAGATGTTAACTTGGTGCATTCTTAGCAAATATCTCTTATAATTCGGATTTATAGTTAATCAAAAATTAGGATTATTATAGGAATATCTATAAAATGTTAGATTATTACGAGCAATTTTTTCTAATAAGAAATAGAGAAAATACTTTTTCCCAGTAGTATATTAGTATCAATAGCTAATCTCCCGAGAGATCGTCTCTCTGAGAGACGTCCCTCAAACCCAATTCATTAAAGCTTAATGTCTATTCTTACTTTATACTTTCCTTTATGTGTCGGCTTTTTTCGAAATGATCTCTTATACGAATGTGTGTAGTATCAATAATAATGTCAAAGTAACAGACAATAACCCTTAACACAAATTCTTGTGAAAAATGGACTCTTTGAGAGACCATCTCTAAATGGACCAGCCCATTATATATTTTTTAAAAGATTATAAGTAGGCATTAAAAAAGATGTAAGTAAACATTTAAGATATTAAAAGTAGGCATTAGAGACACAATAAATAAGCATTAAAGATAATATAAGTAGACATTAAAAATATAATAAGTAAACATTAATTTTTAATGAGCTGTAATTAAAATAGTCACTTAAACACACACTACCTCAATACACCAGCTCTAACCCTTAATTCGAAAAAGTGGGGAAGCCTACGGCTACGAGTTTCTTCTATGTAATCTTACACCTTGTTTTACTGACACGTTTTGTATATGTATGCGTAACAGCACAGCAAGATTCTCTGTGTATCATCATCTCATAAAAAAGCAGCAAAAATGAAAAAAAATCAAATAACAAAGCAGATTCACATATTTATCAGAGATCGAGGGAGTACCCTTAAATCTCATGTCAATTTCCTTCTTTTAAAAGAAATGCTATAATTCAAATTGTACTTCAAAAACCCATCTTTTTTAATCAGAAAATAAAATTTTCTTTTGGGAAATCATTTGGGTGCAAGATGAAATTGTTTGGGTACAAGAAAAGAAAGTTATTGATACATTATTCATTAAAATCAGTGCTTTTGATTATGGGTTTATTTACAGTTTCTGGGTTTATAATGTTGAGTTTTAAGCCTGTAGATCCTTCAACTGAAGATGTTTTTTTATTGTCATCTTCTAAGAATTTTTCAGATTCAAATATAATCTCCAAATCTGTTAATAACCCAGAAAATGTAAGCTCTTCTTTGTTTTCTTCCCCTTCTATGTCTGAAAAGAGTTCTGGGGATGATAAAACGATGTCGTGTGCTACTGTTGAGGAGATGGGGGAGGATTTTAAGCCTGGTTTTGCTGCTTGGAAAGAGTCTCTTAGAGTGAGAAGCTTGATTCATCACCATTTCTTAATTAACGGTAACATTTTTCAATTTTTTTTGTATGTAACTTTCTTTTATTGATAATTAGTATTATTGTTAGAGATATGTTTGCTGTTTACATCATTATAGAAATAATGTGACTCATATCTGGATGAACTTTGAAGTTTTGCTTATTTTAGTTCAACATTTGATTAGTGCATTCAACCAGGGCAAATACCCTTTGGCCTATACTAGTATAGGGTTGATCGTATATTCTCTATATTTGTGTGTTAAATGTTACCAACTGTTTTTAATCAAATGAACCGGACATGATCTATACAGTCAAGCCTAGGATTTGTAGAATGAGATTGAATGTCAAATGGGACCAGGGTTTGGGGGTCGCATATTTGCAAGTTGCAACGAAGTAGTCTTAGTAAATAACAGTGATCGGTAATATCCTTTTGTGGAAGAATTTGATAAGGTGAATTTTAGGATTTTAATTTATCTTTTTTTTTTGTTTTGTTTACATTATTAGTATTTGTTTTGTTTTTTGTGGTGATTTACAAAACGGTGATTGATTAGAAATTTCTGAGTTGCAACCAAGGTTTGTGGGTCGGATATTTGCTAGTTGCAACCAAGGTTTTGGGGGTTAGGTATATGCAAATATTGCAAACAGGGTTTGGAGGTCGGATATATGAAACCCTATGGATTGTCAAATGAGATTGATAATGAATTGTTGTCTTGTTGGAGAAAGTTGTTATGTTTCTTAAAATAGTAACTACTCTTTTTTATTGGTTTTCCTAATACTTCATGTTAATGATATAATGCTATTAACTTTACTGATCGAGAAGATAAGATACTAAAATTGCAGCAACTATTAAGAGATTGTTCTAATGAATTCCTTTCTACCGACTAATTAGTAATTAATTTTCTTGTTTAATGGAAGAATTGCTGATTATTTGAGAGGGTTGTTACTAGAAATTAGAAGCATAAGTGTTGCAACAATGCTTACTTGAATTCATGAGTTGGTGGATGTCAACTGGTTTAGTTGGTAAAGTATTTGGGGCCTACTTGTGACGTAGGATCAAGTGGAGTGGGTTGCTAATTTGCTACTTTGTATTATCTCACAATATTGATTAGCTATCTTTGTAATGAATGCCAATTTTCAATATAAAATTCATGTTGTGTGAAAACTTTGTATAACTCATATTCATATAGGTTATACTCATATGAAATTACCTAGTACATTTTAAAGTTATCTGCTTATGGTACTATCCCTATTCCTATTACGGCCCGTTTGGTTAACGGTACTAATTGATGGTAATGGTAATGATTTGTAGTGCAAATTTTTATGATATGTATCATTTCATTCCCATGGTAATAAAAGTTTGATCATAAAAAAGCTTTTTTCACAATTTTCCATTACCACCTAATACTATATGTTCAAATGGTACTCCATTGGAATGATGTGTGAAGAAAATGAGATTAATGAAGGAGAATAAGCATGCCGTTAAATTTGTCAGGAGATATTCCTACCAAAATTACACTAATTTTCCATTACCATTCTCACCATTTAGTACCGATTACCAAACGAGCCGTTAAAGTTCATCCGTTTATGACTTATGAGACGTTTGTATGATGGAACGTATAAATTTTGTACTAAATGTAATGTAGCATGTGTTCTAATGTGGTTGAGTGCGTGTGATTCTTGTATCTATATTCAATTTCAGGTCCTTCAAGAGTTCGGGGGCTCTCTCCCGATCAATTCTGTCGGCATAATTATGTCATGGCAAAAGCATCAGAAGCTGGATTTGGGAATGAAATGTACAAATTACTAACAGCTGCAGCGTTAAGTGTAATGTTGAATCGCTCCTTGATCATCGGCCAAACCAGGCATATTGGTTCTTTCTCAATCCTTCCCCTTACATATTTAATATATTTTTTACAATATCTTTCCAAATAACAAAAAACAGTCGTCTACTTTTATTTTCTTTAATTGTACCTAAAAGGGATTAGACTCTTTGATTCAAACTTGAATGCAGTGTTATTACCCGTAGGCAAATTTAGGAATTCTGATGAATCTTGTAACTATTTGAGCAGAAAATAAGATGAAATCAAAAGCATTAGGATGAGTAATTTACCGAGTGATGCTGTTTTATGCTGATCATACTTTTTCCTGTTTCAGGGGAAAATATCCTTTTGGGGACTATATTACTTACAGCACTAATGCCTCATTTTCCCTTCAAGAAGTGAAACATTTATGGAAAAAGCATAATTGCATTTCAAGATATGGTCGGCATTTGGTTGTACGCATTGATGATTTTCAGAATCCTGCACGTACAAACATTCTCTGTAGTAACTGGCGGAAATGGCAACAACCTATCATTTGGTAAGCAAATGAAAACAATCTTTTCTTTCTTAAAAGTGACGGTATCGACGTCTTTACCTGAATGGATTTATCAATTTTCTATTGTTGTAGGTTGCAAAATACAACAGATGCCGTGGCAGCTCAGTTTTTCTTGAAGAATGTACATCCCGAGATGAGGAGTGTGGCCTATGAGTTGTTTGGAAAGCAAGAACTTAAATCTAGACCTAATGTTTTTGGTGAATTAATGCGAGTTCTTATATCTCCTTCTCCAAGTGTTGAAGCTGCAGTCAAGTCTGTTCTTGCCAATGGTAATGAGCCAGATATCACATTACATATGCGGATGATGATGAACAGGTATGTACTTATATGCTTAATACTAATACACCTTTGCGTTATCAGCAGGAACGTGATGTAGGTTCCGAAATCTGATTACTTAATGATGGATTAGGGAGTAATTAATCCTATCACTAGGTCGATAATGTCTATCCCACATACGTCATACGTGATATGCTTGTGACACACCCAATAGAGGTTCCGGAGTTTCCTGCTTAGTCCACTTATATATTCATCTATTTACTATTTACAAGATTCTTTCATTGTGAGATAGTTTTGCTCACACTGTAACCGAACTAGGATCCTAGCAAGTAGGATACCAATAAAGGGTCAAGAGGCATGGTGAAGATTAAACAAGATACTAAAATTAGGACATTTCTTTCTACAACACAACATTCCATTATGTCAATGTACTTAAGTGGCTCCCGCTTGGTGGGACTAGGGGAGTCGCAGGGCCGACCTTGAGATTTAAAGGCTCGGGGCTAATGAAATTTTACGGGCCCTAACTTTTGTGTTAAACATAAATTTTAAAATTCAATATTTATAATGAAAAACAAAAAAATCTACACATCAATACATAATATTAAATCAAATTAGATGTCACGTATGAGAATATTTCAATGCAAAATCCCTAATAACCGTGTTTAGATCAAGAGATTCAAGCGTATCTTCTCAATGCAAATTAAAAATTTAATATTTATAATGAAAAACAAAAATTCTACACATCGATACACAATATTAAATCAAATTAGATGTTACATACGGGAAAATTTCGATGCAAAATCGCTAATAACCGTGTTTAAATAATGAGATGTAAGCGTATCTTTCTCAATGCAAAATGATCGATAACATTGTCTAATTTAAGAGATCTACTCAATGGCAATAAGGAGATATTTTTAGGCTTGGATGGTTAAATATAATTAAAGGGCTGAATAATTCAACAAACTATTATTAATATTCCATGCAATGAACTTGCAAGGCATTACTTCTTTTACACATCAATTTCTAAATAAATATTGAATATTAAAATCAAAGTATATACTACGATATGAAAGAACTAGATTATGAAATAATAAAAAATAATTATAATTAGCAAGATTCAATTGATTAGCATTGACATTTAACATCAAAGTATGATTGTAATACAACAATGTCAGATCCTTAATCTCAAAAATTTGGGTTGGGTACATAAACCCATATATCAGTTCCAATGATCGTCCACAATGATTCTTTTTCTCCATTCATTTCAATTTTCTACCATCTCGGTTATTAAGTCTAGACCATTCAAATCTTTTTCCACTCCGGTCCTCTAAGTTATATTCGTCTTCGCCCTTTTCTAAGTCTCTCTAGCTCCAACTTTCTATCGTCCTTACTGATTCACTAATACCCTGTTTTTGCATATGCTTAAACTATCTTAAACGATTTATCTTTTCCTTAATTTTTTGTAACTCCTAAATTTTTTTATATCTTCGTTTCGTATTCATTCCTCAAGGTATGTCCACTGATCCATCAAAGCATTTGCATTTCTACTACTCTCATCTTTACTATGAACTTTTCTAAAAACCCAACATTGTGATCCATGACAGTGGCACTTCCATAGCTGAAAAAACTATATAGCTAGAAAATATTGAGAACTTAGTAATGGTGGCACTTTCTCATGGGCATAAATGTGTTCGTCAATCCACAACAGCAATGGCCGTACAGGCTAGGCGGCATATGGATTGATTACTTGATTTTGGGGAAAGGAGATGATCGTTGATTTATTTTTCGAAATCAAAGATAACTGTTTAGAAATATCGCATTCTTTGCCCCTTTATTAGTGCATAACAACTTGCGTTTTATTGTTTTTAATTTACCTGGCCTTTAGTGATGCACAAAATTTTGTGAGTGGCACATCTCGCCCCCTAAAAAGACTAACTGTGAGGGTCGGATGTACGTGATCTTACCCATGTTAGTGATACCAACACATAAATAAAAAGTAGACATGAATTATTAGAACACCTTAGTATAGTCCATTATAATCCAGAAATCAAAGAACTATATATCTTTGGCTCTATTGAAATAAAAGACATAGGACATCGTACTAAGCTCTTGAAATCATCAAAACTTCCAGCAATTGATATCTCTTAAAGTCGGTATATGCAACGACCTTTGTTTGGTTTGGCTACAACAACAAAAATTTCAGTTTTTGTTACTTATTTCCAATGTGTTTGGACTAACAACTGCTAAGAAACCTTGTGGGCGTGTGCATCGTGCAGGCCATTGTCGTCAGTGCCGGCTGCGCTAAGATGCATCAGAAAAGCCATGGAGAATGTAGAACATGTAGCTAGACCCAAGGTGGTCTTAGTTTCGGATACCCCGTCTTACATAAGTTTAGTAAAAGCCAGCGTAGAAGAACTTGCCGAGGTACTGATTTTAATATCTCACTTCTGCTATCAACTTTGATTGTCGTTCTCTACTCATTACAGGTTATTCATTTTGATTAGAATTGTCGATACAGGTTATTCACTTCGATTATAAACATATTAGAAGAAATATTTCTCTCGAATTCACACGATTACATACTTTAAAATCGAGGGCCAAGGACTGGGGCCCTGCACCAAGATGGGTTGCGTTTGTGGACTTCTTTCTTGCATCTTGTGCAAAGTATGCTGTTATTTCTGGGGCCAATAGACGAGTTGGAACGACATACGCTCAACTAATCGCAGCTTTAGCTGCAGCTAATAACCTCGGTATAATATCACTTCCTGATCTCATTCTCTCTTTAACACATTCTTTATCTATTGATAACTCACTCCGTTCTCCAAATTCAGATGAAAATTTGAATACAAACCCGAGTTTTGTATTCCTAAGTAGCTTCCAACGCAATCTGCTGAAACGTGGACTAAGAAATCAGATTGGATGGGGACATGTATGGAACCGTTTTGCGGGTCCATTGAGTTGCCAAAGGCAAGCTCAACAATGTGCATATACGCCACTCCTCCCACCAGGTTGGTGGGATGGGATTTGGCAGTCTCCGATAACTCGAGACATCCGGAGACTGAGAATGTATGGCGTCAAACTCTCAGGGTTAGGCACAATTGACGAGGAACATCTTCAATCTTACTGCAAATCAAAGAAAAAAATAGTTTTTACTTCTCCAGTTTCGTTATTGTAACACCAACTCCATAACTGATCACAATTTTTTTGTAAGTGTAGGATATTACCTAATTCATCTCGATTATTTTTTGTTTGAGGGGAACGACATATATTCCGAAAAGTATATTTTGTTGTCAAAAGTGCAAACCCGAAACCAAACATGTCCTCCGTAAACTGAATTTGAAGCCATTACTTTCAACTTTTGTAAAGGTAATTAGTGAACAAAAATCAACCAAAGCTTATAACAGACGCTTCAATGCATCAGCCTTCAACATGTTATGTATTTGCACAGAATTTTAGTGTCAGTGTTCGGTACAATTATTATTTGGAAAGTACGTAATTTTATTCTTGTTAATGATTAAATTAACAAATTTGATAGATTCTTAAACCAAACTTCATGTGTAACTTTGTATAAGGCAGCATGGAGAAATTATTTGGGTATAGTCTTTATATAAAGAAATTTTATACTCATTTTTTAGAATAAAGGCATGTATGGTCATGTTATCTCTGTGCACACGAAAATGGTAGACATCATGGCAAAGATTCTGGTTTAATTTTGTTGGTCTATTAGTAAGTGTGGGTACTTTGATCATAATGGTATGTTTTTTATTTTTTTTATAGTTGATATTTTTTTTTTTTTAGAATCATATCTTGTTTGGTTATTGACAAAGTATTCATTTTTACGAAATATTTTGTGTTTGATTTTTATCTAGCTCACCTTTTTCTTCGGCCTATAAAAAAATTTCTTTAAACTTTAATTTGTGTTTAGAGAAAACTTTTTTATGAGCTTTTATACCCTATATAATTCAATAAATGTAGTTCTTTTTAATTTCTTGTTTTTTAGTTTTCTTTAGTTTTGTGTGTTTTTTTTTCATCTAGTATTTAATCTCGCTTCTTTTTCTTTTTTCTAATAGCAATCTCTTCAATTCTTTTTAATTTAATAAATTCTTTCTTTGTCTAAAAGTCCTAGTTACATTTTACGGTTACATGTTATTTTTTTTTTACGTATCATATTTGTGATAATATGAGTTGAATCTAATTAGTTCAGCTTTAGTCATGGAAATTTTGTTATTTTTGGATATTATATATAATTTGTCAATCTTCCTAATTTGTTCTTCCTGTTCTGTGGTTGTAGCTAAGATATTGTTAGTGAACCACATTAATTCTTTGTGTAATTTCTATATTAATTTGTTTATTTCTTTTTTGTATTTGTTTTCGTTATAACAATATTATAAATTAACTCTTTGTTAGAAGATTACTCTTAGAAATTAGAACATAAATTCCCATATAAAATAGAGTAAATAACACATGAAATTAAAATTTTAAAATCTCATGATGATAAAAATCTCAATATATTAAAATTTCACCTTTATATTATTTTCATTTATAGTAATTTTCGGTGAGTTTCTGTTATATGTAAGATTGTATAACTGTATCAGATTCTCTTTTAGTTAATACACGATGTATCTACATTAATAGAAGACATAATAACAATAATAATAAATATTAATAGGTAAAGTAACCGAAAAATACTTAAAAAATAAATGATACAAAGTTAAAATATTTATATATTAATCGAAATGTGAGCTTTTTTTTTATTATCAAATAGGATAAAAGTAAAAATTTTAAAATTTCACACCTATTTAATTATTCAAGTAAAATAATACTCCCTCGTATACATCTTAAGTGTCTCATTTTCTTATTAGGTCACATTAAATAAAATGTCTCATTTTATTTTGGATAATTAACTTTATCAAACTTAACTTTTTTATACCTTTACACTTACTAATACCAATTTACTTCTATTAAAATTTAAAAAATACGTACACTTTACATTAACATATGATCTCTTTTGACTATGTAAAAAATAATGAAAAATCAAATAAAATACTTAGATAAGTAGAAGGGAGTACTGAAAATCATACTCCTATTTGATATTCGCACATCAAAAAGGAAAAATATCACTTATACTATCCTAATAATACAAAAAAGTTAAAAAATTATCTCACCTATTTAGATTTTTTTTTTTCTAATTTATCATTTATTTATAGTATTATATTTTTTTAAAAAAATCAAACATATTATTGGTAGGGTTAAGGAAATAAAAAATTGGGAAATTCCACTTGGTAACTCTAAAGTTTTGGGTTTTTCGCGTGGTAACTAAAATTTTTAAAAAATTCACGCAGTACCTTGAAGTTTACCAAATTGTTTCACTGTGACCTTTTTGCACATAAAATGTTAGCAAACGTTAATTTTAAAGCTTTAAGGTTGTTGTATGCCTATTTATGTGACTCACCATTTTAAATGTCATCAGTTTCAACCTTTTTCTCCAAAACATAAACCTTAACTCTAGTATCCTTCATCCAAATCATATTTTTCCCCCAAATTTAAAAATGGTAAAGTTAGGGTTTATGTTTCGAGGGAAAAGTTGAGACTGATGGCATTTGAGATGGTGAGTGACATAAATAGAGTTACAATAGTTTTAAAGCTTTGAAATTAACTTTTGTTAACGTTTTATGTGCAAAAAGATTACGGTGGAACAATTTAGTAAACTTCAAAATTACCACATTAATTTTTTAAAAATTTTAATTACCACAAAACCTCAAAATTACAACGTGCAAATTCTCTAAAAATTTTAGATAGAATTCAATTAAAAAAACTTATCAACAAAAATTACGTTCTAACTGAAAAAAACCCGATTTTCATATATTCAATTTGACATAAATCTCCTCTATGGTGAAAAACTATTATAAAATACAGCCAAAAAAAAGCTTAAATCGATTCCTATATAAATTTTCCCTGTAAACTTAGACTTCTAAGTCCTCTGTTTTCTTGACCCACTTTCCTTTCAATAAAGCTAAAATCTTTCCTATATAAATTCCCCATAAATTTGATGGGTTCATTTGTATTTCTTGCTTGATCTTCATTTTGTTGCAATTCCTTTTCTTTTTGAATCTCGATCACATTGATTTTCTTTGCATTACCCATTAATCCAAATAATTGGGATTGTATAATCCAATTGTGAATTCTGAATTCTTGGTATATATATTTCTGGGATGTTAACCCTTAATTTTTTTTGGAAAGGGAGGAATTTGTAGGAAAAGGGTTTAATTTTTTGTGTAAGCAAATGCTTGATTGTCTTTGTTTTGGGAGGAGAAAGAGAAGTAATTATGTGGAGTTTAATGGAGAAAAAAATTGCCAGTCTTCTAAAACCCCTACAATCTCAGATTCTAATTTGGGTATGATTTTATAATTTCTTTTAATTATGATCATCTTCAATTTTGTTTTATTTAATCTTGTTTTGTTAGTTTTTTTTAAGTGTTTTAACTCTGATTGATGATCAATTGATGTTAGTGTAATAAATTTTTTAAATGATGATAGCATAAGGGTCTCAAGGCACAACTCAACCAAATGGTTAAACCGATGGTTGAGGCTTGATATATTATATACTCTAACACGCCTCCTCCAACAATAGCATATTGGGGTTAAAGTGTGGTTGCGACACAAACCCTTCTCATATCTAGTGCTGAATATTCCATTTTCATTGAGTGGTAGTAGCTCAGTTACGAATCTATGATCTCTTGGCTTTGATACCATGTCAAGGAATCAACTCAACGGAAAGCTTAAGCAGATGGTGGAGACTCTAAGATATGTTATATACTCTAGCAGTTGGTTGAGCTAAGTGAGGAGTAGGACTAGGTTAGGATAGAATTCAAGTTTAAAGAGGACTAGGTTAGGATAGAATTCAAGTTTAAAGACAGATGATTCCTGCTCCGACTAAGACAAAACTCGTAATATTATTCCTAATTCAAGAAAATGTTAGTATTTTAAAATTAGTCACTTTGAATTCGACACACGAATCTTAAAAAGCTCTCACATCGATTTTGAGATGTGTCAAATCTCGTCTATGTCACTCCATTTGGCTCTTTATGCACCAAATGTAAACCTTTTGTATTCTTTTGATGAGATTATCTATCAATGTTGGATCATGTATTATTGTATTAATGCTTAGCTATTAAGATCTTCCCTCCATGATGAATTTAGTTCAGGATTTTGTGTTGTATGGAGTATTTGTTTATGATTGTTGTATATTTTAACTTAAATTTTAATATATATGTGAAGTTTTTCATTGCTATATTCTAATATCTTAGAAGTGCACATTTCAAGATTATTGTAAGTGTTCGAGGAACACCGCGTGCTTGAAGATGAATACGACTCAAAATTGTGATTTTACTAGAATGAAGTAGGCTAGGGATTGAGGAATTAATGAGTAAAGAATGAAGTATGTTATTTATTTCAAATTCAATAGTTGAATTTGGTATTTTCTGGTGTCACATGATTCACTAATCTCCTCGCGAATTGCAAATCGAAAAAAAAGTAATGTGGTCGGTGTTAGCCTATTCTCGGGCAAATTTGAGCGAATTAGCGAATTATGTTACACTGGTATTCCATAATGAACTGGTCTATCTTTGATTACAAACTAAGTCATCTCTAATGTTTCCGTTTCTTAGTAATGGCAAAGTTTTGTATCTCGTCGATGATGCGACCCATAACCTTACGAACTGTTTTCCATGTATATGGTAATGAGATTTTTCATTGACATTTGGAAGAGCCTTTGTTCATTAATGTTCAGTAATTTAGCCTAAATCTCGAGACTCAAGAGGCTTCCATTTGGTTAGATGCCCATCTTTAGAATGTAGTTTTCAGTCTAATATAGATTCTGAGTGCATTGTGAGGATATTAACAAAGCTTTTAGTTTGGATACCGAGAATGTTCATTTGAATTCGAAGATCAACATCTTACCAACAGGCAATACGGGTTTTATGGAATAGTTTTTAAAAGCCGCAAGTGTCTTATTGCTTATGCTTTACACTAAGATTCATAATGTGCAACTTTCTGTTCTGTTTCATCAACCATGCCATAGACATGGATTTTTACGAGGAAACGAAGAGGCATGCATGATTTGCCATTGTTCTTGCGTTGTAATTTGTTTTTGTGTCATTTTTTTCCTGTCATTGGTTTTTATATATCTGTCGTTTGCAAGTTTCAGAAGTCAATAAACATGAGCGAAAAGCTGAGGTGAAATCCAAAGAGTTGTCCCCTATTGCCGAGAATGTCAATCATGGTCATGATAAAGCTAGAGTCTTTAACTATAGAGAACTTGCTACAGCTACCAGAAACTTTCACCCGGACATGTTCCTTGGGGAAGGTGGATTCGGGTCTGTTTACAAGGGAATGCATCTGGGTATCGATGAGGTATTATATTTTCAGTAATTTGCTTCAGTTCTATTCTTAGAATAATCCGTTTGTTTGAACGGGCTGAAACATGTTCTCTCATATATGCATAATTGTTGACAGGTCGTGGCTGTTAAGAAGCTTAATCTAACAGGCGTTCAAGGTGAGAAGGAGTTCCTAGTGGAGGTTCTCATGCTTTCTCTTCTGCGTCACCCAAACCTTGTGCAAATGATTGGCTACTGTGCTGAAGGCGTTCAGCGCCTACTTGTCCTCGAATTCATGCCCTTGGGATCACTTGAAGCTCACCTTCACGGTACCATTTTCAAATGCCTATGCATTATTTGATTTATGTGTCTTATTTCGATGGGGCTAAAGGTTTTAGTTCTTTGGTTTTAGATTATAAAAGACTATATTAAAATGACTTATTAAATCATGTGAACCACTTATTTATGTGAAGTTGCAAATGATGCTTGCTACTGAGGGTCAATCGGAAACAACCTATTTGTTATTAGTAACCAGGGTAAGATTGCATACATCATCCTCACCAAACCCCACTTATGTGGGGCCTACTTTATGAATTGTAATGGAATGTTGTATGCACCAGTGAAACATAATTCGCTAGTTAGTTCGCTTTTTAATTTGCGATTTGCTCAAAACGACTCAAAAATAGTCTAAAACCGGTCATAGTTCGCTTTTTTTGATTCGCGAGGTGACTAGCGAATCATGTGACACTGTTATGCACTATTTGATCTACTAGATTTTTGCTTGCTACTACTCAAACACGCATTAAAATGGCGGGAAAATGGATTATGTTTTGCATTTGGGTACTCGAATTTATCTTGCTCGTATATGATGCAGATTCTGCTCTCTACTTCTCTTTTTTTTCTTAATATGCGAATTTGTTTAATCCTTTTCATCTTCAAATTTTATTTTATAGAATTCATCAGTACTTATGAACGCCTGAATGTTGTCAACTTCACAGATCTTCCACCCGACAAGGAGCCATTAGACTGGTACACCAGAATGAAAATCGCTGCCGGTGCAGCAAAAGGAGTGGATTACCTCCACAATGAAGCAAAGCCATCTGTTATTTTCAGAGATTTGAAGCCATCTAACATTTTGCTAGATAAAGACTTCAACGCAAAACTCTCTGATTTTGGGCTTGCGAAATTCGGTCCAGTTGGAGATAGTTCTCACGTCTCCACTAGAATCATGGGTACCCATGGGTATTGTGCTCCCGAGTATTTTTTAACCGGCAAACTGACCGTTAAGTCTGACACATTCAGCTTCGGGGTGGTTTTGTTGGAGCTTATTACTGGACGTAAAGCAGTTGATACGACTCATCAAGGTGGAAGAACTTCTCTAGTTGCTTGGGTAACGTTTGAACTTGCCCTCGTAATTACGTTATTTCTAAGAGTAATACAAGCATGATCATAAACCATGTCAAGTAGTTTTTCTAGCTAAATTATACTTAATTTTCATTATCTTTCACGCTTTTTAATATCAACAATCAAACGGGCAGTAAGAATTACATGTCGCATGATTGTGGTTCCAGGCGCGTCCGCTATTGAGAGATCCGAGAAAGCATTTGCAGTTAGCAGATCCTCGGTTGAATGGGCAATTTCCGATGTCTGCCTTGCACAGGGCTGTAGAGGTTGCTGCTATGTGTCTTAGAGACAAAGCAGTTGCTCGGCCCACCATGCATGATGTGGCTCTAGCCATGAACTATTTGACGTCTAGGAAGCATATTCGTCCACACAGTGTATCCGAAGGAAATATTAATTCTCTCGATATTAGCCCGAGAGACAAACTCAAGGCATTGAGTGTTGATGTTAACAGAGAGCAGGCTGTAGCCGAGGCCAAAATGTGGGGGGAAAAATGGCGAGAAAAGAGACGGCAAAGTGCAGGTAGTAGTTCGGATGGCTTGAGCAGGTAATTTTCATTGATCTTGAACAAGATTAACCCCTCTTGTCAGAAATTAATAGAGACAGTTTAACACATATCGAAACCAGTTGGTTTTATTCTCATCTTTTTGCCGAAAAAATGCAGCTGGGTTACGGAAATGCAGGACTCGTAAAAGCGACACAAGTTAGGATAACTTGGTTGAGAAAGAGGTTGAAATCGAAGAGCCATTTTCAAGATCCTACCATAAACATGGATAATGATTCTCATTTATTGTTTGCAAGTTGGAATTGTTTTTCAAAGGAAATGATTAGTGGTAGAAGATGATAGTCAAATGGGTTTGAATTTAGATTTTTATTAGATGAAAGAATCTATGATGTAGGATAGATGGCAAACTTCATGCCATTGTTGAAGTTCCATTGTGGGCATGGATCTAGTCATATGAGTCTCTTCACTGAAATATATACTATATCTGTGTCTTTGAATTTACACCATATAAATTAAATATGTGAAAGCCTTTTGAATCATATAGTGTAAACTCAAAGAAATGGTAGAAGTACATGTGAATGATGCATTAGCGTATAATCTTGTCCTTGTTTGAAGATGTACCAACGATATTGAATGATTTGTGAATGAATTAGACTAATGACTCAATAATTTTCGCAATTGCACAATTGCAAAATTTATTATGTTCGACTTTCTTTTCACTCTAAATATTATTTTTATGTCAGTTATCGAGTACGTGTTATAATTTTCGACTTTATGGACAAATGATTTTACTATAAATGATAAAATGTCAAAAAAGATCAAAGACCGAGTTTTTTCAACTTTAAGTTAGTTAAAAACGATACTGATGGAGGTTATCAATCCATAATATAATAGAAGAAAGTGAGTTAAGATCCTCTCTATTACTTAAACGGTCCGTTTGTGATGCATATATGGGATGAACGTTCCAAGAACACGAAGAACTCAACCAAGAACCGATGTTAAGATCCAATTACACACAATGACACACACGAGATACACCTTCTGTTCTGAACAACGAACAAGAAGGCTGGCCAGAACAACTCCAAGAAGTGGTCCTTTGGCCGTGGATAGAGACAAATAATCCGCACTGGATTAATTGGCCTCGTCCTCACACTCCAATTGAAAGACACTCTCTCAATCTTTGTGGAATTACCCGGAAGATCACCTTGCTTTCACTCACAAAGAGACTCTCATGGAAAAGCAATTGCAAACACAATTACTGGAATGAACTTGTATTGATTAATCTGAACTCAACTATTACAAGGGATTAGGCCTCTTATTTATAGAGCTATGAGACCTTCTACAAGAGCTAAGCCTAAGCCAAACCATAATAACGGCTAAAAAGTAACACGTGGCTATTATGTACACGTTTTAAACAACAAAAATCAGAAAACAGAATGTTAAGTATTCTTCCATCTCTTCCGTTCTGATCTGTCTGACAGGGGACCTTCAGCTCCCTTTCTTGGTGTCTTATTGTGATCGTTAGGAGGCACTTAAGGTGTTGATGGAAAGGTCCATGTATCGAGATTCCAAAACTACCCTTGGTGTATCCTAGGATGCTTAGGTTGACTCCGTGGATTAGCTCGAAGGTCTGCTGCTCAGCAGGTGATGGCTGGCAGTTCTGGATCAGCCATTATCGAATATCAGGCGAACACACGACCTTGGAGCTAATCTTGTGGGCTCTGTGAGGACTCTCCGTGCTAACTCTGAGTCTTGGCTTTTTCTTCCATGTCCAAAGATGCCATCCCTTGAGTTTCCATGTTGATACGTGCACCAGACCAGGCGTTCTATTGTGCGCAAGGTAGGTTGGTCGTCAGATGGTTGCTCTGTTGTCTGCTGACCAGAATGCATGTCTTTGTATTGCTTAAGTGTTGCTGTGACGTTCCTCATTGATTCTTCTTTGCTTTGCCATGCTTGGATACTCATGTTTGGTCTAGCTTGGGACTGGCCTTCCTCAATTGTCGCGTCCAAGTCAGTATGTTCAGCAAGGTCAGCAGGTAAGTTAGTGAACATCCAATCAATAGGTTGATCAGCCATGTATCCTCCTTGGTTTTTCTTGGCTTGGCTTATCTTGGCTTGTGGGCTACCCATATTTGGATCATTCCCTCCTTCTTTAAATAGAATTGTCCTCAATTCTGCGTTGCTCTCATGCCTTCCTGTATTATTAACGGTGAAAACCTTTGAGATGAGGTCCAAATACTCCCATATCAAAGTTCCTTCCTGCAGCTTTTCACATTTGATGTCTTTGTCTGAGGTGGTATTGCATTGCTCCTTTTCTTTTATGTTATTCATTCTGAGTTCCTCTTTTGGTTGCAGCATTTTCTGACTATCTGGAAGGTACCTACAACAAAAAGAAAAGTCAAAAATTGTGTCTTCTATGAAATAGAAACCACTCTTATCACAACACGTAGATGAGTTTTCCATATGCATTTTGTTTATTTCAATATCATCAACATTCATAGGTGAATCAACTCAAAATCTACTGCTTCATCCTCTGCTGTTTTCAATGTTTTGGTTTGCTGTTGGGCTTGGTTCTCACTAATTTCTTTGGTGGACATATGCATAGATTTCCTCTCATCCTGAAACCCTTTGTAGCATTTACTCTCATTCAAGACATAGTTTGCTTTCTTATCTATCATGAAATGAACACCATTCTCATCACAGTATGCAGATGGATTTTTAAAATGCAATTTATTTATTTCACCATCATCGATAGGTATAGTTTTAATTAACTCAGTGTCTAATGTGTGATGGAGTGCTTCATCCTCTAATGATTTCAATGCTTTGTTTTGCTGTGGGGTTTGATCCTCACTGATTTCTTTAGTGAACAGATGCACAGAGTCTTTCTCATTCTGCATTCCCTTGTAGCAGTTACTTTTATTCAGGTCATGGCTTACCTTCTTTTGTTTTGCAGGAGTAGAAATGGTCTTATATGGAGGTAGGGGTGTAAGATCCTTTAGTTTGCTCTCACGTTGAATAAATCTGGTTACTGCGGATGAGGGCACATATTTCTTCCTGAGGTGTTTCTTCAGTTTAGCCCAAGTGTTAATCTTCTCCCTGTTCTCCCTCCTTCTTTGCCTTTGCACTCCCTCAAGCCATATAGCAGCTAATTTGTTTAACTTGATTTTGGCTAGTTTGTATTGCTGTTTTTCAGAGGTTTTGTTGAATTCAAAGTACCTCTCTAATACGGCCTCCCATTCCAAGTAATCCTCAGGGTCGTGTGTTGTTCCCCCAAAATCAGCAACATCTAATCTAAGTGTTTCATTCTCTGTGGTTCTTTCATTATTGCGTGCGTGTACTATCCTTTCCCGTTGGTTCATGTTAATTTTAGTCACTGTATGTGTGAGTTGTTGGATGGCACGGGTCATCTCAGCAAACTTTTCATCCAAATTCATGATATTCTCAATACTTAGATACAATCTCAAACAACAAAAATGAAGCACGTATCTTTCTAACAGTGACGAGAGAAGCAAAATTTCAGATGCACAATCAATATGCACTCACTGTTAGTTTCCAAGAACAAGCATAACTGAATTGAATTTTTCTGACAGCAATAGATCATGTAATTACTTAGGTGCACAGGTAGTATTAAAAACACAGCAGGAAAGCAAATTCCACTTGTTAGCAGTAGCAAGAAACGCAAATTACTCAGAGGTTTCAGCAATATGTTTTTACTGTTAATGTTCAAAAACAAGCACAAATAATTTGACACTTTCTAACAACAACAAATAATGTGATGTCTTAATTGTAAAACAGTACCGAGACAATATACAAATGAATGTACACTTCCTGACAGCAACAAATGAATCAAGAATTCAGGTGCACAGCAGTAACAATACAGTACAGATGATGGCTATCTTCTAAGAGCAGCAAAGAAAACGGATTTTTTAGATGCACAATTAAGATGCACAACAATGAATTTATTCTTTCTGATAACAGCAGGTAAGGTGATGATTTCAGATGCACAATAAAAAAAAAATCAAGAGCACAACACAGATGGTTCGATGTATTCTGACAGCAGCAGGAGGAAAAGCACAAAGAAACTTGGAGTTCAGATTTTTTTTGAAATTTTTTACACCAAGATCTCCTGATTAGAATTAATGTCAACCAAACACACAGAAAATAGAGCAAATTTATTACAAAACGGATCAATGTACAAAGATTTCTGGTCAAATGAAAATGAATGACTGATTTTCTTCAACCTTTGTTTTTGAATTACTTTATGCAATGATTATTCAAGAATGTAATGTAATGAACTACAAATTTGCACGTGGATTCAAGGAATCAACCAATTAACATTTCTCAGACCATCACAGAAGAATACCAATTGATACCAATTGATGCGAATACGATGATGGTTGATGAATATGATGAATATGATGCAAGTATGAGATGAATATGATGTTAGGCAATGCAAAATTAAAACCTAAACAAAAATCAAACAATCTAATGCGCTCAATTATCTACAGAGAATCAAATGCAGCAAGAAAGGGGTAAGATTTTCAGATGCACAACAAATCAGAAACCCCACACAGAAAGGCTCAATACCTTTTGACAGCAATGAGAGTTCAACAAGCAACACTTGGATTTTTTTTTTTGATTCTTTAGAATTGTTACACCAAAATCTTTTGATTAGGATCAATTTTATCAAATCACACAAAAAGAAGAACAAAATTTCTCACAAAAATAATCAATGCACACGAATTTCTGGGCAATAAAAGAATTCTGACACAAACTTTGGTGTTCTGTTTCTGAATGTGATTATGCAATGAAAAACCGAGAATGTGATATCATGGATTACAAATTTCGCACATGAATTCAATGAATAGTCTAATGATATTAATTGCTTCAGACAATTAACGCAAAAACAAATGCAAACCCTAATTTCTCAAAGAATTTTGCAATTCAGTTTGTTAAGATCAATCTTCCTCAAAGCAAATGTGATATCCAATGATTCATACACAAATCTATCTAATTCCTAACAGATATTATATCCACAGCAACCAGAGAATCGAATTACAAGAATTAAAATCGAATTTACCAATTTCCTCAGCGAAAACTCAATGTTCGAATAGTTAAATCGCAATTGTCATCAAATTTCAACAAACATACACTTAGGACATTCAAGAATCGAATGTAAATGAATTAATTGACAAAATTTGATATGTATAGTGACTCAGAACAGATTTTCAGAAATCAATTTGATGCGCATTCAATGATACGATAATCAGAAATTCAGAATTTTTTTTCATTCCACAATCAAATGCGTATAATGATCAAATATATTCTGTAATCCTTAATTGTAAACGAATTATTAACAAAGAGAAATTGAAACGTACCTGTATTGGCGAAATTGAAACAAAAATCGCACTATACCTTTCTCTCTGATCACTCCTTCTCAGAATGTGAAAAATGGCTTGTTACCTGACTTTATTGATACTCCCTTGTCCTTGTCCCTTCTCAGAACTTAGGCTCTGATACCAAGTTGATGCATATATGGGATGAACATTCCAAGAACACGAAGAACTCAACCAAGAACCGATGTTAAGATCCAATTACACACAATGACACACCTTCTGGCCAGAACAACTCCATGAAGGCTGGCCAGAACAACTCCAAGAAGTGGTCCTTTGGCCGTGGATAGAGACAAATAACCCGCACTGGATTGATTGGCCTCGTCCTCACACTCCAATTGAAAGGCACTCTCTCAATCTTTGTGGAATTACCCGGAAGATCACCTTGCTTTCACTCACAAAGAGACTCTCACTGAAAAGCAATTGCAAACACAATTACTGGAAAGAACTTGTATTGATTAATCTGAACTCAACTATTACAAGGGATTAGGCCTCTTATTTATAGAGCTATGAGACCTTCTACAAGAGCTAAGCCTAAGCCAAACCATAATAACGGCTAAAAAGTAACACGTGGCTATTATGTACACGTTTTAAACAACAAAAATCAGAAAACAGAATGTTAAGTATTCTTCCATCTCTTCCGCTCTGATCTGTCTGACAGGGGACCTTCAGCTCCCTTTCTTGGTGTCTTACTGTGATCGTTAGGAGGCACTTAAGGTGTTGATGGAAAGGTCCATGTATCGAGATTCCAAAACTACCCTTGGTGTATCCTAGGATGCTTAGGTTGACTCCGTGGATTAGCTCGAAGGTCTGCTGCTCAGCAGGTGATGGCTGGCAGTTCTGGATCAGCCATTATCGAATATCAGCCGAACACACGACCTTGGAGCTAATCTTGTGGGCTCTGTGAGGACTCTCCGTGCTAACTCTGAGTCTTGGCTTTTTCTTCCATGTCCAAAGATGCCATCCCTTGAGTTTCCATGTTGATACGTGCACCAGACCAGGCGTTCTATTGTGCGCAAGGTAGGCTGGTTGTCAGATGGCTGCTCTGTTGTCTGCTGACCAGAATGCATGTCTTTGTATTGCTTAAGTGTTGCTGTGACGTTCCTCATTGATTCTTCTTTGCTTTGCCATGCTTGGATACTCATGTTTGGTCTAGCTTGGGACTGGCCTTCCTCAATTGTCGCGTCCAAGTCAGTATGTTCAGCAAGGTCAGCAGGTAAGTTAGTGAACATCCAATCAGTAGGTTGATCAGCCATGTATCCTCCTTGGTTTGTCTTGGCTTGGCTTATCTTGGCTGGTGGGCTACCCATATTTGGATCAGTTTGATTGATGGTAATGAAGTAATGGGAATGAAATGTTGTAATGACAATAGTAATGAAGGAATGGATATGAGAATTGGTAATGAAGATTCTTTTGTTTGGTATGCATGACTAAAGAATGGTAATAGAAGATAATATTCCATTGATTGCATTTGGTTGTTAGTAATAAAAAATGGTAATGACTCTTAGTTTCATTATTGTATATTTGTATCTAACAGCATTATTGTATCTAAATTATTCTATCTAATGATTCTTTTTTAATAATAATATTTTTTGGATAATTACATACATTACCTTTTTTTTCTTCATTATTTTTTTCTTCAGCTCGAAACAACATTACTTTATTTTATTATCACAGTAATACTTCATTACCATTACAGCCGAATACCAGATTGTTTGATGGTAATAAAAATAGCCCTTTTTGGTAATTTCATTACCTTATTTTATTACTATCCATTACCATTGAAGGCATCCAAACAACCAAATTTTTTATTACTTAATTTTATTACCATTACCGCCCTCTAATACCATGTACCAAACGGGCCCAAAATGTAATGGAGAGTCCACTATTCAATCTAATGGTTAGAAATGTTTGATGGAAGAAAACAAATAAGATGTTTTGAAATTTTTTTTATATTAAAATTTTTGTTAAGCTTTAAAATTTTAGAATAGTAATAGAGAAATGTAATGAAAAAAATCTAGATATGAAAAGAGTAACTAAAAAATAAAATAGAAAATTGATAGTAATTAGTCAACTAAAAGCCTAACAAAGGACTTTAGAACTATCATTTAAAAAGGTCAAAGTCTAAAATCATACAATTGGTGCTATAGAATATTGATAAAGTCAAATTGTTAAGCATTGTGACAAAGATGTTCTAAATGTTGTAAGTAAACAAAAGCATTAAAAATTAAAAAATTAACCAAAAATTCTCACTAAACCAAGTGAAAAATGAGTGCTCCCACAAACACATTTAAGTTTCCTCAAAACAACATCACAAATTGTGCAAGTAATAAAGCTGTCTAAGTAGACTAGACCAAGTCATGTTACCAATTGGGTTCTTCCAACATCCTGTAAAGTTTAGTTCTTTTTTTTATTTTATTTTTTATTTTTTATTTTGTTTTTAAATAAAATAAATGAAAAACATCCTGTAAAGTTTCCCCCTTTTGTATTTCTACTATCTCTCTCTTCAGCACCCCACCATTACCACCCCTCTTCACTCATTCCATTGAAATTTAAGACACCCAGAAATAAAAATTGAATCTATTAACATGTTTCGGTGTTTTTGGTTGATTTTCTTGTAAATTTTCTTATCAATTGGTTGATTTTGGACATCAATTTCAGCTTTTTTTTCCAGCTACTTTTTGTGGGTCTGAAATGGTTCTAGTCCTACTCCCAAAACCCTAGAAAAAAAGACAATCTTTTTCATTTTTTTGTAGCTTGAAAAGTAGTTTGTGTGTTTTGGACATCAACGTAAAGAGAGATGTACGTTGTGCCACCGCCTTCTCAGAAGTCGGATCCGGCATCTGGGTCTACTGATTTAAGGGTTTACCAAGCATGGAAAGGAAGTAATGTAAGTACTTTTTTTCTTTGTTTTTTTCCTTTACTTTTTATTTTTGAATTTATCTACTTATTTTATACTTGTTTTGTCATTTTTGCTACTAAGTTTTGGTTGCTTTTATAATTTCTATTTTGATGATAGTTGAAAGTTGTTTCTTTGTAATGCTTGATATCACTTGGTAGATTTGGGTTGTACTAGAAATTAATTTTATAGGGGAATGCTGCAATTGATTTGGAATTTGATATGCTTTATTGGGTAATTATAAATTTGATGTCTTTATTGTGAAAGTAATATGAGCAAAATTTGGGTGATTTTACTGTAATTGGAGGTGCTGTGTGCTCTGAAGTTCAGAATTTATTGTACTTAATGGGTATGTCGAATAAAAGTGTGGTAGTGTTATTATCTTCTTGAATCATAAAATTTGCTGTAAATTGCTATGATTTTCTATAAGTTGTTATTGTGAAATATGAACAGAAGCAGTTAATCGAAAGGTTTAAGATTGTGCTAGTAGCAAGTCTAAAGTGAATGGGCGGCGAGGGAAGGAAGGAGGGAGGATTTTGCTTTGTTTACCCCTCCATTTTTTCTTCAAGTTTTGGAGAGCTTTGGTTTATTACAACAAATTGGAATCATATATTTCTGTTACCCTCTTTTTTTTATTCATCCGTTTGTATTCAAGAAAAGGTAACCCTTTTGCTCCCACTCCCGACTTACCTAAATTGTTGTTGGTCTTAATGAAAGGCGATTTAGTGACTCATAAGTCCGCGAGGAGGAAAAGGGTTCTGGGATTTCAAATTTCTTGAGTTTGGGAACGAGGAAACACAAGATTTTATGAGAGTCCTTGTGCATCATAGGTGGAAGTAAAACTGTGTATTTTTAATTTTGAACACCTCCGAACCCTTTCCCTAAAAGCTGTGTTCATTAACCTGGACACATTCTACCTTCGCTATGACTACAATTGTCCATTTATTTCCTACTTTGAACAAGCGTTTCTATTTGTATTATGTTTGACCTTCTGTACTAGCCTTTGACATTCTTCAAGGGTAGTAGTTAATGAAGTTGTAGAAGTATGGCATAGTTTAACCTTTATTTGACCGTGCCATTTTAGCTTAATAACTATGAACTCGTGTTTTGTTCTGCAGAAATTTTTGCTTCAGGGGCGACTAATTTTTGGACCAGATGTGAGATCATTATTTTTGACCATATTCCTCATTGCTGCTCCAGTTGCAGTGTTTTGTGTTTTTGTTGCTAGAAAGCTGATGCATGTTTATTCTCATAATTCTGGAATCTCGATCTTGGTAGTGGCTGTCGTGGTCACTGTCTATGTGAGTTCTCTTTCTTTCTCGCTTTTTTAGCTCATCCTCTTGGTATTTTCACTCTTTTGTTTGGTTACACTTTTGGAAGCGTGATAGTCGGACAAGGGAGAAATTTGTTGGTAACGTGTTTACTTGAGATAGTTGAATATTGCTAAATGTTTTAAAAACTAATGAAAGACGCAAAATCAGCGGTCTTCGAACAGTCCCGTGGTCAGTTCACTTCAATTGATTGTTGATCAAATTAGTGTTTTATTTATATTTCCTTTGAGAGACCATCTCTAATTGGGTCGGCCCATAAAGGAAAATGTAGAGTAAGAGTATGCATTAAGCTTTGTCGGGCTATTCTCAGAGAGACGGTCTCTCAGGAGACCGACTGTTTATATTTTTGTACTTATTTCTTTCAGATTTCAGAGTTTTTCTCCAACCCTTTTATATACAAACCACATTTTTGTAAGTTGCGCCCTTGTCTTCTATGACTATGAGCCCACAACCCTTTGAGTTGATTGAGGCCACTTGAAACCTCATTTTGGACTTTGGAGCATCCTTTTGAGTTGATTTCTATAAATGGAGGCTAGACTTTTATGTCCTAGAATTAGCTTTTTTTTCACTTAAATAATATATGGATTCTATACATAAAGCATCTTGTGCGATTCTTAGAGTTCTGATTTGAAAATATTGTTGTCGAATTGGAATATTGGATGCCAATACAAATAACAGGACGTGTTGTATACATAGAGCTGAATCCTACATTACCTTCGTTACATTTTGTTCTACAGAATCTTCGTTCGGAAGACTATTCTGGTACTTCAGAATAAGGAAATGTTTAATTTGTTTTTTCCTGTTGTCTCAGCAGCTAGCATGTACCCTCCATTCTTATATGCATTTAATTCTATTTTTGATCATTTTATTAAGTTATTTGAATGTTCTTAGTTATTTCCTTAACTTTCCATTGCTTAGCATAGTCCCAAATCAATCATATACCTGTAGTTAATCAAAAGGAATTGCAGGGCAGATTTCCAGGTCAGAAACATGTATTAGAAAAGGAAACTCTTGTTAGGATATAGTTTTTAGTTTATCCTGGCAATCCAAAGCCAAGTACTTGAATTATCTATAAAATTAACCATATAGGCAGCTTAGATATGATTATTCTGCTAATAATAAATTCAAACATTTGTAGAATGTGGGGTCGCACTCTCTCCTCGTCTCTTATGTTCAATTTGTTTCATTTGCACCTACCTCATTTGTTTTTGTTCTATCTTGGCCTCTATTTTCCTAGCAATTTTCAATGAGGTGGGGTCGTGGGGACACCTTTATTAATGTTATGAATGTTGCACTATATTTTTGACCAATGTGTAAGATTTGTAAAATTTAGAAATAAATCTTCGGCATTTGCCTTCTTGTTGCTACAATTACTCAAACATTTATCTTTTGCTCTTCATGCCTCACTTCATTTCTTATGCACTTTTCACCTTGATTTTTGTCCGCTCATTATTATCTAAGAAACTTCTATTGGATGGGACTATATATGATATTACATTTTGACACTATGCCGCACCTTTGTTTCACCTATTTTGTCAATATGTAATCAACATGAGATGGTATTCAAGTTTTACCCACTCCCTCTGACTCAGGTGGTTGCTCATATATATTCTCCCTTTTTCACAAAGGGGAATATTGGTATGGCGGGAAGTCTGGAAAATAGGATGAGAGATAATTTTTGAGTGGGGTAATAATACAACATTAATGCCTACGCCTTAAATCCAACATATGGGGTCAGCTACTTGAACCAAGGGTTGGCTACTAGAACAAACAAATCTAACTTGAGGGATAGTTGGTGCAATGAGCGGGGTAATAGTTGACAGAAATAAAAATCTGGCATTCACCTAGGTACAACCAAAAGGGAAAATGTGCAAACATTCAAGATTAGAGAGAGAATCGTATTGAAGGATTTTCAAGTGACTAGGAATAAAATAGCATTATTGTCTCAACAAACAATGTATCCTAACAAGTGCATGTGGTGTTTTTTAAAAATTTGAGCATATGTTCTTCATGAGGGATGGGTATGGGTCTAGCACACTACCTAAACCTGTTACATTTTGAATTTGATCTAAGGGTTTTCAATAATTTGAGATCACATGGATCTGGGTTCAGATTTGAGTTTGGATGGTAAAAGTAGGGTATGAGTTCGGACCTGAAGGATCCTTGAACCTATTATATGTAAATCTTAAAATTTTGAGTAAATATTTGGTTAAATTCTATAAACTCAGTTACCCGCTATGAAGTCTAACTCATAACTATTCTTACATTATTCACTTTTTTAATAACGTTCACTTAAGACATTCATCTAGCATTATTTATTTAAAAAGTTTTTTTAATTCTGAAATGAACAATTAGCAATTTAGAGTGTATTGTTCAAATGCTTTTTTTTATATCATATTCACACCTCATTATTGACTCTTTTTTCAAAACAAATTTTTGTACAATGTTGGTGTAAAATACAAGACATAAAAATATTCGTTAAAAAATATAGATAAATTTTTGATCCCTGGTCCCTACACCACTAAAGATTGGGTAAGGGTCCTATTTAATTAGACCCAAATTTCCGTGTCTGGATCCAAATAAAAATTTAGGATCCAAGTCTGAGTCTTGTTGGTCCTGACTCCCGACTCATATTTCAACCCATAACCATTTCTTGTGCTTGCACATCACAATTTATTGGGTCTGTTATAACTTGATATGTTTACAACCATATAAGACACTTGTTTGGGTAAACTTTATTTCTCTTAGCTACTAGATGCCTTATAGCTGGCCAATGCGGACACTGTCCATCACATATGCAATTGATGATTGATCATACAAGCAGAGCTAGAACCAGTTGCGTACCGCTTCTTATTTGATCAACTTTTCAGTACTATTTATGTGTGGTGGCTCTTTACTTGCGTCTTTCAGTCTGTCAAGCTGTATTTTTGTCCACTATTATTGAATTTTAGCATTATGGATATAATGCTACCTTTATTTGGCTGGAGGCCCTGGAGCCTGAATTATGTGTATCTTGATCTAACTGAAGCATTGCCTTTTGTTTCTTCATTAGTTTTCCCTTTTCAAAATTTGTTCTTTGTTGGATGTCAGCACCCACTACTATTTTCGAAGCATATTAAACATTAAGGTTTTGGAATGCATGACACGGTCAACTAACATTATCCTCATTGGTTGTTACCCTTTCTAGCAAATATGTTATTCTTTGGCATTTTCTTTTTCCTTCTCACATCTCAATTTATCGTCCTAAAAATTCATTTGCTACGTTTATCATGGGTTCTTCCGACATTTTCTGTGCCTTTTGATTTTATGAGGTCCAAGTTTTATTCAGAACTAAGAAAATGTTATTTCCTCCGTTAGTTAACTTCGACACTATTCATCAAGCAAATTGACTATCATATTGTCGGTATTCTATACGTTCAAAAATAGTCATATGAGGTTATGTTTGAATCGTCTCGATTCAACGTTTATTAATTTCTAGTTTCCATAATATTTTGATATGCATAATTAGAGATATGAACAATTAAATTCATACATTGGGAGGTGTAAAAAAGCAAATGGTGAAAATAACGGAGGAAGTATGTTGAATCAAGCTCTTGTGATTTTTTTCTATTACAGGATCTAGTCCTCTTGTTGCTTACTTCTGGAAGAGATCCCGGCATAATTCCCCGCAATGCACACCCTCCAGAACCAGAAGCGTTTGATGGAGCTGCAGAAACCGGCGGTGGACAAACGCCTCAGCTGCGTTTACCCCGTGTCAAAGAAGTAGAGGTCAACGGTATCCCAGTTAAAATCAAATATTGTGATACTTGCATGCTTTACAGACCTCCTCGGTGTTCACATTGTTCAATATGCAACAACTGTGTGGAAAGATTCGATCATCACTGTCCATGGGTTGGACAATGCATTGGGCTGGTGAGTACCTTTTGCTCAGTCCTGTGTTCTGACCTATTAATCACATAAGTTTTCCAACTATTATGTACAACTATGACCAAGCTTGGCGATGATGCCTTTTGTTTTATCGTTTTTTTTGAAATAATTGACAAGTGAGATATTATTATCTTTTGCAAAACTTTATTTGTTGGTTGGCACAATAATTTATTGTGTCTTTCTTACCGCTGTAGTATTTTTTTACTAAATTTTTTTTACACTAAGGGTATGCTTGGATTGGGTGTAAATATTTAAAGGGGAAATAAAGTAAAACTAATGAAATGAAAGCAAATAGAAATGCATTTAAAGTAGTTGAGATAATTGTGAAGAAGGTAAAATGAGCATGAATAAAAATAATGAAGGAAAAAGAAGATGATTTCCCTTATTATAGAGGTAATACATTCCCTCACCCTCCTCCCCTAGGATAAATATTTACCCCACAAAATTAAGAGCTCCCTTTATTTTTCATTACTTTGCAACTAGTCTTTCACCTCTACAACAATCAAATTTCACTAATTTTTCATTTATCAACTTTGTTTTCTTACTTTGACTTTTTTTTCACCCCTTAAATATTTACGCCCAATCTTAGCATGCCCTAACAAGTGATGGTATTGAGTCAAGGTGTACTATTTAATGAAGTTATTCTTGTTGGCATTTTGGTAATTAGTACATCTTTTTTTTTTTTTTGAAAGTTCTTAGATTATGAAAAAATGTGTTTCCGCAAATCTTTTGCAATTTTGCTGAGGTCTCAGGATTAGGCCTGGCAAAAGCTGACCGACCGCTAACCTGACTTGAACCTAACCCGAAATAAGTGGGTTTGGGTTGAGACTTTTTACCCGATTAATTAAACGAGTCGACCTGACCTGATCTGTTTATTAAATGCATTCGCTTCGGGATAATATCTATGCTTCTAAGTTGACATGAAGGGTTTTGTTTGCTGCAGAGAAATTATCGATTCTTCTTCATGTTCGTCTCCACAACTACAATCTTGTGTATATATGTTTTTTTATTTTGCTGGGTCTACATCAAGAGGATAATGGAAGCAGAAGAGACGTCAATATGGAAAGCCATGATCAAAACTCCCGCGTCCATTGTTCTAATAATCTATACATTCATTGCTGTCTGGTTTGTCGGTGGCCTTACAGCCTTCCACTTGTATCTGATAAGTACTAATCAGGTTTTTTACCTACAACTTTCAATATTGAAGCATTAACGTTTCGTATAGACATATTTTTGTGCTTATTTCTAATGTGTTGTTCTCCTCTATGTGGACTATGTGCAGACAACATATGAAAATTTTAGGTATAGATATGATCGACGGGCAAACCCATACAACAAGGGAGTCATACAGAATTTCAAGGAGATATTCTGCACAAGCATTCCCCCATCAAAGAACAAGTTCAGGGACATGGTGCCGAGGGAGCCTCCTCCAGCAACCCGGCGCATGGATGCAGGGTTCGTTAGTCCAAGCATGGGAAAGGGCACAGATGACATAGAGATGGGCCGAAAGGCTACATGGGGTGGAGAATTCGGGCCAGGCCTTGAGTCCGGTGAAGAACAAGTAAGCGACAATGACGTACTAAATATCAAAGATGGTCGGATAGGTGAGGCATCACCCGACATAAGGGGTCACGTAGATGAAATGGGTGAGCGCGGTGGACTACACCCAAGACGCTCTAGCTGGGGAAGGCAAAGCGGGAACTGGGAAATGTCGCCTGAGGTTCTAGCATTAGCGGCCAGAGTAGGAGGCAGCAGCAATACCGGGTTGCCTGCAGGAAATCAGCATGCAGACGTGAAGTTGTGAAATGTGACATAACCTCATTGGAACCGATGGTTTTTTCAGGTGTGTTCTATTTTCGGGAGTGTGAACTTGGCTTTGTATTGATTCGGGAAACTTCATCATCCAATCCAACTGCACGTTTTAACTAATGTGAATTCGTTATTGCTGTTCATATTCAGTTTGTCTAAGAAAAAGGCTGTTTGAAACGATAGATACAGGTGTGATGTGTGAGTTAATGTGTGATTGGATTCTCTTCTCGATTGCTGTCTCTGGCCACCGCTGTTATCCCGCTGGCCGCTTCTATTCATTCTTCTATTGCAAGCGTTGAATGCATGCCAAAGCGAAGGGACTATGCATTCTATGTTCTGTAGTTTCTGAGTATCGGCTTCATATAACTGTATAAACGTTCGCTGTTTTTCCCAATCGCACTGCCACCATTTTACTTTTTAGGGATTCTACGTGGTAGAATTGTGGTTTTGTGAAACGCGAGTGATATTACTTTTAAAAATTTTTTTCACATGGTAGCAACAAGGTTGAAATTTCTCTAAATGCTTACTTTAAACTTGATCATTTAAAACACTGAAGGCTTGTTTAATAATTGATACTAAATGGTTGGATGGTAATAAAAAGTTATTGTAGATTTTGCAAAAATATTTCTTGACAAGTTTAATGGACATATGTATTTTTTTCAACAATCTCATTTTGTTCACAAAATTCGATAAAGTGAATTATTATTTCAAAATGTGGTAATGAAAAATTATAAAAAAAAATCGTTTTTATAATCAAACTTCTATTATTATGAAAATGATTTGATTCATACGATTATGAAAATTTACATTTCAAATTATTTATATTTACAAGTTAACAGCAGTGATGAGGTTATTGCAATCACTACTAAAAAACATGGAGTTTCTTAAAACTTTATTTTTGACGCGTGAGTAAGTGTCTAAACAAAAAACGGAGCCTTTAGACGCTTACTTTTCGATGTTTAAATGCGTTGAAAAATTTGATTATAACCGTCAAAAAAAAAGAACCGCCTCTATAAGTTACCAAAAAATCCTAAAAACCCGCTTCATTTCCCTTTCACGTGTAACACAAAGCAAACCTCCCTGTTCCTTCTCCTAAACCCTAACTGCGCTGGCGGTTGTCTTCCATTTATAGCTTCCAATGAATTAGAAAACTTAGGTTAAGATGATATATCGGGGTTAATTCGAGATGCTTTTGGGTCAAATATTTTAGATGACCCTGAGTTTGGTAGTGAACATAATGATGAGGGGTTAGCTAATGAGACAATAGAGGAACCTAAATTTCAAAGTGAATCTGATGAATTTCCTACACAACAACCTGATGTGAACTCTTCTTTTGAAGAAGGCAAATTTAGCAAGCTTTACGAAGCTTCTAATGAACCTCTTTATGAAGGTTGTACTTCCTTTTCAAAGCTATCATTCATCTTGCACCTTTTTCACCTTAAGTGCTTGTTCAAGTGGCTGGATAAATCATTCTCAATGTTAATTGATCTTTTACTTGATGCATTTCCACGAATAAAAAATTTTCCTTCTTCATACTACCAAGCCAAGAAATTGATCATGGATTTCGGTTTGGGATATCAAAAGATCCATGCATGCCCTAATGATTGCACATTATATTGGAGTGAGATGGCGGGGAAGGATTCTTGCCCTAAATGTTCTTGCTCAAGATGGAAGAGTGAAATAGATAAGGGTAAGGTTCCAGCAAAGGTGGTGAGATATTTTCCTTTGATTCCTAGATTACGAAGGATGTATGTGTCATCTAAGATATCTAAGGATATGAGATGGCATAATGAATGTAGACATGACGATGGAGTTCTTAGACACCTGGCCGATGGACAAGCGTGGAAGGTATTTGATGTTCGATATCCAGGGTTTTCCAATGATTCTCGTTGTGTTAGACTTGGTCTTGCTAGTGATGGGTTCAATCCTTATCGTCTAATGAACACAACCTATAGTACATGGCCAATAATTTTAATTCCTTATAACTTACCTTCATGGTTCTGTATGAAGCCATCTTCATTTATTTTGTCGATGCTCATTCCTGGCAAGGAAGGGCCAGGGAATAATATTGACATTTATATGCGTCCTTTGATACATGAGTTAAATTGTTGTGGAAAGGTGTCAATGTTTTTGATTTTGTAAGTATGAATACAATTATTGTTATTGCTTATAATGAGACAATTGTATTTGCTTGTTTTTGATGTTGCTAGGTTACTTAAATTTTATTTATGATGCCTATATTTGTGATAAGTTTATTTCTTTGGGATAATCCGTTACTTTTAAATAGGTTAGGTTGAATCACAGAGAACCTAGTGGGCTAGAAATGTGGAAACGTACACACACTATAAAGAGTGGTGGTTATGTAGAGGGTACTTCCACTCAAGAATTCATGGTATATTAGAGTAGTGAATTGGAAACATTTATTATTATGACAAATGTGATTGCATATTTCATTTATACTTTTGTATTGTTATAGGACATTGCTGAAAGTAGGGTTAATGAATGTTTACGTGATTCGAAACAGCCTTGTGAGGTGATTGAGACAGAAGTTTTTAATGAGATGATGTATCAACAAGACAAACCTAATCAACGTGTTGTTGGTAATGGTCATGGGGTTAGTAGATCTCACGTGTTTGGTATTGAAGCTCAACTACTAAACAAGATAGGTGATTGTGGTTGTACTTTAAGTGATGTTATGGGGCTTAAATCCTACCTATTGTCTGTTGAGAGAAAAGGCAATGAGGTTATGAGAAAAAATGATGAGGTTATGAGAAAAAATGATGAGATTATTTTCCAATTACAAAAAAGAAATGATGAGGTTACTTCCCAACTTTTGAAAAAAAAAATGAAGTTGAAGAACTAAGAGCTCAAAATCAAAAACTTCTCACTCAGCTTGCATTAGTCTTAGATTAATTACAACAAAATCAAAAGACAAGTAAGAATCATTATTATTTTTATCATCCATCGAATCGTTTTCATATTACTTTTTAGTGCTTATGGTAGAAGTGTAATTTCTAGTTTTTTTTATGTTATGTGCAATTTTGCTTGCAGTTGGATGAAGTAGGTATGATAATGACGTATATAAAGTTTTTTATATTCATGGGGAGTTTGGTAATTAAGGTAATCCCATATTTGAAAATAATTGTTGGGCTTGAATCACAAATGGGGAGTATGAATTTGGGCTAAAGTTTGTGCATTTTGTTTGATTTGTTGCAGATTTTTGAAGCTGATGTTCATATTATGACCAACAAATCATCTTTTGCGAAGGTCTTGACACTAGAGTGGAAATTGCAACATAATGAAAACAATTCTGCAGGCCTTCAACTTTTGACAAACTTTTAACTTTTAAATTTTGCTCTTTTAAACATCGATGAATATATATATATATATATATATATGTATGTGAATATTGATCAAATTAGGCACCTATGTTGCTTGGACTTTTTTGACCAAGCTAAAAAAACTTAAGGTCAAAGCTACATCAACGAATGTATGTGCGTATATGAAAATCAAATGCTAATACTTTTGTGGATATGATTGATTTGGTATGATATTTGTTAGTAATTATGTATGTTTGATGAATTTAATATAGTATGGAAAATTAATACATTTTCAACGCATGTGAATGTCTAAAGCATATATCTAGATATTAAAGGCTTTAAAGGGTTTATTTTCATTTAGACGTATAAAAGCGTCTAAAATATTAAGCACTATCCACATGAAAAAGCGCGTTTAAAAAATTCAGCATTTCCACACAAAAAGCGTCGAAAAAATTCAGCATTTTTCACGCTTCAAAGCGTCTAAAAACGTGAAATTGTAGTATGGATTTAAGGCGGAAAATCTTTTTTCCCACAGTAAAAAGTGTCGGAAAACAGATATAACATCCACTGTAAAATGTGTCGAAAAAAAAAAGTTAAAAATTTGTAAGTGCAGTTTTTAGACGCTTCGTCAAGCGTCGAAAATATATTTTTTGACGAATAAAACCGTCGAAAAAACCATAGTTTTTCCGTCCAAAAGCTCCGTGTTTTTTAGTAATGAATGCCTAAATATAGGTCAAAACTATAAGTGGTTGAAAACGCAATTTTTTACGCCTTTACAATACTGAAAATATCAATTCCTTGGAATGTTTTTCCGATAAACTTGTGGAAAACCTGCCTCCCTTGGGAAACTTCAATACTTAAACACTTGATCCGAGGAGTGTTGCCTTTCATTTTCCACCTTTCCCAGAAAAGTAGAATAATATAAGCTATTTTAAAATTTAATCTTTGTAGAAAAGTAGAATAAATCTTTAGATGAAAAAAGTTATTATTAGTATAATTTTTAGCATAGTTTATTTTTCCTAATTGTTATGTATAGGAGCTTCTACTATAGTAGAAGTTAAAGTATGAAATACAAATAATATTCAAAACCTAAATTTAAATTACAGATTACATATCTTTAATTTTTAGCTTAAAATTTCACTACTAAAAAAATTAATCCCCGAGTAAGAATTTAGATGATTATTGACCGGGTTATTAATAAGTGCAAATAAAAAAATTTCACATTACATTGCGAAAAAGGAGTATAAATGATATTAATATCTGCAAATAATTTCCTGGTATAATCATTTTTGTAGATGATGGAATCATACCCCTATCACAGAAATGAAAGATAAAACATTCGCCTACAAGGCTAATCCATGATTCTGAAACGTAATATATATATTATTGCTTAGTAAGACTACTAATAGAAATTAGGTTGGTGCGTCTCATTGGTTATTAGTAGCGGACAATCGAATATATCTTTTGTTGTAATTTTTATTTTTTTATATATTTTTATTCTAAAATATTAATTGTGCCAAATATTTATAGTTTTTTATTTGGAAAGATAATGGACTATAAACTTGTTGATCAAATCAAATGTACGCAAGATTGCAAATAAACCTTGCCATTTAGAGTTAGCAAAGGCACATTCTTGATTCTTGTATTACATTAGTTAAGTTACCTTTAATAGTCATCCAAACCACTTAATGACATAACCCACTAATCGAACAATCTCATGTGACCTAAACCAAAACAAAAGGCATGAAATGCTGAATAGCTAACATTAATATGCATTCAATTACAGATTTTACACTTGTAGGTGAATACGTTAAAATAATTGATAGTTTCAGATCAGGTTATTTTTAATTGGGACATTTTCATATTAATAAATAAGTTTTGGGTCAGATCAATTTGGATCAAATTATTTTCGATTTTTTTTTGGTTTAAGATTTTTTTAAACAATATGAATTATCCTTAGGACTTTTTTAATAAAAAAAGTTTTTTTTTTTTTTTTTTTTTTTTTTTTTTTTTTTTTTTTAATAAAAACCTTTCTTATAATATAAAGGACCATTATATTAGCTTCAACAAATAAATTTAAACAATAAATATAAAAATTGATAAAATATATTATATATATATATATATATATATATATATATATATATATATATATATATATATATATATATATATATATATATATATATATATATATATATATATATATATATATATATATGGAGAGAGAGAGAAGAGAGAGAGAGAGGCACGACCAAAAAATGATATATAAACCTATCAAAATTTAATCAATTGAAGCAAAGATTTAAAGTTAAATATCCATTTAGGATTGATATATAGAACTAACAAAATTTAATTAAATGAAGCAAAGATTTAATAATTAAATATCCATTTAGTTAGCAATCATAATCAATCTTTGACTTTAGCTAACACTTAATTAGTCAATCATAATATAAATCAACGATAATTCTAAAACATTGAGTAATATTGAATTAAATTAGTCATGAAATGCCCATTCATTCTCTTTACGAACTTGCGCTTCTTCTTCGGGTGTAAAATCATTTTTAACGCCAAAAAGAGTATGCATATCCATTTCTTTCACAAACTGTTTATCCCAATTATTATTACCAGGTTTACTTTGCACATGGTTTTTGCAGTACTCGATCTTCGAAATACATATTGATTGTTTTTATTTGCACTGCCACGTCTTCTTCGATTTCGAAGGTTTCTCCATCCGAGCTTGTTAGGATTATCGCGTTCTCATCTGAAGAAGAACAAGAAGATGATGATGTTGAAGCCGCCATTGTTTTGAAAAATTAAGAGAAAACCTTGAAAGTTTTTGTTGTTACGAAAAGGGTTAAGAAACAATGCGAAGAGAAGGCCGATCGAGTGTATTTATGTATGTTGGAAGGATTTTAAAGATATTTTTTTATCTTAAAATACGGAGTTGAAATATTAAAATTTTTAAATATATGTATATTATAAATAAATGTTTTAAACTATTAATAGTAATATTATACTAGTTCCGATCCGTTCGTTAAAGAAGTTTTCATAAGTTATTTTAGGATGCTACATTTGTAGTTCCTATAAAGAATTATTTTATTTATATCATAAAAATAACATTGTTCATAATTATTTTAATATTTAACACTGTTTATATTTAATAATGTTTATCTTTCACTAACTTCATTTCACCATTTTTAATTTTTTTATATTTCTTACCGTCCTCATATATCTTCCACAAACTTTATAAAGATAGTTTTTTATTAATTTTTTCCACTAATTTTCTTTTAATATTTTTTAAATGTTTTCGATCTCCATTTTTTCTCCATAAAATATATTATTCAATAAAATAATACTAGTGTATCCACTATCTCCATTTTTTTAGACAAACACTACAAATAACTATCGAAATAGCGATGGAAAAATTGCGAGGGGGTTGGTTGGTCGCCAGTGGCGACGGACAGGCGAGAGCAAGAGACGTCGCCAAATGGAAAAGCAAATTAGCGACGGGACTTGTGGTCGCCAATCCGTCGCTACAAGATTTTATTTTTTTTAATTTTTTTAAAAATATTTAGCGACGAGGATAATGGTCGCTATATGGTCGCCAATGAAAATAATATTTTTTTTTATTTTTTAATGTATGACGACGGGGTTTTTGGGTGCACTTTAGTCGCCAAATTTTTTTTTAATAATTCATGGGCGACATTAAAGATATGGTCGCCATTTAGTCGCCTAGTAGACCGTAATTTTTTTTATTTTAATAAATATAGGCGACGGTGGCTTGGAAGCCATATGGTCGCCACCACTTTTTCAATTTGAGTTTGAAAAGATGGCGCTGGGTTTCTCATGGCCGTATTGTCGCCATATTTTCCATAAATAACACGCAGAATTGTTGTGTATTGTATATTTCGGTAACTAAAGAATTAGAAAAGGTTAGTGATTTTGTTGTTCTATTATCTAGCTTGTGTTTTATCTTTACATGAGTTGTTTTATTTATTGTTATTGTTTATATTTAATTTTTATTGTCATTAATT
>NC_080055.1:11118639-11216139 GCF_026212465.1 Amaranthus tricolor
CAAGCAAAATAGCACAACAAAGTATCATAATTAGTTTCTAGTTTCTACAAATCATCATAATCTAAAATATGGTGGCTGAGGAAGATGCTTTTGAGCTGAATTCATGTTGATCGAAACTTTGACATGGACTAGGGTAAGATATGTCTTCTTCTTCTTCAACTTTAATCTTCATTACCAACCCACAAATCTCATCCAATTGTGATTCCATTGTTGCTTCATTAACAAACAAAAATATAAGTTATCAAACAAACCAAAACCAATATTAACTTAAGACATATTATGATATAGAAAATTACCTCCTTCAAATGTCCAATCCTTTAGACAAACAATAGCTTGGACAATATTTGGCTTCAAAGCACTTCGATAGCAATCAAGTACCCGACCACCAATGCTAAAGGCAGATTCGGAAGCCACGGAAGATATAGGAATGGCAAGAATATCTCTAGCCATTAAAGAAAGTACCGGATAACGAGATACATTTGCCTTCCAATGCGCAAGAATATCAAGATTAACTGAACGAGGCACTAGTTGCTCCTCAAAATACATCTCCAAATCAGATTTCATACTCACAGTACTATGCTCATTAGAGAAACTATCAAAGTCCTATAAAACAAGCATTTACATTAAAATCTCTAAAAGGTAAAGAAACAAACAAAAACTTATATAATTATAAAAAAAAAATCAGAAACTTACAGTCATAAACTCATCGGTCGCATCTTCAATATTTACAACATGTAAACTTCCATATTTTTGTCTTGGAGAAGTTGCAGATAGTTTAAGAGCATATATGTTATAAATTTCTTGAGTTTTCTCCCTCACCTTAGCCAATTCTTCCTCATAATCAACACCATCTCCATAAACTTTTTTGAAGCTCCATTGAACAAATTGAAGCTTAAACCTAGGATCTAACACAATAGCGATTGCCATAATAATGCTAAAATCACTCCAATATTTTCCAAATTTTTCATACATCTTACAAGCCATTTTCTTCATAAAACCATCTGTACTCTCCATCTCACTTTTTAAAAGCAATCTTACCCTCAACACATTAGTAAAGTATAAGTTAGCAGTAGGATATTTAGTCCCAGAAAAAGCAAGAGTAGCTTCATAAAAAACTTTTAAAAACTTGAAAATTTTTTCAATTTTAGCCCATTCTTCCGCAGTAGGACAATGAATATAGTTTGCATCAACTTTCTGAAAATGAATTAAAGCTTTCTTGTAATACAATGCACTTTCAAGCATTAAATATGTGGAATTCCATCGTGTTATGACATCTTGTTTTAAACTCTTAGAGCTTTGAAGGCCTACATGCTCAATACAACTTAAGAAACGTTGTTTTCTAGCTTGTAATCCCTTACAATATTTCACACTTTCTCTCACCTTAATCACAGCATCATATATTTCTTTCAATCCATCTTGAACTACTAAGTTCATGATATGTGCACAACACCTCACATGGAAAAATTCTCCTGCACATAACAATTCAAGCTCACCCTTAAGACAATCCGCAAACACATCATTTGAAGCCGCATTATCAAGAGTAATGCTAAAAATCTTTTGCAAAATACCCCAATCTTTCAACAAGGAACACACATGATCACTTAAATGAACTCCCGTATGAGGGGGAGGCATAAAACAAAAATTCAACAACTTCTTTTTCAAGACCCAATTATCATCAACATAATGTGCAGTTAAAGTGATATATCCATCTGAGGTTATTGAACTCCAACAATCAGAAGTAAGGCAAATTCTACTACTAATTGAACCTAACAAAAACTTCAAATTCTCCTTCTCCCTTTCATACATCTTAACAACATCAGACTTAGATGTATTACGTGAAATTGTTTTAGTCGTAGGATTCAAATAACTAAATAATCTCCTAATCCCTTCATATTCAACAAATTAGAAAGGGAGATCATGTCTTACTATTGCAAGAGCTAATAGTTCACGAAAAATAACAACATCAAATACAGGCAATTTATTTGCTAAACCAGCAGTGGAATTCTCCAATATCATTTGACCAACATCACGAAATGTCCTCATTTTACAATTTTTTACATGACGAATTAAATTTCCTGTCCCCATTTTACTATCTGCCCTAAACATTTTTTCACATTTTTTACATTTACAAAACAAATTTCCATCTTCATCAGTTTCATCCACAAATTCAAAGTTTACCCAAACACCAGATGTAAGTTTACGTTGTCGTTTAAAATTCTTGCCAGATATATGAATTGTTTTGTTACCTATGTTTTTAGGATCCTTCTTATTCATTGTGTCACTACTCTTAACCTCCATCAGATCTTCTTCTGAGTCAACATGAACACGTTCAGATTCAATGGTATTGGTATCCATTACCTAAGAAGAAATACACAAAATAGTTTAAACTAATTTATAAAAACTAATTGAAGAAATACACAAAATCACCATAAGAATATAAGATGATACACTAAATCACAATGAACATTCTTACTTTGTAAAACGACACTAATCACAAAATTCAGCATATAATTCGAGTAAATTTAACAACCAGTAAAGCAAAATTAAAATTAAAATCCACAAAATTGAACCGAATTCATTTTGTATAACTTATCAATATCAGTATAAGACCAAAATGAATGAAATAACTGAAAATCAAACCAAAAAATTATCAAAATTCACCATAAGAATATAAGATGATACACTAAATCACAATGAACATTCTTACTTTGTAAAACGACACTAATCACAAAATTCAGCATATAATTCGAGTAAATTCAACAACCAGTAAAGCAAAATTAAAATTAAAATCCACAAAATTGAACCGAATTCGTTCTGTATAACTTATCAATATCAGTATAAGACCAAAATGAATGAAATAACTGAAAATCAAACCAAAAAATTATCAATATTAGTAAAAATTCGAGAAAGAACTAACCTCGGAATTCGGATACACCGAAAGAATGAATAGCTTAGATGATTGGAGAAATGGAGCGAAGATACTTCGGCAGAGAAGGAATCAGGAATTAGGGAATCCAAATTTTCAACCCAGTTTAGGAGAGAGAAGTTAAGTTAAGGAAGAAAGAGGAAGAAGAAGGCGCGGCGCAGTTCGACAGAGAAGGAGAAGTTTATGATTATTTTAGGTTTTTAGGGTTTATGAATTATGATACACTTGGGCTTGGGCCGCTTAGGCGCTTATATTCCAGTTTCAAACTTTTAAAAAAAATTTCAATGGGTTATTAAATGGGTTAATATGGGTCGACCTGACCTGATTGACCCATTTAATAAATGGGTTAAACAGGTTTTTTTCGGGTTTAAATATTCAACCTGAACCTAACCCATTTAATAAACAGATCAGGTCCGGTTGACCCATTTAATTAATTGGGTCAAAAATCTAAACCCAAACCCGCTAATTTCGGGTCAGTTTCAGATCAGTTTAGCAGGTCGGGTCAGCTTTTGCCAGCCCTAGTGAATTCCACGTTATATAATTGAGTATGATATATACCAAAATCGAGATAATAAAACGTCAAATGTCGTTTCTCTAATGTTGATCCACAAGCATCGAACGGATCGCTACGTATGCTAGTGCGGAATAAGAAAACTCATTTTCTCATTACTTTTTAGGTGGAAAATATGTAGAGAATACTAGAATGTTGTGTTGTAGAAATGAGATGAACAAGAGCACTATTTATACACTTTTCATCACCCTTTCAATTCCACAAATGGAAGTTACGAACACTAATGATAATTTAAATGTGTGGTTTAATTATTAATTAAACATACCATCAATACATGCAATAAACTGAAAATCGTGCGAAAACGAAACGAGAAAAACAAAAAAAAAAACGGTGGGAATATTTGATAACTTTTTATTTTTATCATTTATATTAATTGAATGTAAAAACTAAGTAGCGGTATTGTTAATTTATTATTTTTTGTTCGTTAACTAGATTAGAAGATGAGCAAATTTTAGTTTAATTGAAATAAATTAGTTGTTTATCATTGTGACTTGATCAAAAATAAACATGCTCGTCCGTATTTAAACAACTGATATTTTAACTTCGCTCATAGCCCAAAAAAGTTCGGAAAAGATTCTACCACCCACCAAAACTGTATTTTGTTTGCCCGCCCCTATATATAATATATATGATTAATTGTTTGGAATTGTATTTACTATTACAAACTTTCAATTTTCTTGATTTCATAATATTGTGGAAAACTAATCAATTGTCGTGTATTTCTTTGTGAAACTTGGAGCGATCATAACAATGACATCTTCATCTTCATCGATGATGATAAGACTAAAGAGCATAGAAGGAGAAATATTCGAATTAGAAGAAATGGTGGCATTGCAAATGGGAAGAATCAACACTTTTTTATTAAACGTTGTTCATGAAGAATGCTGCACAAGAATATTGTTTCCTGTTAAACTAACATCACTCATTCTATCCAAGATTATCTGTTACTGTCAAAAACATGCCCGACAACCTAATAATCATCAAGAGCTCAAGAATTGGGATAAACAATTCATTGAAGATAATATTAATTTTCTTATTGATATAATTCATGCTGTTGATTATTTGCAGATCAAGTCTTTCAGGGATAATTTTCCATTTTTCTTTTAATTTCTTTTTTTCTTTACTTACTTGGAATGGCAAATCAATTTATGACACTTTGTACAAGTGTCATCAAATATTTTACCGATATTTACAAATGAAATGATATTCAAATATTAAACATTACAATTGATACTATTGTTTGTAGTGAAGGAGACCGAAATTAATTAATTTGATTTGTATTGGATCAATTTAGTTATGTTGAAAGCAAAATTAACAACTTGTATGACTTAATATAATAAGTAAGCTATATAAACTACACTTACAATGATTTTTGAGGATGTGTTGTGGTCAATCTTCACCCTAGTCTCGCTTTTTAATTTATTACAGTCGTAGTTATTAATATAAATTTTTACTCAAAAAAAATACTAATAAGGGAGACATAAGCTTTTTTTTTTTTTTTATTCGAACAATTTGGTTATGTCAACAATAACACCGAGTTATTTCAAGTATAAATTTGTAGAATGATTAAGCAAGACGACATAGTATTTGTAGCCCGAAGGGCTTGAAACAGGAGAAGACTTAGAAGAATTAACATCAAAAGGTTTAGTACTCACAAATTGAGAATTAACAAAAAGTAATCTAACATGTTTACTCAAATACAAATATGACACACAAAAGATAGAGTTTTATTACATAGGAATATAGGATAGAAGAATATAAGGAATGCAAAATGTCATTTTTCGGGTGACCTAAACGGGAATGCAAAATACTAGAGGATAAGAAAGCCGAATGTGGAGAGGACAGGATGGTAGCTCCATGTGTCGAATGGAAAGGATAAAGATCACTAGTGCTATTAGACCGTAAGAGGATATTTTCCCAGTGCCCACTTTTTTGACAGAAAAACCAAAATGATCAAATTCAACAGAAACTTTATTATCACGAGTAAACTTGCGAACAGAGATAAGATCAAATTCAATAGACTAATTATACATCATTACTAATTATACATTAGTTTCTGTAAAATCAAACTAAAGTGATAAACTCCTCTTATTTAAAAACTGTGTAATTATACATTAGATTCATACAATTCACTTTATGGAAAGATGAAAAACTTTTTTTGATAAGAAAGAGATGAACATTATGGATGGTTAGATCAAAAAATTGCCATTAGACATTCTAGTGAAGATTGATAACAATACTAATACAACCTACATCACATACACAATCACCTTTAAGGCTCTAACAAAGATTGATAAACTCATGTTATTAAAAAAAAAATGCTAGTTAAAATAATTCATTTGTTTGCGAGCATCAGGTATACAAATGTGATGACTTTGTTAAATTAGGTTAACGACATGATGATACGAAAAATTTAGTTCATCTAAGAAAAATTTGTTTCAAGCACACACAAATTAAAAACCGAGGCTAGGGTGAAGATTGACCACAACACATCCTCATTAAGTCATTGTAAGTGTAGTTTATATAGCTTACTTATTATATTAAGTCATAAAAGTTGTTAATTTTGTTCTCAACATAACTAAATTGATCCGATACAAATCAAATTAAGTAATTTCGGTCTTCCTTCACTACAAATAACAGTATCAATTGTGATGTTTAATATTTTAATATCATGTCATTTGTAAATATTACTAAAATATTAGGTAACACTTGTACAAAGTGTCATAAATTGATTTGTCACAAATGAAAATGTAACACCTTCAACTGTCACAATAATAATGACACCTAAGTTTATCAAACATTTTATAGTAACATATAAAATTGTCACAATTTAGGGCCCTGGGCATTAACCAACTTTGCCCGTACTAATCATGATTCAAGGTCTTAGATGAGGTTGAAAATAATAAAAAGAGTGATATATAACTTATGTAAATCTTTACTTAATATATAATAACAAGATTTAACAAAATAAAATTTAATATATTCAAATTTAAAACTAAAAAAAAAACTAATATTATTTTTAGCACTATTAAAGATATTACAAACAGTATTTCATATTTAAGGCTAATTAAGCTTTGATCATCATACTTCTTTTACAATGGACATAATCCATACCAAGTAGTTTTGAACCAGCATGTTTTGCGCAAACAAAGCAAGAAAATGATCAAGAAAAACAAGAAAGAACAATTTTGAATATTTGGGAAATAATTCGTATTAATACTGAACAATTTTTATTATCATTCCAAGTAAGTAAAGAAAAAAAGAAATTAAAAGAAAAATGGAAAATTATCCCTGAAAGACTTGATCTGCAAATAATCAACAGCATGAATTATATCAATAAGAAAATTAATATTATCTTCAATGAATTGTTTATCTCAATTCTTGAGCTCTTGATGATTATTAGGTTGTCGGGCATGTTTTTGACAGTAACAGATAATCTTGGATAGAATGAGTGATGTTAGTTTAACAGGAAACAATATTCTTGTGCAGCATTCTTCATGAACAACGTTTAATAAAAAAGTGTTGATTCTTCCCATTTGCAATGCCACCATTTCTTCTAATTCGAATATTTCTCCTTCTATGCTCTTTAGTCTTATCATCATCGATGAAGATGAAGATGTCATTGTTATGATCGCTCCAAGTTTCACAAAGAAATACACGACAATTGATTAGTTTTCCACAATATTATGAAATCAAGAAAATTGAAAGTTTGTAATAGTAAATACAATTCCAAACAATTAATCATATATATTATATATAGGGGCGGGCAAACAAAAAACATTTTTGGTGGGTGGTAGAATCGTTCCGAACTTTTATGGGCTATGAGCGAAGTTAAAATATCATTTTTTAAATACGGACGAGCATGTTTATTTTTGATCAAGTCATAATGATAAACAACTAATTTATTTCAATTAAACTAAGTACAAATTTGTGGAATTGAAAGGGCGATGAAAGGTGTATAAATAGTGCCCTTGTTCATCTCATTTCTACAACACAACATTCTACTATTCTATACATATTTTCCACCTAAAAAGTAATGAGAAAATGAGTTTTCTTATTCCGCACTAGCATGTGTAGTGATCCGTTCGATGCTTGTGGATCAACATTAGAGAAACGACATTTGACGTTTTATTATCTCGATTTTGGTATGTATCATACTCGATTATATAACGTGGATTGGCACATCAAGGGTATGATATTCTTCTATATTTGATAATTCGTATGATGATATGCATGCGATTCTATGTTAAGAAATAGTTTCTTGCAATTCCGCTTCACGCATCTGTATTCCTACAGTGGTATCAGTTAGCCTCTTGCATGATTATAATATAATTATGATAAAAAAAATTTATTTTGATTCAATTAGGGGAGGTTAAATAATGTAAATTATAATTGCTCGATTAAAATGTGATTTTAATCATTTGGATTATAGAAAAGGAAAATATTATAATTAGATTTTTTATTTTGATATATTTGATATATAAGATTATAAATTTTATTAGTATTTGTTTTGGTATAAAAAAAATCAAAAAAGATGCCCAATAATGTTCATAATTGGAAATCTTTCATCACGTACAAAAGTTCGATTTTTGGTACGAATTGGGCTTGAAAATTGTTTTCTCTATGTTTGAATTTCATTTCCCAACAATTTGATTGTTAATAGGGTTAGTAATTTGAACACTATTAACCCATTTCATTTTCAAAATGAAAAACCCTAGAATTTTTCCAAATGTGTTAATTTATTTGAATTTTATTAATTTACAAAATTAATCCATTGGTAACATTTAGCCAATATTCCTGTTTTTTCAAAAATGTTATGCAAAAATCGCCTATATTGACGCTTGGCTCAAGCCATGTTTATAAAGTAAAACTACACTTATGATGACTTTTGAGTATTGAATGTTGTCGATTTTTTCCCTATTACAGTTTCATCCTATAATAATAATAATAATAATAATAATAATAAATAATAGTTTTATAAACATTATTATTGACTAATTAAGTGACATTGTCATTTTAACGTATATAAACATTTATGAGAAATGTCACAAGATTCAATATTAGTCAAAGTTTTAGCATTAAGTTTATTATTGACTAATTAAGTTTATTAAGTTTATTAATGTCACATTAATAATAATAATAATAAATAGTAATAGTAATTATTATTATTATAATAATAATAATAAGTAAATGGTGATAGTGTTTTTTCCTTTCGAAAGTTGTAAAACTTGGTTTACAGAGCTTTTTGTTGAGTAGGCCATGTATAGATGCTCCTTTGAGTCTTGCTCACTTTTATGTATAGGAAGAGTAAAGTAGTTTAAACCTTCTTAGAAGGTAGGTTCTATTTTCATACTGATGCAATTTTTAAAGGTGTGGAATTATATCTAGTTGTATTGTTTTGTCTTCGTTTGGATTAATGAAATTTTCTCTTTATCCAAAAAAAATGGAGATAGTGGGTACACTAGTATTATTTTATTGAATATTATATTTTATGGAGAAAAAAATAGAGATCGAAAACATTTAAAAAATATTAAAAGTAAATTAGTGGAAAAAATTAATAAAAAACTATCTTTATAAATTGTTGTTTAGTATATAGTAGAGGTGATCAAACACCGGGCCGGGCCGAGTGAGAAAAATTGCCCATTTATGCGGGTCGGGCCAAAGTACGGGCCTAAAAGTTCCTGCCCAAACCCGTAATATGCAGGCTTGCGGGCCTATGTTATATATTATTTAATTGTATCATACAATAAAACTAAAATTAAAATATTATTTTTTCCTTTTCAAATTAATTACAACTTAGAAAAATGTCATTATTAATTCTTTACTCTTAATTTTTGTTTAATTTTTTTATTTATAAGTTGAAATATAATTAAGTGATATCTTGTTTGAATCATTTCATTGCAAAGATTATTAATATATAACTTTTGTAGTTTTCATTACATATAATTAAAAATATTAATAATTGAATTAGTACATCAAACTTCATAACAAATAAAATATTGCAAGAATATTAATAATTCTTTACTCTTTTTGAGGCCGGGCCGGGCCGCGGGTCAAATATCAATCCCAAACCCGTCCCAAAAAATTCGGGCCACTGATTTTCTGCCCAAACCCGCCCATCGGACCATATTTTGGTATCCAAACCCTCACTTTTTTGGCCCGGGTCGGACCCGGCCGCTCATGATCAGGTCTAATATATAGTACTTTCTTTCTCTTTCATGTAACAAACTTAAATCGTGGCTAATTTTTTTCAAAATAAATAAATATATAATTTTAGAAGCATGAGAGAAAATTTCTGGATGGTCGTCAGGCTGTTGCCATTTCAAGGTCTAGCTTTACGAAACAATATGCCTTCGCTAGGCCGTTGTTAGGTCGTTGCTATTTCCTAAAAAATATGATGAATGTTTGTTTGTTGCCTTTAATTATTTGTTTAGTGTACATCTTAAAACTAAGTTGATTGTAATAGAATAGTATGTTTCTAATTGAATAATATGTTTCCATATTTCTAATATTTTATGCAATCAAAATATTTACTAGAATATTAGAAATATGGAAACATATTTTGATTGTATAGAATATTCGTTGATTGTGTAAATATCGTAGGATATCTTTTGTCCTTGTATTTAATCTCCATTTTATGAATGAGAAAGACAACCAAAGATTTATACCCATTCAATCATGGTATCAAGAGCTTAGGTTCTCTTTTTGCCTCCCTCTAAACTATTCCTTGCTCCTCAAGGCAGCCGTCACCACCTTCAAACCACCACTCCTTTTGCCACCTCTCCTCCCTCCTTTGTCTTCCTCATGTCTTCTCTAAAAATTCATCCCACAACCTTGGTCGCTAACGTCAAAAATTGTGTACTGATTCAACTTGATGATGAAGGCACTCACTTTAATACCTGGTGCACTTTATTCAAACTCCATTATATTGTCGTGCTCATCTTGTTGAAGACTACATTATTCCCGGTGACGATTCCAAAACATCCTCTACCGATCCCGAATGGCAACGTCTTGACGATATCGTTTAGACTTGGCTTTATGCCACTATTATTATTGATCGTCTTAAAAATGTTATTCATCCTGATGATATTGCCAAAGATGCATGGAATCGCGTTTTACAAAATTTTCAAAATAACAAAACCTCTCGCATTCTTCATCTCAAAGCTCAATTCAATGATATGAAACTTTGTGACTTTTCCAATTAAATATGTCACTAAAGACTAGATAAAATATAATTCAATCATTTATAGTAAAATTTAAAATAAAAACTAACAATTATAACACTATAAAAATAAATTAATGACATATTTTTTAATGTTACTAGATTTTAGTTAATTATATTATAGTGCAAGTAGTCTAACCCATATATTTCGGAAAAATATTGTATTCCACTAGAAAATGTTAAAAGTAAATAACATAGATTGGTAAACTATTAGACTAATTATAGTTTTGTTCCCATATATCACCCAAAAGAAATAATACTAACGCTAAATTAAGACAAGATTCGATTTTCAATTAGAGTAAATAACATGAAAACTAATATACTAATAATAATCTTATTTTAAAAAAAATACTAATACTATTAAGTACTCCCTTTGTCCCTATGAAATGCACCCATTTTATTATGGGCGTGGAATTTAATAGATAGTGAAATTTGATTGGAAAATAAGACAAAAAAAGTGAATGATAGAAATAACTAGTCAAGATGAATAGAGAAAATAAGTTTATACTTGAGATTTAAAGAAAGAAAGTGCGGTCATTGCCAAAAAGAAAAAGGTGCAAAATGAGTGAAACAAATTAAAATGGAAAGAGGTGCAAATTGAAAGGGACTGAGGGAAGTAAAAAAAATGAAGAAAACAATTTCTAAAAATTTAAACATAATATGTTTCCATAGAATAATATGTTTCTAATAGAATAATATGTTTCCATATTTCTAATATTCTAGTAAGTATTTTGATTGTATAGAATATTAGTTGATTGTGTAAATATCTTAGGATATTTTTTGTCCTTCTATTTAATCTTCATTTTATGAATGAGAAAGGCAACCAAAGATTTCTACCCATTCTAAAATTAAATCCTTAAAACACCAAGTATATGACTTAGTCTCTTACTCATAATTTTCCATGATCTCACCTACACACATATAAAGACTTTCAAGGTGTTAGACGAAGTTGAAGTGAAAGCATTATTATGATATTTTTATTAATTCAAAAATAAACGAGTCTCTTAGATTCATGGATTCAAATTTAGATATTTTTTCGAAATTTGGATTCAAATCCGAATTTGAATATGATATGGAATCTAAAAATATAGGATTCAAATCCTTTAAAACTTAAAAGAATTTCGGATCCACTAATCAAATCTGAGTCTAGGATTCATTGCCGTCCTTAGTCAGTGATGTAAGATAGTCGTTGAGCATGGTCGATATTAAACTCAATTTTTATTGGATAAGATGAGCAAAACACAATCAATTAAGACCATATAATTCAATTACCATTTTGAAATATAATAATATCGCCTAAGGTGAACAAAAAGCATTATTAAGATCGTAACAATTTGGGGCTATTTTTGATTTGGAGTTGTGCCCAATTGCACATGGCCCCTATATAATAAATCATATTAGAATTATAATTTAATAAGGTTGAGAAAATAGTTAGATTTTTACTTGACATATCAATAGTCATAGAAGTATTATATTGTTTTATTTATGAAATATAAAAATATTATTTTCCTAGTTGATTAGAAACCGTTAATTCTAATATCATTTATATATATACATATATACATATATATATATATATATATATATATATATATATATATATATATATATATATATATATATATATATATATATATATATATATATATATATATATATATATATATAGACACACACACACACTAAAGGTGTACTATTTAATGAAGTTATTCTTATTGGCATTTCAGTAATTAGTACGTCTTTTTTTTCTGAAAGTTCTTAGATTATAAAAAAATAACGTGTTTCCTCTAATGTTTTGCAATTTTGTTGAGGTCTCAGGATTAGGCCTGGCAAAAGTTGACCGACCTGCTAACCTGATTTGAACCTAACCCAAAATAAGTGGGTTTGGGTTTTGAGACTTTTTACCCAATTAATTAAACGGGTCGACTTTTTACCCGAAATATCTTTATGGGTTGTACTCAATTATGCAATGATGTAACTGAGATTGACTTGTTGGAGGGTGGTGATCTTATGGTCGAAAATGAATAGATTTGAAAATATTAAACAAAGGACAATAGATATTTAATTCTAATATAGATTTGAAAATAGTAAACAAAATGAAAATTGGTTAGAGTGATTAATCATCTATATGTAGTTGTATGCATATGGAATTTTTTAATCTTACTATCATATAATATGCATAGGATGTCTCAATATATTGATAAGAATTGGATAAATAAACCAAGAAATATAGAAGCTTATATGAAGGGGGTTAGTGACTTTATGGAATTTGCAAAGAAAGGGACATAAAATGGTTTCATTAGATGCCCTTGTTGCAGGTGTCAAATTGATAGAAAAAAAAATCTTACTACTAGAGGAGGTTGAAAGATACATTTTATTTAAAGAGTTTTATAAAGAATACAAGGATTGGATATTTCATGGACCTATGACTGTTGTGGAGAATGTGTAATCAAAAAGGGATTCCATTTATAGCTTCCAATGAATTAGAAAACTTAGGTCAAGATGATATATCGGGGTTACTTCGAGATGCTTTTGGGTCAAATATTTTAGGTGACCCTGAGTTTGGTAATGAACATAATGATGAGGGGTTAGCTAATGAGACAATAGAGGAACCTAAATTTCAATGTGAATCTGATGAATTTCCTACACAACAACCTGATGTGAACTCTTCTTTTGAAGAAGTCAAATTTAGTAAGCTTTACGAAGCTTCCAAGGAACCTCTTTATGAAGGTTGTACTTCCTTTTCAAAGCTATCATTCATCTTTCACCTTTTTCACCTTAAGTGCTTGTTCAAGTGGCCGGATAAATCATTCTCAATGTTGATTGATCTTTTACTTGATGCATTTCTAAAAATAAAAAATTTTCCTTCTTTATAATACCAAGCCAAGAAATTGATCATGGATTTCGGTTTGGGATATGAAAAGATCCATGCATGCCCTAATGATTGCACATTATATTGGAGTGAGATGGCGGGGAAGGAGATGGCGGGGAAGGATTCTTGCCCTAAATGTTCTTGCTCAAGATGGAAGAGTGAAACAGATAAGGGTAAGGTTCTAGCAAAGGTGATGAGATATTTTCCTTTGAATTCTAGATTACAAAGGATGTATATGTCATCTAAGATATCTAAGGATATGAGATGGCATGATAAATGTAGACATGACGATGGAGTTCTTAGACACCTGGCTGATGGACAAGCGCGGAAGGAGTTTGATGTCCGATATCCAGGGTTTTCCAATGAACCTCGTAGTGTTAGACTTGGTCTTGCTAGTGATGGGTTCAATCCTTATCGTCTAATGAACACAACCTATAGTACATGGCCAATAATTTTAATTCCTTATAACTTACCTCCATGGTTCTGTATGAAGCCATCTTCATTTATTTTTGTCGATGCTCATTCCTGCTAAGGAAGGGCCAGGGAATAATAATATAGACATTTATATGTGTCCTCTGATACATGAGTTGAAATTGTTGTGGAAAGGCGTCAATGCTTTTGATTTTGTAAGTATGATTACAATTATTGTTATTGCTTATAATGAGACAATTGCATTTGCTTGTTTTTGATGTTGCTAGGTTACTTAAATTTTATTTATGATGCCTATATTTGTGATAAGTTTATTTCTTTGGGATAATCCGTTACTTTTTAATAGGTTAAGTTGAATCACAGAGAATCAGTGGGCTAGAAATGAGGAAACATACACACACTACAAAGAGTGGTGGTTATGTAGAGGGTACTTCCACTCAAGAATTCATGGTATATTAGAGTAGTGAATTGGAAACATTTATCATTATGAAAAATGTGATTGTATATTTCATTTATACTTTTGTATTGTTATAGGACATTGCTGAAAGTAGGGTTAATGAACGTTTACGTGATTCGAAACAACCTTGTGAAGTGATTGAGACAGAAGTTTTTAATGAGATGATATATCAACAAGACAAACCTAATCAGCGTGTTGTTGGTTATGGTCATGGGGTTAGTAGATCTCACGTGTTTGGTATTGAAGCTCAATTACGAAACAACAAGATTGGTGATTGTGGTGGTACTTCAAGTGATGTTATGGGGCTTAAATCCTACCTATTGTCTGTTGAGAGAAAAGGCGATGAGGTTATGAGAAAAAATGATGAGGTTATGAGAAAAATGATGAGATTATTTCCTAATTACAAAAAAGAAATGATGAGGTTACTTCCCAACTTTTGAAAAAAAATGAAGTTGAAGAACTAAGAGCTCAAAATCAAAAACTTCTCACTCAGCTTGCATTAGTCTTAGATCAATTACAACAAAATAAAAAGACAAGTAAGAATCATTATTATTTTTATCATCCATCGAATCGTTTTCATATTACTTTTTAGTGCTTATGGTAGAAGTGTAGTTTCTAGTTTTTTTATGTTATGTGCAATTTTGCTTGCAGTTGGATGAAGTAGATATGATAATGACTTATATAAAGTTTTTTATATTCATGGGGAGTTTGGTAATTAAGGTAATCCCATATTTAAAAATAATTGTTGGCCTTGAATAATAACGGGGAGTATGTATTTTGGCTAAAGTTTGTGCATTTTGTTTGATTTGTTGCAGATTTTTGCAGCTAATGTTCATATTATGACCAACAAATCATCTTTTGCGAAGGTCTTGACACTAGAGTGGAAATTGCAACATAATGAAAACAATTCTGTAGGCCTTTAACTTTTGACAAACTTCTAACTTTTAAATTTTTCTCTCTTAAACATCGATGAATATGTATGTGTATGTGAATATTGATCAAATTAGGCACCTATGTTGCTTGGACTTTTTTGATCAAGCTACAAAAACTTAAGGTCAAAGCTACATCAACAAATGTATGTGCGTATATGAATATGAAATGCTAATACTTTTGTGGATATCAGTGTGCACTCAAGGCTTCAGCATTAATAAACTTAATGCTAAAACTTTGACTAATATTGAATCTTGTGACATTTCTCATAAATGTTTATATACGTTAAAATGACAATGTCACTTAATTAGTCAATAATAATGTTTATAAAACTATTATTTATTATTATTATTATTATTATTATTATTATTATTATTATTATTATTATTATTATTATAGGATGAAACTGTAATAGGGAAAAAATCGACCACATTCAATACTCAAAAGTCATCGTAAGTGTAGTTTTACTTTATAAACACGGCTTGAGCCAAGCGAGCCGTCAATATAGGCGATTTTTGCATAACATTTTTGAAAAAACAGGAATATTGGCTAAATGTTACCAATGGATTAATTTTGTAAATTAATAAAATTCAAATAAATTAACACATTTGGAAAAATTCTAGGGTTCTTCATATTGAAAATGAAATGGGTTAATAGTGTTCAAATTACTAACCCTATTAACAATCAAATTGTTGGGAAATGATATTCAAACATAGAGAAAACAATTTTCAAGCCCAATTCGTATCAAAAATCGAACTTTTGTGATGAAAGATTTCCAATTATGAACATTATTGGGCATCTTTTTTTTATTTTTTTTACACCAAAACAAATACTAATAAAATTTATTATGTTATATATCAAAATAAAAAATCTAATTTTAATATTTTCCTTTTCTATAATCCAAATGATTAAAATCATATTTTAATCGAGCAACTATAATTCACATTTTTTAACCTCCCCTAATTGAATCAAAATAAATTTTTTTTATCATGATTATATTATAATTATGCAAGAGGCTAACTGATACCACTGTAGGAATATAGATGCGGAAGTGGAATTGCAAGAAACTATTTCTTAACATAGAATCGCATGCATATCATCATATGAATTATCAAATATAGAAGAATATCATACCCTTCACGTGCGAATCCACGTTATATAATCGAGTATGATACATACCAAAATCGAGATAATAAAACGTCAAATGTCGTTTCTCTAATGTTGATCCACAAGCATCGAACGGATCACTACGCATGCTAGTGCGGAATAAGAAAACTCATTTTCTCATTACTTTTTAGGTGGAAAATATGTATAGAATACTAGAATGTTGTGTTGTAGAAATGAGATGAACAAGGGCACTATTTATACACCTTTCATCACCCTTTCAATTCCACAAATTTGTACTTAGTTTAATTGAAATAACACTAGTGGAAAAAACGTTTTTTGCTGCGATTATTTGGCCATTATTTGCTGCGGTTTTGGCCCCCAGCAATAGTGATAGCAGCAAGTGTCCTTTTTTAAATGCTGCGGTTCAAAACCACAGCAAATAAGGGCATTATTTGCTACGGTCATGAGCAAAAACCGCAACAAATAAGGAGGGTTATTTGCTGCGGTCAGGGGCAAAACCGCAGCAAATAAGTGTGCATTATTTGCTGCGGTTTTGCCCCTGACCGCAACAAATAACTCTATTTTTTTTTCTTTTTTCGTTTTATACTCATAATAATCCAATAATAATGTACATTGTAATAACAATGATTAATCCAATAATAAATCAAATGATAATCACAAATAATCACCAAAAATCTCTTTGTAATAATAATCCAATATTAATAATATGTACGTACATATATATATAATATACATTAAAGTTATATAGTAATTAAAATCTATACACAGAACCAATTGGAGCTCAGTGACCAGCAACACCACCTCTCCCAAACAGGTAATCGGAAAAGTCATCCACGCTTACAGAATCTTTGGTGCTTGGTGTACTACACGTGCCCTCTTCTGAGTAGCTGAACAAGGAGGAGACCTCACTTGATGAATCCACCCTTGACTGACGCTGCATCACCAAAGGATCAACACCAACATCTGAACCACTATGCCTGATCTTAGGCATTCCATATTTCTGGGAATGACCAGCAGAACCAGCTGCAAAATTCATCACACCAAGCTTGCCATCATAAAAACTCTTGACAGATGATGGCATTCTTGGAGTGTTCCTGCAGTAAATAGTTTCGAGATAAGTGTGCTTCCACCAAAAATAGTATCAATTAGAAAACTATCGGATGCTTGAATATTCAAAGAGACAAATGCCACAATTCCACACAAACCATAGTTGTACTACTAGAACCATAAGCGAGTTATACACAAATGACTATTTACTTGTAAGCATTTCTCTTTTCTGTTTTTTGCTTTTCCTCTAAGAAATTTCATTGAGTTCCTAATGCCCTCCCTCTACTTCTACATAAACATAATATAGAATCAGGTTAAATTAAATACATCCTAAACATGGTGGAATTTTAAGTAGTGAATGAGCAAATTAATGTCTACTTTGTTCATTACATTTGTGTTCCCATAAAACTAACGAGAAAGCTCTCATTCTCATGCATGGTAAATCCAACAGAAGGTTAGATTACAAAGTTTGTTTCTCTTCCTCATCCTATTATGGCAAGTTCAGATAAAAAGCAGTAAAAGCAAACAATATCAGTACTGTTTATTTTACCATAACTAAGCTAAATTTTTCTAACATATCTTGTGGGAAGAAGTAATTTCAAAAATTGTATCTTCCATATCTAAAAGCATCACCAAGCTATGAATATTAAAAATAAAGTTAACACTTCAATTAGATTTGAGCATTTGCAATTATGAATGAAATTTCATAAATATAGTGCAAGAAAATACAAACCAGCATCAAAAAATCCACAAAATAAAGGAAGAGTACAAAACCTATTTGTTGGAAGGTTAATGTAACACCCCGATATTTTCCCGATTTTCCCGATATATTTAATAATTCACTAATAATATTATTTCTGTATATATATTTTATTTTTTTTTGGGCTTGGTCTTGAGATTTGCAATCCTTTTTGGCAATTAGAATTATTTGGGCCCAAACTTTTCCTTAACCCATCTTTTATTTTCAAAAAATAAAAAAAATAAAAAAAAAGGAGGGACTCTTGGTGGAGCTTGTAACTCCCTTGGGGTAATGAAGGATCAAGGCATTAATCCCATATAATTAACCCTTCTTAATTCCTAAATTATTTTCATATTGACATCCTTTCAAAATTCCTCCTAATTCACATTCCTAACTCCATCACACTTCATCATTTGGTGTTTTCCTTTACAATTGTAAGTGTAATTCTAAATCTATGTTGAATCTTAAGTTTTAATTTAAAATTCTATGATTATTATATGTTTTATCTTATAATTCATGTTTAATTTATGAATTTAAAATTTCATGTATGATTTTGGGATGTATTTTTCTATCTAAATTGATGAAGAATGTTTCTTTTTAGGGTTTTAGATATGTTTATATGTGTGTGAAGGATTTGTTTGATGGATGATTGTAAAGTATATATATATAAAAAAAATGGATGCTCATAGAAAAATGTATATGGTGTTAGAAATTTATTTTATTGATTAATAGGAGGAATTTATAATGTTGCTAGAGAAATATATATAAATATATATGTGATGTGTGTGTGTGTACATTGTGTAAAAAGAATTATTTTTGAGGAATAAAAATTAATTTCATAGATGGTCATGAAAATTATGTAAATATTGTCGTTTAGATTTAATAGGAAATAAAGCATTGAAATTTATATATTTGTGATAAAAAAAAATGAAATGACAAAATCCCGTAGGTTTGGAAAATGGTGAAAAAAGGTGTTTTTGGAACATTTTTGGCTTTGAAATTAGGTTAAAAATACTTATACTATGTTATAAATTATGGAAATTAGTACCCGGGGATTTTGACGCCTTCCGGACGCAACGGTGAAGTCGGATTTTCAGTTTGACAGTTTTAAATTGCGTTTCTGGACAGATTATGTATGCTGTCCTGTTTTGTGCATTTACCATGTTATAGTATGTGATGGATGTTCATGATGTGTGTGGTATTCTAGGTGTGGGTGTAATTGTATGTGTGTGTTATGGCTGATTTGAGGAAAGTGTGTATGTGTGCTTATTTCCCGAATACGATTGAACCTTGTAGGAAGTCGATTCGTGACCGGAAATTGAATAAGACGCTTGAGAGTTGGTTATCTTGCTTAAGGTATGTACACGCAGCGAAGTTCACATTTAGTTCGATGTATCATATAATAATGGTATACAAAAGTAAAGTATGGATATATAATACAGATAATGTTATCTTTCCGAATAAATAATTTTGATACATTGTTTTGATAAGCAGAGGTAGTATGACCTCACTAACCTTAAAAGTGGACGTAGTATGACGTCAATTGGTGGAAATGAATTACTCGCGGTATATGGGGGCATTATGAGCCACCGCGGGGGTATGCATACTTAACCATAGGCACCGAAGTAAGGCGAGTGTCTATGGTAGAGACTTGCTTAGGGGTTAGCTTCCCCTAATGTATTGTCTCACTCTTGAAGTTTGGAGTTTGGTCCGGCAGTATGGCCAGGAAAAGTACAGCAGTATGGCTGACTGACTCAATGAATCATTTGAAATTTATTAAAAAGTAAATATTGAACTGTAGCCGACGTATGGTAAGTTGCCATTGTGCTTTATGCTATAATGTTAATGTTATAAGAGATGTTTTTGCTGACGTGTACTTTTGGTCTTAACGACCCTGCGATGATGTTGTTTCCTATCTGGGCAATGACTAGCAGTAAGTTAAGTTGCAGGTCTGGGGAGTGAGGATTGTCCCTTGGAGAAATAAATCGTTAGAATACAGAAGTCTTGATAAGAACTTCTAATAAATTTTAAAGAATATTTGGTTTTATGAGGCGATTTCGTTCTCAAGTTGTAATAAGTAGATTTAATTTTACGTTCTTATCCGCTGCTAAGAATTTCTATTATCTAGTAGTTTATAATAACACTAATAGAACTCGATCCGCAACCTTTCCTTGTTTTCAAAAATCCGTTTTTATAACTGCCTTCTAACATCCTGGTTTGACTCGGACTACATTTACCTTTCTTTAAAAAGATCGTCTTCTCTTTTCAAACGATCCGAGTTATTCCGAGATGTTACAATAGGTATCAGAGCGGGAGTTTTATTTAGTGTTATTTATCTATATCGATAGACTAACGCAAAAAAAAAAAAAAAAAAAAAAGATGACGAGAGTAAAGGGGTTGACATTAAGGGGATATGATGTGTTTTGCTTGGTGTCTTTAAGCATGATGTCATGGATAATTTTGATGTGTGCATTGTAGAATTTCTGTGTATATATCTATGATACTCTGATTTATCTATCTTTGTCTTATCTTAAAAATTAATTGTCTCGTTTTCTTTCATTCGTGAGTCAGGGATTACGAAAGTTTTATCTATCATGGATAAAGGAAAAAGACCTGCCGAAGGGGAAAGTAGTACCCTAGAAGAACCATGGAGAGCCTTAGTTAATGTACCTGTCTAGGCAGAGATAGAAGCATTAAAAATTTGGGACAGGAAAGAAGGAGAGAGTAAGCTAGATTATAAGCACAGGATGGATATGATCTATAAAAAGTCTCAACAAGTTTATGAGGGAATAATATTTGAGGAAATTACTGAATTGAATGAGAGAATTGCTTAATTGGAGCGAGAGTTTGACAGATGGGATAGAGGAATGGATGTTGTAGACAATGAGAGATGTAAGAATGCTGAAGCTAGTGGGGCAAGGGCTGAGATTGTTGAGGAGGATGTTCCAGTGGTCGACACTAACTCAGTTCTGCAAATAGATTTTGATGAGAAGGATCCTGAGGAGGATCTAGAAGAAGATCCCGAGGAAGTCCCCGAAGAAGGTCTGGAGGAAAATACTGGGGAAAAATCCGAAGAGGAGGCTGAAGAGTTTTATGAGGATAGTGCGGAAGGGGGATGTAATGCTGATATAGAGGTAGAAGCAGCTGATAGGGAAGATATTATGAGCCAGAGTGATAGTGATATTGTGATGTGGGGAGGAGGGCCGCCGGAACAAGAAGACAGTATGAGTGAGGACGATAGTGAAATTACAATGTGGGAAGAAATATTACCCGAACCAGAAATTGTTGAGCTTTCAGATTCTGAGGAACAACTAGATATGAGTGACTCCCTACCCATAGAGACACCCACTAATTCTGATAGCACATATAGTGACGACTCCGGGGATGCTAATTTTGACCCTGACTTATATGAGGAAGATCAGGATCATATGGATGCGTCGCATTTTACTATATGATCTTGCTTTTGATTGTAGTATTTATGCTTATGATTTTATATGACTATTTCCACGCTAATAATGATGTATGGATATTCTGTCGAGAAGTTTCTTCTGTTTTTTTTTGACAATATGGTTAAGAAGAACAATGATTATTTGGGATTTTGTACCCAAGTATTTTGGAATTTAATAATATGTTATGGCAGAGTATGCGGGTTGAATTATAATATCACTTGATTTTCTGTTTAATTATTTATAACCTCTTCTCATTAGCTGAATTTGTGAATTTTGATATATTATGATACTGAAATTTTGTGAAGATTGAGCATTAGTATAATTAATTAACATAATTGTTTTTTTTTTATTTGGCGGAAGCTTAGGAGCCGATTAACAGGCTCAACTTTTTAATTCTACCAACTATTAGGATAGACCTCCTTATCTCTAAGAAGTTATATTAGCCTAAGTTTTGTTTAACCTCGATGATGGAAATAGAATATTTATATATATACCTTGTTTATTAAAATGCTGTATACCTTCCATCATGCCTCCATTCTTGAGAAAGAACGGAAATAGAGGTGACTCTGACCGTGTACTTCGGAACCTAGTGAAAGCCCTAGCTGGTGCAAGAAACCCCAGACAGAAATCCTTGGAAGAGAGGGCTTCATCGATTAGTAAGAGAATAGCCCAGAGTAAGCCCTCTACTTATGATGGGAAAGGACAACCTTTTACGCTGGAAAACTGGCTTCGAGAGTTTGACGAACTCTTTAGTGTAGTTCGATGTCCCGCATAATTTATGGTCGACCAGGCTGCATTTTATCTGGTCGAAGATGCTGACTACTGGTGGACACATAGTAAGGCGAGGCTGATAGTGGAGAATGATGGTGAATTTAGCTGGGAACGTTTTAAGGGAGCGTTAAGGGATCAATTCTATCCACCTCACGTGAGGAAGGATAAGTCAAACAAGTTTGCTAGGTTTGAAATGGGGAATTAACAGTGGATGAGTATTATCAGAAATTTATGGAATTTCTGAAGTTTTGCCTCGAGGACATCCCGACTGAAACAAAGAAAATGCAACGCTTCGAACTGGGTTTATCGTACGAGATTCAAAAACACATTGAGACCGATAGGTACGATACTTTAGACCAGTTATATAAGAGGGCAACCTAGATACAAAATGTTATTAGGAAGGAGCAGGAGAAGTTGGCCCATAGTGGGGACAAGAGGAGGGAACCTATGTTCCAGAATGCAGAGAGTGGGAGTAATCATGCACAAAACCACTTTAAGAAACACAAAACCTATGGGGGTTATCAAGAAAAAAGTGTACCAGCCAGGACAGTCAAGTAAAGGTGGGAGAGGATCGACATCTGAGGTCAGGGTACAGAAAGCACTTTATGACCGCAATGGAAAGGAAAGAATTTATAACTGTAGGAGATGCCAGAAAAATCATCCAGGGAGAGATTGTCGGGGAGCATTAGTGGACTGTTCTTACTGTGGTAAATCGGGTCATAGAATGTATGAGTGCTATGCTCGATTGGGACAACAAAAGCCTCAAGGGGGGAATCACAGAGGTTTTCTACAACAACGCTTCGATAATGGTCGGAGTGGCAATGACACGAGAAGTGGAAATCAAAACGGTGGTTGTTTTGGTAGAAACCCTAAACCCTGGGGGTGTCTCAAACATTAGGTTTCAGAGAAATTAATCCGGAATTCAGCAACTTGAAGGGAAAGCTACGAATGAGAAATTTCCTGGACAACGAGGTAGTCAAGGAGGCGCTACCCCAGTCTCTCACAATAATGGCAAACTATCAGTAGTTAACGCTAGGGAAGCAGCACACCTTAAAAAATTGCATCAGTATGAAAATAGAACCCACCTTTTAAGAAGGTTTAAACTACTTTACTCTTCCTGTACATAAAAGTGAGCAGACTCAAAGGAGCATCTATACATGGCCTACTCAACAAAAAGCTCTGTAAACCAAGTTTTAAAACTTTCGAAAGGAAAAAACACTATCACCATTTACTTATTATTATTATTATTATTATTATTATTATAATAATAATAATAATAATTATTATTATTATTTATTAATATTATTATTAATGTGGAAAAAATCGACCACATTCCATACTCAAAAGTCATCGTAAGTGTAGTTTTACTTTATAAACATGGCTTGAGCCAAGCGAGCCACCAATATAGGTGATTTTTGCACAAGATTTTCGAAAAAACAATAATATTGGCTAAATCTTACCAATGGATTAATTTTGTAAATTAATAAAATTCAAATAAATTAACACATTTGGTAAACTTCTAGGCCATTTCATTTTGAAAATGAAATGGGTTAATAGTGTTCAAATTACTAACCCTGTTAACAATCAAATTGTTGGGAAATGAAATTCAAACATAGAGAAAACAATTTTCAAGCCCAATTCGTACCAAAAATCGAACTTTTGTGAGGAAAGATTTCCAATTATGAACATTATTGGGCATCTTTTTTTATTTTTATGTTATGTGCAATTTTGCTTGCAGTTGGATGAAGTAGATATGATAATGACTTATATAAAGTTTTTTATATTCATGGGGAGTTTGGTAATTAAGGTAATCCCATATTTAAAAATAATTGTTGGCCTTGAATAATAAACAGGGAGTATGTATTTTGGCTAAAGTTTGTGCATTTTGCTTGATTTGTTGCAGATTTTTGCAGCTAATGTTCATATTATGACCAACAAATCATCTTTTGCGAAGGTCTTGACACTAGAGTGGAAATTGCAACATAATGAAAACAATTCTGTAGGCCTTCAAATTTTGACAAACTTTTAACTTTTAAATTTTGCTCTCTTAAACATCAATGAATACGTATGTGTATGTGAATATTGATCAAATTAGGCACCTATGTTGCTTGGACTTTTTTGATCAAGCTACAAAAACTTAAGGTCAAAGCTACATCAACGAATGTATGTGCGTATATGAATATGAAATGGTAATACTTTTGTGGATATCAGTGTGCACTCAAGGCTTCAGCATTAATAAACTTAATGCTAAAACTTTGACTAATATTGAATCTTGTGACATTTCTCATAAATGCTTATATACGTTAAAATGACAATGTCACTTAATTAGTCAATAATAATGTTTATAAAACTATTATTTATTATTATTATTATTATTATTATTATTATTATTATAGGATGAAACTGTAATAGGGAAAAAATCGACCACATTCAATACTCAAAAGTCATCGTAAGTGTAGTTTTACTTTATAAACATGGCTTGTGCCAAGCGAGCCGTCAATATAGGCGATTTTTGCATAACATTTTTGAAAAAACAGGAATATGGCTAAATGTTACCAATGGATTAATTTTGTAAATTAATAAAATTCAAATAAATTAACACATTTGGAAAAATTCTAGGGTTCTTCATATTGAAAATGAAATGGGTTAATAGTGTTCAAATTACTAACCCTATTAACAATCAAATTGTTGGGAAATGATATTCAAACATAGAGAAAACAATTTTCAAGCCCAATTCGTATCAAAAATCGAACTTTTGTGATGAAAGATTTCCAATTATGAACATTATTGGGCATCTTTTTTTTATTTTTTTTACACCAAAACAAATACTAATAAAATTTATTATGTTATATATCAAAATAAAAAAATCTAATTTTAATATTTTCCTTTTCTATAATCCAAATGATTAAAATCATATTTTAATCGAGCAACTATAATTCACATTTTTTAACCTCCCCTAATTGAATCAAAATAAATTTTTTTTATCATGATTATATTATAATTATGCAAGAGGCTAACTGATACCACTGTAGGAATATAGATGCGGAAGTGGAATTGCAAGAAACTATTTCTTAACATAGAATCGCATGCATATCATCATATGAATTATCAAATATAGAAGAATATCATACCCTTCACGTGCGAATCCACGTTATATAATCGAGTATGATACTTACCAAAATCAAGATAATAAAACGTCAACTGTCGTTTCTCTAATGTTGATCCACAAGCATCGAACGGATCACTACGCATGCTAGTGCGGAATAAGAAAACTCATTTTCGACCATAAGATCACCACCCTCCAACAAGTCAATCTCAGTTACATCATTGCATAATTGAGTACAACCCATAAAGATATTTCGGGTAAAAAGTCGACCCGTTTAATTAATTGGGTAAAAAGTCTCAAAACTCAAACCCACTTATTTTGGGTTAGGTTCAAATCAGGTTAGCAGGTCGGTCAACTTTTGCCAGGCCTAATCCTGAGACCTCAGCAAAATTGCAAAAGATTAGAGGAAACACGTTATTTTTTTATAATCTAAGAACTTTCAGAAAAAAAAGACGTACTAATTACTGAAATGCCAATAAGAATAACTTCATTAAATAGTACACCTTAGTGTGTGTGTGTATATATATATATATATATATATATATATATATATGTATATATATATATATATATGTATATATATATATATATGTATATATATATATATATATGTATATATATATATATATATATATATATATATATATATATATATATATGTATATATATATATATATGTATATATATATATATATATGTATATATATATATATATGTATATATATATATATATATGTATATATATATATATATGTATATATATATATATATGTATATATATATATATATGTATATATATATATATATATATATATATATATATATATATATATATATATATGTATATATATATATATATATATATATATATATATATATACACACACACACATATATATATATATATATACATATATACATATATATATACATATATACATATATATATATATATATATACATATATATATATATATATATATATATATATATATATATATATATATATATATATATGTATATATATATATATATATATATATATATATATATATATATATATGTATATATATATATATATATATATGTATATATATATATATATGTATATATATATATATATATATGTATATATATATATATATATGTATATATATATATATATATATATATATGTATATATATATATATATATATGTATATATATATATATATATATGTATATATATATATATATGTATATATATATATATATATATGTATATATATATATATATATGTATATATATATATATATATGTATATATATATATATATATATATATATATATATATATATATGTATATATATATATATGTATATATATATATATATGTATATATATATATATATATATATATATATATATATATATATATATATATATATATATATATATATATATATATATATATATATATATATATATATATATATATATATCAGATTCATTATGATATTAGAATTAACGATTTCTAATCAACTAGGAAAATAATATTTTTATATTTCATAAATAAAACAATATAATACTTCTATGACTATTGATATGTCAAGTAAAAATCTAACTATTTTCTCAACCTTATTAAATTATAATTCTAATATGATTTATTATATTGGGGCCATGTGCAATTGGGCACAACTCCAAATCAAAAATAGCCCCAAATTGTTACGATCTTAATAATGCTTTTTGTTCACCTTAGGCGATATTATTATATTTCAAAATGGTAATTGAATTATATGGTCTTAATTGATTGTGTTTTGCTCATCTTATCCAATAAAAATTGAGTTTAATATCGACCATGCTCAACGACTATCTTACATCACTGACTAAGGACGGCAATGAATCCTAGACTCAGATTTGATTAGTGGATCCGAAATTCTTTTAAGTTTTAAAGGATTTGAATCCTATATTTTTAGATTCCATATCATATTCAAATTCGGATTTGAATCCAAATTTCGAAAAAATATCTAAATTTGAATCCATGAATCTAAGAGACTCGTTTATTTTTGAATTAATAAAAATATCATAATAATGCTTTCACTTCAACTTCGTCTAACACCTTGAAAGTCTTTATATGTGTGTAGGTGAGATCATGGAAAATTATGAGTAAGAGACTAAGTCATATACTTGGTGTTTTAAGGATTTAATTTTAGAATGGGTAGAAATCTTTGGTTGCCTTTCTCATTCATAAAATGAAGATTAAATAGAAGGACAAAAAATATCCTAAGATATTTACACAATCAACTAATATTCTATACAATCAAAATACTTACTAGAATATTAGAAATATGGAAACATATTATTCTATTAGAAACATATTATTCTATGGAAACATATTATGTTTAAATTTTTAGAAATTGTTTTCTTCATTTTTTTTACTTCCCTCAGTCCCTTTCAATTTGCACCTCTTTCCATTTTAATTTGTTTCACTCATTTTGCACCTTTTTCTTTTTGGCAATGACCGCACTTTCTTTCTTTAAATCTCAAGTATAAACTTATTTTCTCTATTCATCTTGACTAGTCATTTCTATCATTCACTTTTTTTGTCTTATTTTCCAATCAAATTTCACTATCTATTAAATTCCACGCCCATAATAAAATGGGTGCATTTCATAGGGACAAAGGGAGTACTTAATAGTATTAGTATTTTTTTTAAAATAAGATTATTATTAGTATATTAGTTTTCATGTTATTTACTCTAATTGAAAATCGAATCTTGTCTTAATTTAGCGTTAGTATTATTTCTTTTGGGTGATATATGGGAACAAAACTATAATTAGTCTAATAGTTTACCAATCTATGTTATTTACTTTTAACATTTTCTAGTGGAATACAATATTTTTCCGAAATATATGGGTTAGACTACTTGCACTATAATATAATTAACTAAAATCTAGTAACATTAAAAAATATGTCATTAATTTATTTTTATAGTGTTATAATTGTTAGTTTTTATTTTAAATTTTACTATAAATGATTGAATTATATTTTATCTAGTCTTTAGTGACATATTTAATTGGAAAAGTCACAAAGTTTCATATCATTGAATTGAGCTTTGAGATGAAGAATGCGAGAGGTTTTGTTATTTTGAAAATTTTGTAAAACGCGATTCCATGCATCTTTGGCAATATCATCAGGATGAATAACATTTTTAAGACGATCAATAATAATAGTGGCATAAAGCCAAGTCTAAACGATATCGTCAAGACGTTGCCATTCGGGATCGGTAGAGGATGTTTTGGAATCGTCACCGGGAATAATGTAGTCTTCAACAAGATGAGCACGACAATATAATGGAGTTTGAATAAAGTGCACCAGGTATTAAAGTGAGTGCCTTCATCATCAAGTTGAATCAGTACACAATTTTTGACGTTAGCGACCAAGGTTGTGGGATGAATTTTTAGAGAAGACATGAGGAAGACAAAGGAGGGAGGAGAGGTGGCAAAAGGAGTGGTGGTTTGAAGGTGGTGACGGCTGCCTTGAGGAGCAAGGAATAGTTTAGAGGGAGGCAAAAAGAGAACCTAAGCTCTTGATACCATGATTGAATGGGTATAAATCTTTGGTTGTCTTTCTCATTCATAAAATGGAGATTAAATACAAGGACAAAAGATATCCTACGATATTTACACAATCAACGAATATTCTATACAATCAAAATATGTTTCCATATTTCTAATATTCTAGTAAATATTTTGATTGCATAAAATATTAGAAATATGGAAACATATTATTCAATTAGAAACATACTATTCTATTACAATCAACTTAGTTTTAAGATGTACACTAAACAAATAATTAAAGGCAACAAACAAACATTCATCATATTTTTTAGGAAATAGCAACGACCTAACAACGGCCTAGCGAAGGCATATTGTTTCGTAAAGCTAGACCTTGAAATGGCAACAGCCTGACGACCATCCAGAAATTTTCTCTCATGCTTCTAAAATTATATATTTATTTATTTTGAAAAAAATTAGCCACGATTTAAGTTTGTTACATGAAAGAGAAAGAAAGTACTATATATTAGACCTGATCATGAGCGGCCGGGTCCGACCCGGGCCAAAAAAGTGAGGGTTTGGATACCAAAATATGGTCCGATGGGCGGGTTTGGGCAGAAAATCAGTGGCCCGAATTTTTTGGGACGGGTTTGGGATTGATATTTGACCCGCGGCCCGGCCCGGCCTCAAAAAGAGTAAAGAATTATTAATATTCTTGCAATATTTTATTTGTTATGAAGTTTGATGTACTAATTCAATTATTAATATTTTTAATTATATGTAATGAAAACTACAAAAGTTATATATTAATAATCTTTGCAATGAAATGATTCAAACAAGATATCACTTAATTATATTTCAACTTATAAATAAAAAAATTAAACAAAAATTAAGAGTAAAGAATTAATAATGACATTTTTCTAAGTTGTAATTAATTTGAAAAGGAAAAAATAATATTTTAATTTTAGTTTTATTGTATGATACAATTAAATAATATATAACATAGGCCCGCAAGCCTGCATATTACGGGTTTGGGCAGGAACTTTTAGGCCCGTACTTTGGCCCGACCCGCATAAATGGGCAATTTTTCTCACTCGGCCCGGCCCGGTGTTTGATCACCTCTACTATATACTAAACAACAATTTATAAAGATAGTTTTTTATTAATTTTTTCCACTAATTTACTTTTAATATTTTTTAAATGTTTTCGATCTCTATTTTTTTCTCCATAAAATATAATATTCAATAAAATAATACTAGTGTACCCACTATCTCCATTTTTTTTGGATAAAGAGAAAATTTCATTAATCCAAACGAAGACAAAACAATACAACTAGATATAATTCCACACCTTTAAAAATTGCATCAGTATGAAAATAGAACCTACCTTCTAAGAAGGTTTAAACTACTTTACTCTTCCTATACATAAAAGTGAGCAAGACTCAAAGGAGCATCTATACATGGCCTACTCAACAAAAAGCTCTGTAAACCAAGTTTTACAACTTTCGAAAGGAAAAAACACTATCACCATTTACTTATTATTATTATTATAATAATAATAATTACTATTACTATTTATTATTATTATTATTAATGTGACATTAATAAACTTAATAAACTTAATTAGTCAATAATAAACTTAATGCTAAAACTTTGACTAATATTGAATCTTGTGACATTTCTCATAAATGTTTATATACGTTAAAATGACAATGTCACTTAATTAGTCAATAATAATGTTTATAAAACTATTATTTATTATTATTATTATTATTATTATTATTATAGGATGAAACTGTAATAGGGAAAAAATCGACAACATTCAATACTCAAAAGTCATCATAAGTGTAGTTTTACTTTATAAACATGGCTTGAGCCAAGCGTCAATATAGGCGATTTTTGCATAACATTTTTGAAAAAACAGGAATATTGGCTAAATGTTACCAATGGATTAATTTTGTAAATTAATAAAATTCAAATAAATTAACACATTTGGAAAAATTCTAGGGTTTTTCATTTTGAAAATGAAATGGGTTAATAGTGTTCAAATTACTAACCCTATTAACAATCAAATTGTTGGGAAATGAAATTCAAACATAGAGAAAACAATTTTCAAGCCCAATTCGTACCAAAAATCGAACTTTTGTACGTGATGAAAGATTTCCAATTATGAACATTATTGGGCATCTTTTTTGATTTTTTTTATACCAAAACAAATACTAATAAAATTTATAATCTTATATATCAAATATATCAAAATAAAAAATCTAATTATAATATTTTCCTTTTCTATAATCCAAATGATTAAAATCACATTTTAATCGAGCAATTATAATTTACATTATTTAACCTCCCCTAATTGAATCAAAATAAATTTTTTTTATCATAATTATATTATAATCATGCAAGAGGCTAACTGATACCACTGTAGGAATACAGATGCGTGAAGCGGAATTGCAAGAAACTATTTCTTAACATAGAATCGCATGCATATCATCATACGAATTATCAAATATAGAAGAATATCATACCCTTGATGTGCCAATCCACGTTATATAATCGAGTATGATACATACCAAAATCGAGATAATAAAACGTCAAATGTCGTTTCTCTAATGTTGATCCACAAGCATCGAACGGATCACTACACATGCTAGTGCGGAATAAGAAAACTCATTTTCTCATTACTTTTTAGGTGGAAAATATGTATAGAATAGTAGAATGTTGTGTTGTAGAAATGAGATGAACAAGGGCACTATTTATACACCTTTCATCGCCCTTTCAATTCCACAAATTTGTACTTAGTTTAATTGAAATAAATTAGTTGTTTATCATTATGACTTGATCAAAAATAAACATGCTCGTCCGTATTTAAAAAATGATATTTTAACTTCGCTCATAGCCCATAAAAGTTCGGAACGATTCTACCACCCACCAAAAATGTTTTTTGTTTGCCCGCCCCTATATATAATATATATGATTAATTGTTTGGAATTGTATTTACTATTACAAACTTTCAATTTTCTTGATTTCATAATATTGTGGAAAACTAATCAATTGTCGTGTATTTCTTTGTGAAACTTGGAGCGATCATAACAATGACATCTTCATCTTCATCGATGATGATAAGACTAAAGAGCATAGAAGGAGAAATATTCGAATTAGAAGAAATGGTGGCATTGCAAATGGGAAGAATCAACACTTTTTTATTAAACGTTGTTCATGAAGAATGCTGCACAAGAATATTGTTTCCTGTTAAACTAACATCACTCATTCTATCCAAGATTATCTGTTACTGTCAAAAACATGCCCGACAACCTAATAATCATCAAGAGCTCAAGAATTGAGATAAACAATTCATTGAAGATAATATTAATTTTCTTATTGATATAATTCATGCTGTTGATTATTTGCAGATCAAGTCTTTCAGGGATAATTTTCCATTTTTCTTTTAATTTCTTTTTTTCTTTACTTACTTGGAATGATAATAAAAATTGTTCAGTATTAATACGAATTATTTCCCAAATATTCAAAATTGTTCTTTCTTGTTTTTCTTGATCATTTTCTTGCTTTGTTTGCGCAAAACATGCTGGTTCAAAACTACTTGGTATGGATTATGTCCATTGTAAAAGAAGTATGATGATCAAAGCTTAATTAGCCTTAAATATGAAATACTGTTTGTAATATCTTTAATAGTGCTAAAAATAATATTAGTTTTTTTTTTAGTTTTAAATTTGAATATATTAAATTTTATTTTGTTAAATCTTGTTATTATATATTAAGTAAAGATTTACATAAGTTATATATCACTCTTTTTATTATTTTCAACCTCATCTAAGACCTTGAATCATGATTAGTACGGGCAAAGTTGGTTAATGCCCAGGGCCCTAAATTGTGACAATTTTATATGTTACTATAAAATGTTTGATAAACTTAGGTGTCATTATTATTGTGACAGTTGAAGGTGTTACATTTTCATTTGTGACAAATCAATTTATGACACTTTGTACAAGTGTTACCTAATATTTTAGTAATATTTACAAATGACATGATATTAAAATATTAAACATCACAATTGATACTGTTATTTGTAGTGAAGGAAGACCGAAATTACTTAATTTGATTTGTATCGGATCAATTTAGTTATGTTGAGAACAAAATTAACAACTTTTATGACTTAATATAATAAGTAAGCTATATAAACTACACTTACAATGACTTAATGAGGATGTGTTGTGGTCAATCTTCACCCTAGCCTCGGTTTTTAATTTGTGTGTGCTTGAAACAAATTTTTCTTAGATGAACTAAATTTTTCGTATCATCATGTCGTTAACCTAATTTAACAAAGTCATCACATTTGTATACCTGATGCTCGCAAACAAATGAATTATTTTAACTAGCATTTTTTTTTTAATAACATGAGTTTATCAATCTTTGTTAGAGCCTTAAAGGTGATTGTGTATGTGATGTAGGTTGTATTAGTATTGTTATCAATCTTCACTAGAATGTCTAATGGCAATTTTTTGATCTAACCATCCATAATGTTCATCTCTTTCTTATCAAAAAAAGTTTTTCATCTTTCCATAAAGTGAATTGTATGAATCTAATGTATAATTACACAGTTTTTAAATAAGAGGAGTTTATCACTTTAGTTTGATTTTACAGAAACTAATGTATAATTAGTAATGATGTATAATTAGTCTATTGAATTAGAAACCCTTCGATTTTTGACAAAAACATGTGTAAATATATGATGTTCGATAAAAGTACTATTTATAGTAGTTGCAAAATAAATTATTGATAAATATAAAATAAATCTTAAAACGCTACTTTTCATTTTGGAAGGTTAAAAGTTTCAATATTAATAGTTACATAACATGCTACTTAAACAGTGACTTTTTAAGTAGTGTTGTAGCTTATTAAACGACTAATAATTACTTAAATTGTTACTTCAAATCCACCCAATCATTATTGCACGAAGTGATCTCACTAGACAATGTCAAAGTCTAAAATCTAATATATCAAAAGAAAAAATACACCGACTATAATAATGATGATTCAAGCAATAATATGCATTTACATTTACATAGATTGATTAGAGTTATTTGGATGACTAGAAAGAAAAAATAAAAGCAGCACACAATTTCACATTACTTATTCTATTTACGTACGTACGCTACTCTTTTAACAAAAATCATGAAATCAAGAAGTATCGTAATGCGACGTCATTTTGTTCTTCAATTTCAGAAAAAGAACGAAAACGCCATAATTGTGAAATCAGGAAAATCAGTTGTCGAATGCCCATTGATTTTCTTTTCGAAGTTTCGCTTCTTCTTCGGGTGTAAAATCATTCTTAATGTTGAAGATCTCCCGAATCTTCTCTACACTCAAATCTTTAATCCTATGAGCCACAGTTTTGCAAGTCAAATCCATTAATGGCTGAACATACAAATAATCTGCAGCATTTATTACACCAAAAAGAGTATTCTGATCCATTCTATTCACAAATTTTTTATCCCAATTCTCCAGTTCTTCAATATAATCAGACTTACCATCCTTATCAGGGTTTTTCACATGCTTTTTGCAGTACTCGATTACCTTCGCTAGAATATCTCCGGCGACAAGCAGTCCCGAAAACTTTCTTCCGTTGAGAGGCAGATCTTCGAAATACATATGGATTGTTTTCATTTGCAACGCCACGTCTTCGTCGATTTCGAAGATGACTTTATCGGAGCTGTGTAGGATTATCACGTTCTCATCCGTAAAACAAGAAGAAGAAGAAGGTGAAGCCGCCATTGTTAAGAGTGTTTTGAGAAATTAGACAAAGGCGACGACCGATTAGAAAGAAGCTTGTATTTTGAGAATATATGAGAATGCAAAAGATATACATGTAGCCTTGGGAGTATTTATAGTAAATAACTATTAAGGAAATCTTTCGGATAATTCTGTTTGATTTTACCATTGATATGGGACCCTCTTACTTCGATTGGGCTAAATATTTAGGCTTTTTTTTTAAAAATTGTGAACTTTTTATTTTTTTACGTGAAATCGCAAATTATATTTACCAACAAAGACGGTCAATTGAAAATAAGCTATTTATTAGTATTACTAACAATTAACAGTACAATAGAAGTAAAATTGTATACATCCGATCCTACCTCCACACTCGACCTAAAAGAGAGTTACATAATGACATTATTAGGGTAATGAAATGAAATAATACCTTTGATAAGATAAAGTGAGATATACATGAAGATGATATCCAAGTTAGTTACTCGTCTATTCCAATCATTTTGTCTCATTTGATTTTGTTTATAGAGTAAAAAATAGAGTATATGTGTTAAAATAGTAGATTATTAGGAATAAAAGAGAATATAGAAATTTTAAGTGGAGGGGTCATATCCAAAAACATAATTGGAACAAATTCATTTGGACTAGAGGTGTTCGTTCGGGTGATCGGATCGGTTTCAGACAGGTGTCATTCGATTCGATTGTATTTCGGATCGGTTATATTTCGGATGCGTGTTGCGATGGGTCACACTCGAGTCGAGTCAGGTCGGTTAGTCACGTTTCTATTGAAGATCGGTTATTCGAGCTATCGGGTTAGCATCAGTTCGATGTCAGTTGCAGTTTGTGTCGAGTTTCAATCGATCTCGGGTTGTCATCGGTTAATAATTGGTTCAATTTTACCGGGTACAGATCGGGTTCGGGTATTTTTCAAGTAGAATTCGACTACGAATTGCGAATTACTAATTACTATTGATCGAGTCAGTATCAGATTAAATTGTTAGTCATTTTTTAATTTATGATTAGGTTCCTTTACTTAAAGCAAAATAGTGAAAATGTAAATCAATTAGTGATCATTATTACATTGTTACTTTTGCTTGTTTGACCAGAAATTAAAATTATAAAGTTCTATCAATTTTCATCTAATTCGATTAAAAGTAGTTAAATAAACATTGACGATTAATTATTAACTCTAAATATATGAAACCATGTATTTATAAAATTTATTTTATTAAAATATTTATCACTTTATTAAAATAACTATTAAGATGATTGAATATGAGTCGATCATACTTCTATGTAAAAGATTGGTTCAGGTTTACATTAGTTCGATCTAAACTTCGTTCGGGTTAAGTCAGTTTTAGCCGGATCGAGTTCGATCTCGAGCATGATTCGGTTCGGATATGACTCGGGTCGATCATTATTAGGTTCAAGTAATCTCGGTTAACGGTTATGTGTCGGTAAGAAAAATCGGTTACAGCTCGGGTTCAATTTTCCCATTTTCAGCTGTCAACCGGTTCGAGTATAGCTTCGGGTCGGGTAATGTCGGTTCGATAAACCTAAAAAAGGAACACATTTTTGAGTAGGTTTACTTTCAATTTCGGATCGGATTTTCGGGTTGAGTCACTTTTGAATAGCTATAATTTGGACATACTAAAATGGAAAATATAAAAAATGAGTGGGACATAGAAGTAAGTATTTTGTCATGTCAAAAATCTTCAAGATTGTTTTTTTTAGCTCATGCATGCATTAGAAAGTTAGGTGAAAATTGAAATGATAATCTTGCCTATGAAAGTGGTACTTACATTCTGAGATAAAACTCTATTCTAAAAAAAATATATTCATAATTAGTTATTTAGGGGTCTTTTGTATTTTTTAATTTATTATTAGACATGCATATACATAACTTTGAAATTCCAAAATCTAAAATAATACCAGACGAACCCTTGGTTATTAATTTAGTTTGTTAAGATTAAATTGCTATTCTAGGTTTCTCAAGTATTTCCTCATTTTCTTGTAATACTATTAGTTAGTCATTATCTAAAGAAAGTATTGACTAAGTGACCTCAATTAAAGTCATTTACTACCCATTTACTTAGTGGTATTAAATTGTGATAGTGAGAATGATTTATAATGTGAAATTTCATCAAAAATTTCAGGTTATTCCAATGGTAATGAAACTTTGATCACAAAAAAGTATTTTTATTTATAAATTTCCATTACCACCTGATACCACCTCTTCCAATGGTAATGCATTGGAATGAAATTTATGAAGAAAATTAGATGATTGAAGTTGGACAAGCATGACCATCAAGGTAGTAAAAGGCGACAAACATCGTTCGAAAACAAATTTAAAGAATGGTCGTAAATAATAGATTAAAACACTTGATTAAAAATTCATTGGTTTTATAATTTTTATTTGATTATTGTAATATTTCTTTATATATTTATTTAGTAATTTAGCAGGAAATTAAGGCGATTATAAACCCTATTACTTTTTCGATATTTGTTAAGAGCCGTAATTGCAATCTAATAACCCTAAAAAAGGAAAACCTGTACAATTATATTAGATTTGATCTTAATCTCACATTTAGTGGAGTATTTCAACTAAGAAGAATCAGATTCAATAAAATCACATTTAAAATTTTTAAACACTATTATTTTTCTATAATTATTATTCTCAATAACATTTAACAATTTGCCACTTATACTGAAATATGAATATTACGATGTCTTGTACATAAATAAAAGAAAAAATTACTCCAAATTATCTAATATTTACTCGATTTTTCTACAATATCCAACTATTAATTAATCATGTATAATACAAACTTTAAGGGATAATTTCCAAACATATATTATAGTAACTGGTAACTGCTTTAACAGGTAATTTATATAAAAAATTTAAATTAAAATACAACAATTCTTGTAAGAGACGGTTTCTTTAAAAAAGCATCTTTAATTAGCTTTTCCCATCGATCAGAAACCTGAATTTGACTTCTGATTGTTGCAATTAAGTGAATTAAAAAAATTAGATTTTTATTGAATTAACTAATTGTTTCTGTTTTTTCCATTTTAATTATGATGTTCTTAAGCTAAAGTCAATAGTTTATTTTGGTGGGTAAAATGAAATTTTATAAATCTTTCAATTAAAAAAGTTAATATATATATATAATTTTCAAAGATTTGTAATTTCTTATAAAAAAAATGCTTTCTTTATTTTGTTTCCAAATTTTTGCGTCAGTAATTTTATTTAAGATGTATGTATCAACCCTATATTTGTAGTCTAAAATGTATGTGTCATATAAAAAGATGTTTTTTATTATTTTGTACCCAAATGTTTGAATCAATAATTTCATTTAAATATGTATTGATTTGGCATGTTTATTGATAGCGCTAGTCAATATATTTTCAAGCAAATTTACAGATTAGAACATATATTTAAGGAAATTTACATGCTTAACAGGTTAAATGGTTTTAATGGTTAAAATATTTAAATAAATTAACATCATACAATCTATTAATTTTGATGTATAATAATAAGTGGAAGACTAATAATGGTTGTATCATTTGTCATTTTTTGATCGGATTAAAAATGTTTATATTGTAATTCTTTAATCAAGGAAGTCATTAATTGATGACTTTATCAGTTAAATATATACACAATTTAATTATATCCGTTTATAATATTGAACGTTAAAGTAATAATAGAAACAAATAAACTAATATTTAAAATCAGTCAATTACAATATTCCAATTACCATAAGTATGGCAAATTTATCCTTTTATATATACCAATATTAAATCTCTTTTTCAATTACAAGTCTGCATTTAAGGAAAAAAAAATTATTATTATTATAATTAATCTGCAATTAAGGAAAAAATTAATAATTATTATAATTAATCTACATTTAAGAAAAAAATAAACATTATTACTATTAATTAATTAAATAAAAATTTTGAATAATTAAATACTTTATATGTAAGCAAGGAATTATTTTTAAAAAATATATTAATTTAGTTAATTAAATGATGTTAGAATTAGGTTAAATTTTAATTAAGTTAAAATTAAAACCAAATAAATTAATTTGAATTGACTGAAAATAAGCTTAATTCATTCATGATTAGTTAGTATATTTTATTTAATGGAAGTGACCATCAAAAATGCATTTTGTATTCCCTCTTATTCATTGATTTAGAGACATTTTCTTATTGGGTCAATTCATTGATTATGTTCCATTTTTATTTTTGTTATTCTTTTTTTACCCTTTTATCTTACTACAACAATACAACAACACATAATTATCTATGTCCTTTATGAAAAAAGTGAGTTTTCCAACCACTTTTAAGTAGTCCTCCAACCCTCTTAGTTTTTGGTGCAAAAGGAAAATGTCCCTAAATCAATGAATAGGGGGAGTATACTTTTAGAGTTAAATTAATGTAATTATTTAGTAAGTTGTATTGTTATCAAAAGTAGTTATTTTATTAAATATATAGTATTTATATACTTTTCTTAAACAAAAGAGTATATTAATCTTGCATCATTCTTTGAAAATTTAGTTAAAATATATTTTCATACTAAACTCCGTATATAGCACGAGCTTCTAAACTAGTATTTGTATATAGTTGATATGAAACATAATATTCTTTATATAAGGTAATTGACTTACCTATCAACAATATGTAGAATTATCTGACATAATAATTTAAATATAGACGCAATTAAAATTGGCAAAGGTCAACAATAGTAAATTGACAATATTCAAAAATAATCTTTAAATAATTGAAAATAATTTGATGTATTAGACAGTTTAGTCAATATCAAACATTGATATCCAATTAAATAATTTCACGTGACATGGATCTTAAAATGGAGTTATATGTCATTTTATATATTCTTTTTAGTTTATGTTATGATATGATATAATATAATTAAACTAAAATTTCCAAATTTACAACCAATTTGAAAATTGTTATTATATACATGTAGTAGTAAATGCTTTACGATTTGATTGCTTAAAATCTTTTTAATATTTCAAATAAAATTTTTAGATAAAAATTTTCCTTAAAAATTAAACAATTGAAATGGTAAAAGTTTGGAACGATTCTTAGCAAGTACAAAGTGTCTAATTACACATAACCCCTGATATACTATTGACTTGTTGAAGGAATACTGTGACTTGAGTGTACAATTAAGTCTATGTATTAGTGTTGTTCATAGGGATGAATTTTATGAAGAAATTCAAAATGGGTGGTTAAGTGTGTCTTAATGAAGTGCATAAAAATGTGAGTTATGATGGATGTTAAACGGTGTTAAAGTGGTGTTTAAAAATAGAAATCAATGCATGAAGTTATGAAGGCATTGAAATATGTCTTAAACATGTGGCTTAATGGTGATTATTATGCCACTAACTCAAGACTTTAATTGTGTATGCTTATTAATGTAATTACTTCCATAAATAGAGAGCTCATATTGTAAGGGTCATTACACATATGCTCATCAAAATATCATCAAACACAAACCCTTAAGCCTAAACACATAGCTTAATCTCTTCTCAATTGTAATTCTCTGTTTTGAGAGATCTTTGAACTCCTTTGTGATAATCTAAGTGAGATAGTACACACCTCGGAGGGCGTAGTTATAACTGGGTGAACCTCCTTAAATTTTTGTGTCTTTTTATTGCATTATTATCTCTTACAAGCGTTATTTTCAATAAAAGTGTAATTTATTCATTACGGGACTTCATACCTTCGATCTTGGTGATATTTGAATTTGAGATACATTCTTTAAACTCCAAAATGGCATCGTTTCATGAATCATGACTAACCCTTTAACAACTGTCAATGTTCTCTTGCAACTCTTCGAATAGAGCTATTTTTTAATAATTTATTTTTAGACTCTTGTGTCAAACGTTTTAAGTTTAAGAAAATTTAACTTTTAAACTATTAATATACTCTATTTTAAAATACAAATAAAAGTAAATTGGTCTTCTAATATATTGCTCCCCCTTGATAATAAATACCTTTTTATTTAAATGTGCGTGGTTATCCCATTATAAATATTTTAGGAGTAAAAAGTCAAAACAGCAAATTGTGTTCTTTTCTCCTATAGAATCACTTTGATTGAGTGTAAATATTTTAGGAGTAAAAAGTCAAACTAGTAAAATAAAGGTAAGTGAAGATACAGATAAAGTAATCAAAATACTTGTGAAAGATGTAAAATGCGAGTAAACTTATAAAGATGAATAAAAAAGATGATGATTTCCCTCATTTGAAAGAAAGTATTCATCCACTCTCTCCTACATTAAATTTATACTCTAATATGAGAAAAATAATTATTGTATTATCCATTTTCATTACCTTCTAACAAATTCTTCCACCTTTCTTACAGTCAAATTCTTTAATTTTCTATCTAATTTAACTTTGTTTTTCTATTATAATTTTTATTTACCTCTTTAACTATTTACACTCAATTCAAGCGAGTCGAAATTAGTTTGGAAAGATAGATAAAAGACGAGTTGGGTGTAGACAGTTGGAAATGTAAGCCCAAATTTGAATTTGGTGGTTGCAATGTGAATCTTGTGTTTGTCATATCCTACAAGGATTGATAAAATCCCAAGCTTTGACGTGGAATTTTCGTTCCATCTGCAAAGATTACGTTGGCTTTGTCCTTAAGAAATTATTGCAATTTTTTAATTTATTTTTTAGATTAGGGATATTCAGCAAGGTACAAATTTTTGAAATTTAGTAAAATATCAGTTGTAGTAAATCTTAACAAAATTCTACAAAATAGCATTTTAATTTTAGAATTTAAGCTGCCGTAATATGAATGCCCAAAAAACAGATTATACGATAAGTTATAAAATTTCGTTTTTACACTTGTATTTTTTCATTATAATACATTAAAATACAATGCTATTCCACAAAATAGTATTTTACTTTTGGAATTTAAGTTGTCGTAACATTAATGCCCAAAATACGTTAGATAATACGTTAAGCAGTAAAATTCCAAAAGTACAATGCTATTGTGTGGATTTTTTTTAAGATGTGTTAGCACTGGCCTTTTACAAAAGTTCGTGCGTACCATGTAATTGATTATAATTTTTTGTTTTGAAAATGTGTCAAGTACTTTTTTTATTCACTTTCATACATTTTATCTCTTTTGATGTCATTCATAGAATTTAAAAGAATAATCTTGCTATTTCTTAATCTTTATGTAAAATCTTATTGAAGTAATATCTTAGAGGTGGAGGGAATAATTCATATACTCCCATATCTAACTAAATTCTCTTAGTTAAATATATAGATGTAAATTAAAGAAAAATATATCTTGAAGCCCAAAATAAAAATAAGACAAATTTGATCAAACAAATTTATGAAGAAAGTAAAGTAAATTTTGTTAGACTACATCCTCCTTGTTTATATAATTCCTTTTTGTATCTCATTTCTTAGTATTCTCAAGCACATTATTCTCTTCATTTGGTTATTATTGTGATTGTTATAACCTTTTTCAAGCAAGTACATATAAAAGTTCGATGTTGTATTAATCTTTTAGAGTTGTGGTATGGTGATATTTTGGATAATTGGCATAATTATCGATTTAGTTAATAAGGAATAAACAGACTCTATGATTTGGACGTACTAACTATTTAAAGTGCATAATTTTTATTTTTCACATTTTTTGGTATCATTTTATTTTGGAGACATTTTAAGTCAATTACGATAATTTGTAAATAACCATATAAAAACAAAAAATCAGTAAAAATAAAATAAATCAAAAAGAAGCTTCATAAAAACCTTTTTCTACCAAATCGTGCTAAGTCGGCAATGAGTTACTTGTAATTAAATTATTATGATTTACTTAGCTTTCCTCTTTTAATTTATACATTCATTCATATTTTTCTCATGTTTTTGTACTATTTTATTTTGTACCTTTTATTACAAATTACATAAAATCAAAATATTGTATAATAGTTGTAATTTTACTCTGGCAAAATGTTCCCGTGAGTAACGGAAAATGTAAAAATATGAAATTGTTTGAAAAATAAATAAAGACGAATTGGGTGTAGACAGTTGGAAATGTGCTGCCCAAGTTTGAATTGGGTGGTTGTGGATCTGTTTTGTCATATCCTACAAGGATGGATAAAATCCTCATATATTTATTATATTTATATACATATATCCGTAGGCTTTGACGTGGAATTTTCGTCCCACCTACAAAGATTCTAATTAATAATTTGTCCATATTCACTTTGTCCCATGAAAATTATTTCATTTATAAATAATTGAAATTCAAAAATTAAAAAAGTGAATTAAAGGAATAATGAGAGTTGTGAATAAAAATAAAAAATAAAAATAAAATCCATTTAATAGAATGGATTAGAAACTAAAAAGCTATGGGGTAAATTCCGTGGTACATAAGTAGTAGGTATTTGGTGGAGAAACTACAAAATAGAAGGAAAGATCAAATGAAAATATAAGTTAAATGTGTGAATAAAAATAAAAAAAATAAAAAATATACTAAAGAAGGAAAATAAATTAGGGTAAACAAACGAGTCTTATACTCTTATTTTTGAACTAAATAACATTAGATTCTTTTTAAAAGCATTTCTTACTTAAACCTTATAATGAGTCACTCATTAACTTCACTTTATTTGATATATTATTTTGAAATTGTTTATTGTCCTACATATTTCCCTTTGATTTGTTTTTATATTTATTATTCATACTATTTCTTTCATTTATGTTCTCATATACTCTTATTTTCCTTTCAGTTGTTACTGTTAATACATTGTAGATGAAATATCATTTTTAATAACAGACTATAAAGAATATAAAAAATAAAACATATTCTTTTACTTATTCCATAGATAATTCAATTTGAAAAAACCAAAATAGAATTAAGGGTCTATTTTTTTATGAATAAGGATAAAATTGCATCCAACTTATTTGAGCTTTAAAATCTTTTATAACTATAGTTAAGATAAAATAGGAGGGAATATTAGCTTATTGTTTCAGTTCGTATTGCATTTATGGTACCTAAAATTTTTTTAAAAAATATTATTTTTTTAAAATAACTATTCAACTTCTTTCAATTTATTATTTATTTTACTTTTTAAAAGAATTTTTCATTTAAAAATTTTCAATAGTAAATTAATTTAGAAATTAACAATTTATTTATTGGGTTATGATATTTATGGCCCTTAGGGCTATAAATAAAAATCAACAAATTTACTTTATTAACATTTATATATTAAGGTTTCAACAAAATCATTTAAACTAATTAATATGAGAGTAATTAATATAAAAGACATTTTGAACTTGTCTCTTCATCTTTTCAATTCAATCAATTTAAAAAGTTTCAAGAGAATCCTTTTATCTAATAAATGTGATAGAATTAAATGAAAATTGAAAAAAATCATCACTTATGTTAATCTCACATGTAACATTAAATATAGTATTAAAGTGGTATAAAATTTCTTTTAATATACAACCCTAAGCATTTCCCTTATTTATTTTAGGAATTAATTAATATTAACAATTATTTTGAGAAGCATTACTTTCTCAATTTTGATAAATATGTTAGAAAAAATAGTTACAATTATGCGCAGTATAGAATATTCAGCTTGTCTTATATAAGACCATTTTATTATTAGATAGATCCATATAATTAGTCTATTTTTTAATTATTTATTTAAAAATACAAGTGATCAATTCAATAGACTTAAATGAATGCAAACTCATTCAATAAAAATAGTCTCACTATAAGATCATTTTATTTAAGAAGTTGGGTGGAATATTATATTTAAATATTATTGTTGAGATTTGAGATTTATCTTCATCAAAGACACGTTAACAAAACCTTCCTTAATCCCATTTAATTAGGAAGTCAAAATAAAAATAAAAATAAAAGAATATCCAAAAAGCATATGACAAGCATTCAAATTAAAAAAAAAAATATATATATATTCCTCCAGATTTCACCTATAACCGAATATTCTTCCAGTAGATGCTGAATCCCCATATTCTTCCCATTTTCCTGCGTTCATCATTCCTTCCTTCCACTCTGCATATAAAATCTTCTCATCTCCTTCCCAAAATCATGCATTGTATCAAATTAAACCCAATTCAACTCAAATCAATCCCTTCTTTTCTTCTAAACCCTTATTCTAATCACTCTTTTTCAAAACCCTTTTCTCTTAATCGCACAAAAATGGCTGCTCTTAAAGCTGTTCATGTCTCCGATGTTCCTAATCTCGATCAGGTCAATGAAAACGCCGCCGTTTCGCTTTCTTCTCGGTATAACCCGAAAGGTAAATTTAAGATTATTTGACCCCTTTTTGATTTGATTCGGATTGTTGATTTGGAATGTAATTTTGTACAGAAATGGAGACGGTGACGATGGAGATGGGGAATAGGAAGAAGTTTATGGTGATCGGACATCGAGGAAATGGAATGAATAGATTACAATCATCTGATCCTAGAATGAAACATGTTAAAGAGAATTCTATTCTTTCGTTTAATACAGCTGCTTCCTTCAATCTTGATTTCATTGAATTTGATGTTCAGGTATTTACCCTTTTTCTTTTTTATTAGTTTATTAATTATTTATTAATTAATTCCTCTGTTTTTCTAGTTGTTCTTCAATAGAAGTTTTTGAATTTTAAAGCAGATCATGCTATGTAAGATTTTAATAAATTTTTTAATATTAACTTTTTCATTCTATAATTTAACAAATAATTGATTTATTTGACTTTTAATTTTCTTTGTATAAAATTGAAAAAAAATAATATAATAATATTTTAATTGAATACTCCAACTTAAACTTGCTCGAAGCTAGATTCGTCTGTTGCGGTTTACGTCGGAGGTTCGCCGCCTATTTTGAACTAAATACGTGTGGAATACGGGAAAGTAAGTTTTGGAATTAAGTAGGACCGGATCGTAAATTTTAAGGCTTTTTTTTAAGAAGTGAAGTGAGATTTTGATAAATAGATAGCATCTTAGAAGACATGACATGGTGTTGGGATGAGTTATCCCATATCGATAAATTGAAAATGGTGTGCACGCTTTATAAGCTATTAGAGACCTTCTTCCCATTGCCATATGGTTTTGGGATGGTATATATCTCCTTGACTTATGAAGTGTGTGCACCTCGTGTTCCCCCGTTAATATGCTGGCATTCACAATAAGTCCAGCCTAATTTAACATGGTATCAGAGCCGATGGTTCGATCAACAATTTAAAAATGGTAGGTTCGAAAAGAATGGCGTTCCTACCCTAATTGATTACTCCCACATGCGAACTTGACGGGGGTTCGCATGTGAGGGGGTGTTAGGATGAGTTATCCCACATCGATAAATTGAAAATGGTGTGCACGCTTTATAAGCTATTAGAGACCTTCTTCCCATTGCCATATGGTTTTGGGATGGTATATATCTCCTTGGCTTATGAAGTATGTGCACTTGTGTCCCCCCGTTAATATGCTGGCATTCACAATAAGTCCACCCTAATTTAACACATGGCGTGTTTGGTTATTAGTTTTTTTTATTGGTTTTAGTTTTTTTTTGTGTTTTTAGCTTGTAAGTCAAAATAAAAAAGCTGCTTGCGCTAGTTTATTTGGTTAGGTTTTGACTTGTTGGTCCACTTTTTCTTTAATAAATAGTCAACAATCAATACTTAAATTTACTGAATATCTCCATAAATAGCTAGCCTTTTTAGCTAATTTAAAGCCAATAAAAAGGGTCAATATTCTAACTGGTTATACAAGTCAACTAAAAAGCTAACAATTAATTGTCAAATGCCCCGATTACCTATTGGCTTGTAAACTTTAAAACAATTAATAATATATATATATATATATATTTTTTAATTGTTATTCTTGTGGTAAATAATATACATTTGTTCACATTTATAAAATTGAAATCTAATTAAATAGGTACAAAAATGTATATTTAGTAATTTCACAGGTTATGTGCTGTTGACCAAACCGCTTTTCACATGTTAATTCACGGTTATTTTATATTCGTTGAGGATCTATTAGTCTGTTACTGGTCATTTTAATATGGAAATTTCTTTTGTCGGTTCTGAAGGGTTGAACAACATTTATCAAAATTATTTAAAAGATAAAAATAAAAATACGGAGCTGGATGCCCGGAAAAATTAGGTGGATGGTTGCGGTGGATCACGTGGGGTTTGCTGTAATCACGTGACTTCCCCTGTTTCTGCGATTCACACCTACTTATTTTGTTATTAAGCCATAAGTGTAGTTTTTTAGCTCAAGTGGATCTTTATGTGGAGTAGGAATTTGGGAACCTTTTTCTTTTGATATATGAAATCTTACAACTTATTCTTGTGATTATATTTGATGACTTGTCAAATAGTTCGAATGTGAATTAATTTAGTTTAAATAAAAATAAATCGAGTTAATTATATATTATAAAAATATAAAAAATTTCAGTAAAAGACTTATTCGGTTCAATCTACATACAGTTATTTTTAACGAAGAATGCATATGTGATATGCTTAAGTTGGTGCACGAGTTTGAGCATCATTATATTATTCATGTTTATATCATATTTTAATGTTATTTTTGAAAAATTAAAATTAATTTTCATTTTTTGTGAAAATTGTTATAGGTCACAAAAGATGGATGCCCAATCATTTTCCATGATGATTACATCCTCTCAAAGGAAAATGTAAGTTCACTTAGCTAAGTTCTTACTTCCTTTTTGAATATCAATCCTTCATATCTATGGACTAATTTTGTAAACATGCATATACTTGATACAGGGAATAATATATGAAAAGAGAGTGACTGATCTAACCTTGAGTGAATTTCTTGCATACGGTCCACAAAAACAAGACGGAAAGATTTCAAAACCACTGTTGAGAAACACCAAGGATGGAAAATCCGTTAGTTGGGATGTCAACTACGATGACACTCTATGCACCTTGCAAGAAGCCTTCGAGGAAGTCGATCCCAAATTAGGTTTCAATGTCGAGCTCAAATTCGATGATTACATCGTTTACAAAGAAGCTCATCTCGTCAATGTTCTCCAAGCCATCTTAGAGGTATCATATACATATCATGTCTTCATTTTTCTTGGAATATTTACTATGTGACTTAGACCCAGACTCAGACTCGGACTCAGATTTAGACCTGTTCACCTCATGGACTTTGACCGAGCTATGCATGTGGCCTTGTTTCGGATATATTTTTTAAAAGAGAACATAGATAGTATTATTATGTTTTGGGCTTTGTTACCTCGACTTTGGAATTCATATTTGACAATTACCAATTGTGTTCCTTTTTATTGGGCTCTTAGTATGTCTCCAGCCCGTTGCACAACTCTACTTAGTTCGATCAAGTATGTCTGTTGTGTAGTAACAACTCTTTGAAATCTGAATGTTTCGACTTGATTTATGCAGGTTGTTTACAAGTATGCCAAAGACAGACCAGTTATATTCTCCACATTCCATCCAGACGCAGCCCTACTAGTGAGAAATCTACAGGGAACATACCCAGTATACTTCTTAACAAATGGAGGCACTGAACGTTACGATGATGTTAGACGGAACTCGTTAGAAGAAGCCCTTAATCTCTGTTTGGAGGGTAGTTTACAAGGCATTGTTTCTGAGGTTAAAGGGATATTCCGATACCCTGGAGCTGTTAGCAAGATTAAGGACTCTAAACTTTCCCTTCTTACCTATGGCACTCTAAAGTAAGCACTTGATTATCCCTATATTATGTTGGATTCATATTCGAGCTGAGCAAAATCGCACCCTGTGCTAAATTGATCCGCTCGAATAAAGACTTGTGCAACGGGTTGAGGACTGTGTTGAATGTGTCCAACCTGTTGGCTCATATTCAACCCAGTGCATAGGTCTTCTGATCGGTTTAGCAAATGATTACGGTCCAATCCAACCAAAAGGCTAGGCTGATGGTTGTAGCTGCAAATATGCTATATATTCTCTATCACCTTCCCTGACACGAGAGCCCATTGGGCTGGAAGTGTGAATGCAGTACAAGCCATTCCTGTATGATGATGTAGCACCGAGTATGTTGTATATTCTATTGTCAAAACATAACTAATCTTAAAATGGCAATATGTTGACCTTTTGTCATCGGTAACAACCTAGGATACATTTGACCCTAGATCATGCCTAGGTAGGACCCACTTAGTGGTGTTGGGGTAACAGAATGTTGTTGTGATGTTGCATAGGTCTTGCCAGTTTAGCAAACATGACTAATCTTACGAATTGGGTTTTGTTTTGCAACAGTAACGTACCTGAATCAGTGTACCTACAACATCTAATGGGGATAGATGGTGTGATAGTAGATTTTGTTCAAGAAATTACAAAAGCTGTAGATAATCTGATAAAGCCAGTAAAAACAGAGGAAAATGAAGGAGAATTGCAGTCAGATGTAAAGCCACAATTCTCTCAAACAGAACTTTCTTTTCTGCTGAAACTTATTCCAGAATTGGTACAGCAGTAAATACATTGATGGATTGTTCATTACTGATGAGCCTCATTAATATCCTCTTGTATTTCTGGGGATGTTTTTTCACCTCGGGTTAAATCTGTAATTTTACCACTCAGTAAATATTTGAGGTTGAAGCCATTGATCGTATTGATAAATTTGTTGGGGCATTACTATACTTCGCAACCCTTTTCATTTTGTCGTCACACCTTATATATTGAACTTTCAAGATTGCCCCTGGTTACTTTTCAAACCTTCAATCTCCAACATCTCTTTAAAAACTCTCTCCGAACACTCATTGAACAAAAACCAGCTAAAACTAAAATTCGAATTACTGTGGAAAATGAAAATAATCACCAAAATGATTCGGTAAGCATCGATAACGATCGTTAATTTAAAAAAAAGTGTGTTGAAATTTGATACATGTTCACTTTTTTTCTATAACATTTAGAAGGAAAATCACATAATTGCAATGTTTGCGGCATTAGAACCTAGACTTCAAGATCTTTCCAATGATATATTATATGCCCAATTCCGATAATCGAGCGAGAAATGACGATAGTTTAAAGTTTGTTTGTGCTGAAATTTGATACATGTCCAATCTTTTGGGCATAACTTTTTATAGAAAAATCGTATTATTGCAAGGCTTATGTCATTAGAAACTAGACTTCGAGAGCTTTCCAACGACATATTATATGCCCAATTCCGAAAATCGAGCAAATGACAACCATTTAAAGTTTATAAGAAGTTATGCCAAAAAATTGAACATGTATCAAATTTTAGCACAAGCAGATTTTAAACGATCATCATTTTTCGCTCAATTATCGGAATTGGGTATATAATATATCATTGAAAAGACCTTGAAGTTTAGGTTCTAATGCCACAAACATTGCAGTAATGTGATTCTCCGATCGAAAGTTTTGGCCAAAAGAGTGATCATGTATCAAATTTCAACACAAAACGTGTGATTAGATTTATTTTCCGATTTTAAAAAATTTTTTAATTTTTTAAAATTAATATTTTTTATTTTAATTTAATTATTATTAAAAAATTTAGTTTAGTAATAATAATGGTTGATTTTATAATTAAAAATAGATTTAAGGGCATTTTAGTAATTTCAATAAAAAAGGGGTGGCGACAAAAAGAAAAGGGTGGCGAACTTTAAGGATTGGGATTTGTTATTTAGCTTACACACAAGAGGAGAGTTGATGGCCCACAATTCGATGAGTTTTCATTCTAAAACCAATTGGTAATAGAAGTAGTATTCCATAAGGTTTAAGTCATCATCTCTCTGTAATTCAATGTAAGATCATATATGGGTTATTTTCAAGATATATTATTTTCTAACTTTGTACATAGGCTCCATTGAAAGGTTGTTAGCCCCCATTGATAAAATAAGATTACAAGCTTTTCAACTTTTAGCATTACTCTCACGGCCTGCTTGGTTAACGGTATAATTAGTGACAATGGGAATAATTTGTAGTCTAAACTTTCATGATTTGTATCACGTTATTCTCATGGTAATGAAACTTTGATCATAAAAAAGTTTTTTGGTTCACAAATTTCCATTTCCACCTAATACCACATGTTCAAATAATAATGCATTGGAATGAATTTTGCGAAGAAAATAAGATTGCTGAAGGAGAATAAACATGACTATTAAATTATTCAAGAGATAATTCTATAAAAATTAGGAAAATTATCAATGGTACCCCTGTGTCTGTGTTATTGCACTTTATCTTTGGCACCCCTGTGTTTTTCGTAATTCCAACGGTACCCCCCAACATATCTTGCTAATTACAAACGCAAAACTTTTAAAGTTTTTTCCGTTAAGTGGCCGTTAATTTTTGAATTTGACCTAACCATAGTTAGTTTCTTGTTGCTTTCTTCTTCTTCCCTTTTCCCTCTCCACTTCCTTCTCTCCTTCCATGGCTGGTTCTTCAAGGTACTCATCATTTTGCGGTAAGGTGTATTCCGATACTACCAAAAGACCACCTGGAACATGGGTTTTTCGTTGGAGAGCCCAGTTGGAGATTACATGAGCGGTAATTTTCTCAATTGGAGATCATCCTCAAGCTTCCCACCTTCCCACAAATCATTATCATTCACCATGTCCCAAGAACTACCACCATTGAGAAGGGGTCTCAAAATGAGAAGGATGACAAGGATTTATAGCCATAGATCTTATGAAGATCTAACGGGTAAAAGGGGTGAACCGTGACAATAAAGAAAATAAAGAAAACGGTCCAAAAAAATAGGTTTCTCTCTCCTGTGAAAACCAAAATTGCTGCTCGTCTTCTCTTCGTTGAAAATCAAAAATGCTGCTCCATCTTCTCTTCTCTTCATAGTTGCCATAGACAAATCATGTAAGTTTTTTTTTTTTTTTTTATAGATTTCAATATGTTTTTCAAGTCATTTTCAAATTAGTAATTAATCTAGGGTTTTCTAATTGGGAAAAAATTTCATCTCTAATCTCACTTCAATCTGCATATTTTGATTGTTATTATTGTGTTATATTGTGTTGCATTTGTTTGGAATTAGACTTTCCATATTTGTCTTTGACAATAGACATCTATTTTACTTTCTTTTCTTCCATTAATATCCTGATTAGACAAAACTTCATGGTTCCATCTTTAATCTAGCATTTTCTGAGTTGTTTTTCTCATTATGTTGATTTGTTGCATCTTTCACATGTTAGGTTACTATATCTTTGAACAAGGTTACTATAATTTTGTTGTGTTACTGTGTACCGGATCATAGTTAAGATATTTTGCTTATCAATAATTGTGAAAAAAAATTAAAGAACTTTACTAATATTAAAAGTTACTATGTCCTTAATAAAGGATACTATGAATATGCTTAGTTATTGTGTTGTAGTTTTAAATATTTGTTCAATTTGATTATGAATTTGTTCTAGTCTTGATTAAAATTTGTGTTTATGATTTTTTTTGGGGAATATTGATGATATTTTGGGGATTAAACTAGAGCAAAACTTCTGTGTTCTGTGTTCTGGGGTAATAAAAAAACCAAATTTATAATTTGATTATGATTTAGTGTAGAAAAGTTGATTTATGTAAGAAGATCAGATGCTGAAGATGAAGAGATTGTTAAGATGACTATTTATTTACTAGTATGCTCTATATTTTATACATACTATTCCGTTGTAATTTGATACTATGTTATGAATAAAGGTTACTATGACTATATATAGTTACTGTCTTCTATTTTGTAATTGTGAAAAAACTTTGCTGAGTTAATGATGTACGATGTTCTTAGATGATCTTGTAAAAATAATGACATACTATGTTCTTAGAAAATGATACTATGTTATGACTAAGTGTTACTATGTTCATTTTAAAAGTTACCATGTTTTGTATAAGATTATAAATTATTGCATATATCATGCTCTTATAACATGATACTATGTTATGATTAAAGAACACTATGATTATTTAGAGTTACTGTCTCCTCATATGAATATAATGAAGTTTTGTTGAAGTTTACTGTGTAGTACAAGATACTATGTTCATTTTAAAAGTTACTATGTTCAGTATAAATTAATGAGATACTATGTTCTTAGAAAAAGATACTATGTTGTCAATAAAGGTTACTATGATTATGTATAGTTATTGTCTTCTCTTTTGTAATTGTGAAAAAACTTTGTTGATTTAGTGATATACTAATATGTTAAATTAAGCTTCTATGCATTGCATACGGGGGGAATGAGTGAGAACCTTGAAGCGTGCAATATTATATTTGTTTTTGACGCTACATGTTGTTTCTTTGCATTTAAACTATTTATGTTTTAGGCTTGAGGCACATGTCCTCCTTTTTGTATAAGTTATCTCTGCTACGTTGTTTTTGTGGTTTGTATGATTTAAATAGTTATCGTTCTTTTTCTTTTTTCAAACTCAAGCGTTTACTTTGGAATCACGATCCATGCTTAGCATGTCGACAGAGGATTAGGCGATGAACATTCCATTGTGATTTTTGTTACAAGGTTGTTAATGCCTCTTCTTTTTATGTTTTATTGTTTGTTTATTTCTTTTGGTGCGTTCAATTTCAGGGCAATGCTACCGGATTTTCCATACAGTTTTTTTTGGAAGTTTTTTTGTAATCCCTTTAATTAAATCAATGAAACTTAACCCGTTTCTTTTCCTTTTCTTTATTTTATTTTCTATATTTTATTTTTTTATGTAGCACCCAAATTTCCTCCGTTCCCTTGCGGTTTTCGTTTCGTTTAGAGGGTTGGAAATTCAGGAGTGTTACAATAGTAAAAAAAAGGTGAAATTCTTCTCAAAAACAACAGACTTAAAAACCTTGATAATTTAAGAAAAAACAGTGAAAAGATCAATATGTTCAGGATAAAGATGACAATGTTAGTAACTAAAATTACTATGTACTAAACTAAGTCGAGCAAAAAGTCACCTGAAGACACCATGCGATCACTTGGTTCTTTATCAATATGTTCTTGATAAAGACATCATTTACAAAAACTAAAGTAATTATACTAATCACATTAGCTAGTAATATTTTTCTTTTCCTTCTAATTGAAACTAGTAGACAAAAACAAAACAAGTTCAGCTTTCTACAAGTAAAAACTTTTTCCGTTGGCAAATCTTTTTCCTTCTAGTTGAAACTTGTTTGGTAATGGAGCGTCTTTTCTCCTTGAAATTGGACATATCATCAAAAACTTCAGATCTTTTCTTGTTGAAATTAGATAACAACAAAGAACCTGCAATCTTAGCTCTCGCAACATGCCTCAATGGAGCCTGCATAAGAAATTATCCAATTTATTTAATTAGAGTGTCCTTTAATATACATTTAAAAATAATAAAAAGAAGAAAATCGTAACTGCATTAAACATTGGGCATTGGAAATCATTTGTTCCTTCAAACAAAAGCATGCTTATCATCAGTGGCGAATCCAAGGTTCAAACTCCTTGGGGCACCAACATGTGGATGATTGTCTTACTCTCCACTATCTAAAACACCCCAAAATAATCAGAGAAATTGATTGTCTTGCAAAAATTTTCGCTATCACAAAGGATAAATGTATACACTACACTACAAATCTCAATCTCTACTAATCTACATCGACCACCAAATCACTCAATCTCTTCCTCCGTCCTTGTAAATTTGTTTAAGATAATGACACTCCGGGATACATCGTTAATTTGCCAAATTCTCAGGAACTAAACTAATTATGGGCCACGCTGCCCTGAAAGTAGTTACTATTTGAGAAATTCCCTAAAACATATCACATAGATATTATGTCATGATAAATCATTATCATTTATACAAACACTTGGTGGGCATTCTCTTTAGTAGCTCTCAACTCAACAAATTCCATTACAAATAAACACTTAAATATCACAAACAACTTCCACAAATTCAGATAGATGAAAACCAAGTTTTCCATTTGCATAACTGAATATTAAAGGCAAAGACAAAATTCCCTAAAACAAAAACCCAAAAGGAAAATAATTGGAAGTAATAAGAGAACTTAATCATGGAAATTTGTTTGTTGATGAAGTATCTGACATTTACAAATCATAATTGCAAGTGAAATTAAGAATTTGAGAGCAATAAAAGAGGGCATTATAGGCGAAATCAATAATTTGATTGACAAACTAATTCGAAAATGGGTAAATTGAAGAAGATTAAAGAAATTTTACCTTGACCTAGAAATAAATATCATCAATGGCCATACTTCTGAATGTCGAAATTCAGCTGAAAATTCGAAGAACGATTAAACAAAACAACAAAAACAAGCAAAATATCGAGTTTAAAACATCATTTACTGCGGGTTTTTGGCCATAATATGCTGCGGTTTGGCCCCAAGCATTAGTGCTAGCAGCAGATGACCTATTTTAAATGTTGCGGTTTAAAACGGTAGCAGAAAAGTAAACCATATGCTGCGGGCCTCCCCAAAACCGCAGCAAATAGTCTTAAACTATATGCCGCGGTTTATATATATATATATATATATATATATATATATATATATATATATATATATATATATATATATATATATATATATATATATATATATATATATATCTATATATATATATATATATATATATATATATATATCTATATATATATATATATATATATATATATATATATATATATATATATATATATATATTTGCTTTTTTCGTTTAATACTAATAAATAATCCAATAATGAACAATGTAATAAACAATGATTAATCCAATAATTCAATTAAAATCACCAATTATCACAAATAATCACCAATAGTTTCTTTGTAAACTCTCGATCATATATATAATAATTTGTACATATACAAATTAAAGTCCAAAATCTAAACTAATTACATTATTTACCAAGAACAAAAATTAGCAAGATACGCGGCAATCTTGTTTTTCAATTGGCGCATTTCTCCATCTCTCAAAGGGCGTGTTTCCCTTAGAGTGTCGTATAAAACCTATAATATAATATTAAATTAAATGATACATAAACATTAGATTTTACCAATAGTAATAAATATATAATATTATAATTTAAGAACGTAACAAATACTTATGGCGTCAATGTTTTCGACTCCAACCTCCTTCACGGATTGTAAGATATCTTCCATGTATTTGAGAATGTAGTAGCCGCAATCAATGGTATTATAATCTTGTCGAAAGCACTAAGAGAAAATAGATGTTAGTGTTGTCGAAAGTGCCAAAAAAGCTTTAAAACCTATAAAATCGCAATGTAACACTTAATTTCTAGCATATGACTGTGATTTTAATTCCAACCACTTCAACACAATAATATATACCAAATAGTGTTGTGTGCCAAGTTTCATGCAAAACAAACCAAGTTTGAGCTACTTTATGCGCGAAAGTGCCAAAAAAGCTTAAAAACCCATAAAATCGCAACTTAACACTTAATTTCTAGAATATGACTATGATTTTCAATTCCAGCCACTTCAACACAATAATATATACCAAATAGTGTTTTGAGTCAAGTTTCGTGCAAAACAAACCATGTTTGAGCTACTTTATGCCAAAAGTGCCAAAAAAGCTTAAAAACCTATAAAATCGCAATTTCTAGCATATGACTATGATTTTCAATTCTAACCACTTCAACACAATAATATATACCAAATAGTGTTGTGTGCCAAGTTTCGTGCAAAACAAACCAAGTTTGAGCTACTTTATGCGCGAAAGTGCCAAAAAAGCTTAAAACCCCATAAAATCGCAATTTGGCACGTAATTTCTAGTATATCACAATGATTTTTAATTCTAACCACTTTAACACAATAATATATACTAAATAGCGTTGTGTGCCAAATTTCGTGCAAAACAAACTAAGTTTGAGCTACTTTATGTGCAAAAGTGCCAAAAATGCTTAAAAACCCTTAAAATCGCTCACGTAATTCCAAACATATGACTATGATTTTCAAGTCTAACCATTTCAACACAGATTGAAGAAGAGATGGATTAATGGAACCATAAATCCATGTGCGAACAATGTCATCAAGACGTTGCCATTCGGAATCTTTAGAAACTAATGCTTTAGAGGAGTCATCGGGAAGAATGTGCGAATCCACAAGGTGAACTCGACAATGAAGCTTAAATAAGGTGACCCAAGTATGAAAATTAGAACCATCTTCATCAAGTTGGATAGGCACGCTCGTTTTAATGTTAGTAACCAAAGTGGCGGGATGAATTTTTATGGGAGAGGCCATGAAGAGAGCAACAAGGAGAGGTGGAGAAAGAGGTGGCGGCCGCCGTGGTAGTGGGCGGCGGCAAGGGGGAGAAAGGGATATGAGGGATCAAAAAAACCTAGGCTAATGATACCATGTAAGAATGATCTGGTTGTCTTTCTCATTAGGAGTAATGTTCATATATACAAGATTACAAACTATACTTTAGGAAACTAAATATTTTTCTAATATGCTACACAATCATGAAAATTATACAAAATATTCTAGTAATCAAAAGATACTATTCTAATATATTCTGAGAGTTAGACTGTATCAAATTTATTATTGAAGTTCACACGTTAACTTTTCTAAATAAATATTAAAATATGTTTTATTGACATAAAAATAAAAAATGTTTTGTTGATATTAAAAATTAAACATTTTGTGAGGCTAATTAATTAAAACTAATATTTAAAGGATTTATATTTAAATAAGTTATATTTGAATTTAACTTTATTTTTAGTTTTTTTTTATAGTAAGACATATATTTAATATATTGTTTGCTAACTAATTAATACTATTAACTAGGGATAGAATAAACATGAAGGTGAGGCCCGTGAGGGTCTGGGCTAGTGTAACACAATTGATTGCACAGTGTTTATAAAACTAGAAGTGTTGAATATTATTAAATCGCACATAAATAAAATATAAACAACATATAATATGAAACAATATATTCCCTCTCTCATTTACGTTTTGTCATTATTAACCAATTTCTTTTAATTTATATTTTGTTCTTAATTTATACGTTAAAATATAGTCAAATAGAGTCTTCTTTTATTCGTCTCATTGCAAGGGTTATTAATATTAATTTTTTATAATTTTAAAATAAGCATAATTAGAGATATTAAGAGTCAAAATGTTATCTTGACAAGCATAAAAAAGTAAATGGGACAAGTAAAATGAAAAGGAGGGAGTATTATATTCCGAATGCTTATTAATAAATTTTTCAAAAACAAATAATATATCATGGAAAATTTGATATTAAATTTTTCACCAATTTTTTATTGAGGCTGTCTCACCGTGAGACAGCCTCAATTGGGCCGGGTTAGTCCAAACTCTTTAGAAAAAGATTGCTACATGTACAAGTGTAAATTTAAATTTTATTTTTTTAATGTACTTTTATGAATAGGCTCGTCTCACGATAAAACAGTTTTATACACTTGCTGTAAATTTTAATATAATAATGATAATTGATTATTCTAATGTTGTAAAGTGTAACTTCCATTTGCATCGGACCCTTGATAACAAGTATAAACATATTGAATAATAACATATAAATATATCTAAAAAAAAATTTTGTTCTTCATATATATATACATATCATAATAAAGTAGAATTTATAATTTTCATATTATGATTGACTAATTAAGTTTTAGCTAAAGTGAATGATTAATTATCATTGCTAATATATCACTTTTTGTTGTACCTCACTACAATTTTTGTCATTTTTTATATTTTAAGTTTAAATTTTGTTTCTTGAAGCTCATATAAGGGTTCTTGATATTAAAAGAAAAGTTTTTATACAAACAAAAAATCTTTTTAAATTTTTTTGCAAAACAAATTTAACGATAATTTATTTTTAGAAGAAATCTTTGAATCGTTGGGCCGACCTAAAAACCAATTGAAATCGAAAATAATTTGACTCAAATTAATACCACCCAAAACTAACCTTAATATGAAAATGTTCTAACCAAAAAAAATAACTTGATCTGACACTCGCTCCACCAACCGTTTTAATGGGTCCATTTACAATTGTGAAGTCTCTTTGATGCATATTGTTGTTTTTAACAATGCTAAGTAGTCTAATTAATGTAGGTGAATTTTAGTTGTTTCTCTTCATATTTTATTCACTAACTTTATTTTTTAATATTTATAGTTTTCACTTTTTCTCCATTATATTTATTATTCAATAAAATTATATATTCACTATCTTACTTGCACTATAGATCACGTTGGTACTAGTCATCAAGAAAATTGATTTTTGTATTGTCGGATCTAAAAGTTAATTAGCATAGAGTCATACATACATACATATATATATATATATATATATATATATATATATATATATATATATATATATATATATATATATATATATATATATATGTTTATGGGTATGATGATGATGACGACGACTCTTGTGAGAGTCTGCTCTCGGTGAGACGACCTCTAAATAAGAGGTCCATATATTAATATTTTTTTATTAGTTGGGTTATTCAACTTATAAATGGGGCACGTCTCATGGTGATACGGTTTCATAAAAAACTAAAGATTTTTTAAAAGAATAATGCAAGAAAAAAGGTATTTTTTGTTTAAGAAAAGTATATAAATGCTATATATTATATTGAAATAATTATTTTAAATAACAATATAACTTACTTTATACTCCAAAAAAAATTATTTTTATGGTCTTTTTGAAATCAATTAAATAAAATAAAATAACTATTTATGAATGAATTTAGCATATTTTGAGTTGATTTCAAACTAGTTTATTTGATTTTAATTTTAAACTAATTCAAACAATATTTAATAATTTAAACTAATAAATTTTTGAAAATAATTCCTAACTTACGCATCAAATATTTTTATGAAACAATTAATCTTTTCAAAATTGTTATTTAGGTATAAAAAATTAATGTAATAAAATAGCGGCATTTACTGGGTGTGTTGGTTAATCAAGTTCATAAAGTTTTGTGGATGTGGTGAATTGATTGGCAATGAAATCTCATATATATAACGGTTACGACCTGTTTGATAATCGATATTAAATAGTAGAAATAAAAATATTAATTATGGTTCTTTTGGAGGGAAAATCCCTTGATGAGTTTAAAATGTCATGCTTGTTTAAATTCAATCATCCCGATCATTTTCTTCACAAAAATCCTTCTAATACATTACCCTTTTGAGAGGTGACATTAAATGATAATGAAAAATTGTGAAAAAAAAACTTTGTTGCTTAGCTATTTATTACCATGAGAAAAACATGATACATATCATGAAAATTTTTACACTATAAATCATTCTTATAAATATTAATTAGTACCGTCAATCAAATAGATATTATTATAGATATAACATAATAAATTTCATGAAACACCAAAACGTATTTTTATAACCACTATTCAGTACCAATAATCAAATTGGTTGTTATAGTAATTACACTTCAAATAAATTATCAAACTTTCTAATTTTGGTTCTTGAATGTCATTCTTACAGTACACATCTATCTCTTTGAGTAATTATTCCTTTTAAAGGTTCTTTTGAGTTGGATATTACAAGTATGACAATAAACACATTGATTATTCCTAATCTTATTTTGTTGTATGACATCTCTAAGGCACAAAAAAATTTAACATTTCCACCCAATTTTAAATAACTAGCCAATAAAGGTTTGCTATATAAACACCTAATGTTAGCAAAAAGAAGGGAAAATACTATAAAAGGCTTATTCTCTCTTCAAATAACTTATATTAAAAAAAGTCACAAACTAATTTTGTGAGCTGAGTTCCTCTTTTGGCTCTTTCGGTGAAACGATCTTGTAAAAAAGATTAATTTATACGCAAATAATTTGAATTAATTGAGATATTCACCTCATACTAGCTAGCAGCATCTCATGGTAAAAACGTTTCATACAAGAATTTGTAAAAGTTATACGATAACCACAAATTATTTGTAACGGTGTTGAATTTTACATGGGGGGTGCAACATCTCATGTAATATTCAAAAGGAAGAGTACAACTACAAGTAACAAGGAAGCAAGACAAGGCTTTTTATTTGTTACATATTACAAGTTTTGGAAACGTTTTAAGATAAGTAAAAATGGAGAAAATTCAAGAACAATCATAAAAAATATGTCGAGTTATGACTCAGTTCATTCAGATCAATATCTCCTTAAAACCAATGCTAATGAAGACACAATTGGTACGAAATTACAAAGCGATGAACAAGAAAAAAAGAGGGTCTGCAAGAAAATTCCATTTAACTTTGAGAGTGAAGAACAAATTATCTACAACAATAATTATAATAATGGTGATGATCTAGACGAAGTAGAAGAGGAAGGGGAGGATAACATAAGACTTTCTCATTCACCTAGTTTTAATGTGTATGTGACCCAACCCAAATAAGTACGAGTGCAAAATCGATGGTACAAATACTATACCTCTTTGACCAACTTAATGCATAATGTAATTAGCATTATTAGTTTAAATAATAATAATAATAATAATAATAATAATAATAAGAAGAAGAATTGTCATTTATGTAGTTTGCATGGCTAGGTATAAGAATTGAATATATATTCAAAAAGACATCGAGTAAGAAAGTTATGACAAATTCATGCATTAAACACATAACACATTTACGCATCAATCCATTCGTGAGTTTGACCCAAGTACCGAATCAATCTGAATCTGGAAATTCGGATATTTAGTTTTTTAGATAGTGAATATCATGATTCGGTTCTGATTCGAAAAAACGAATATTTGGAATCCGGATGGGATACCGATTATTTAATTTTAATTATTTTATTTGTTTTTGTTATGAATGGTATTATGAATGGTGTGACTTGAGTGCACAATTGATGTGTGCATTCATGTGTGACTCTTGATGATTGATGTGTGCACAATTGATGCAATCCCATGAGTGTGTTAAAATGTGGGTGTATTAAGTTGAGTCTTGATGATTGTGATTTATAATGGTGATTAAAAGTATGGATTAATGAGGTAATGAAGTGTGAGTTAGTCATAGGAGTTGTGGGACTTAATGAAGAAGTGCAAAGGTTTAATTCAAGATGCTCTACTATGCAAGTCAAGCAATACTGTTAGAAGCCCTTTGAAGTGCCGCTCGACCGAGCGAGCTCCAGGATGGGTCGAGCGAGCAGACAGAATGCAACCAGAAACTTCATGTAGCCCGCTCGACCAAACGAGCCCCTGTTTTGGTCGAGCGAAGTCTCTGATACTCCTAGGATGCTGTTTTTGACTCTTCCAGTACTTGGGGCTGTTTCATTATCATTTATTCATAGCTTTAATGTACTTAATGTTACTTAATGTGATCTCTCCTATAAATAGAGAGCTCTCATTCACATATCAATGTACATAAAACACAACCCCTAAGCCAAACACATAGCCTTGTTGTTTTATCTCTTACACAATTGTAATACTTCATTTGTAAGAATATTTTATTCTCCATTGATATAATATAAACAGAAACTACATATGACGGTCGACGTAGCCATCTTTGGTTGACCCTCCTTAAATCTTTGTGTCTCTTTGTAAGTTTACATTATCGAACGTTGTTTTATTCTTTGTTGTTTGCATCATTCATCTAAGTTTTTAACATCGTCTCGATCTTGGCAAATTATTTCAGTTTGTTTAAAAAAATTTTGTTTTGTACACAAAAAAAACTTATGCCCATTTCTCTTTCTTTCTTTAATCAAAATTATTTTTTAAAGTGTGAAAAAATTCATTTTGAGAATTTAGTTGGATTTTTAAAAGTCTAAATTAATTAACAATTAATTAGTTAAATAAATTTAATTGTAATTGAAAATTGTAAAAATTATTCACCAATCTTAAAAGTATTTTTTTAAAACAAAACTTTGGCTTACTCATTTAAAGAAGTAGCCGAATTTCAAGTCAAACAAGCTTTGTAGCCTGTTTTAATGTAATTGTATTTTTTATCCCAGCCAAATTCCAAGGTTTTACAAGTTCACCATTCCATTAGCATTTAACTTATTACTCATTTTGTTTATAAGAACTTGAAAAGACCTACAAATTTTAAAGGAACATTAACTAGTTAAAGTTCTAAATCAAAATACTTTTATGACCTCTAATTTCTTTTATTTTACAGATTGATGCCATCTAGATTGAAGATCGAAAATTGTGTAAATTTTGAGTCTTTAAGAAGTTCAATCTATTCAATCAAGTAATGATGATAAACGTATAAAATTACACGGGATTTGCATTACATTCGCTCTAATTAAAGTGGATATGGCCATATGGGTATGAACTTGCTGGGTATTAGTGGATGAATATGGATATGATAAGTCATATTTATCATGAGTAATGAGTAGGTGGTGGGTATAAAATTTTACCTGACCTATGTACACCCGCCCTGCCCCATACGCACTCGATACGCTCCATATCCGTACATGCCATATTTTTAAATATACTACTTATTTTATTATTTTTTATAAAAACTTTTGATAAAAATTTATATGTATTAATTTTATCTTATTACATTGCAAAGTTTATAGTAATAAAACTAAATATACAATTAAATTTGTAAGGGATTGCAATTATATAGATAATATCGCTTGACTATAGTAGGTGGGGGTGTGTTTGAATGAATATCATGAGGGCATATGTGGGTGTGATAATTTTACTCACCATGCGTAGTGTGTAGATGAAGGATATGAAAAGTTTAGGTGAATATGGGCATAAGGTGACATACTACACCCGCCTGTTCATTTTGTCATCCTTACAATCAAGTTGTCAAAAATAACTGTAAATTTCCTGTGCAATGGCCTCACATGTGCAACCTCCACTAGCATAGTCCAATAAGTTTTTTTAAATCGACCAACGTCAAAACTCAAATTGCTCATTTCAAGATGTAAAATGTTAATTTCAATACTTATATTGTCAATTTCAAGCATTAATCTCTACAAAAGCCCGACTAGTAAATTTATTTTTAAAAAAAATTATATAGCTTTTTAAATCCAAATTTGAGACTTAAAAAGGTAAAATTTAAGATAATGTTGAAATTGGTCTTTTAAGCCTTGGATTTGATCTTTTAAGTCTTGAAATTGGAACTTTTAATAAAAAAATTATAATACCGAATTTAAGAATTAAAACCAAATCGACTTAAGTCTTGAATGGTCTTTACAGTCGTAGATTTGGCATTTTAGGTCTTGAATTTAATTTTTTAAAGTCCTAAATTTGGTATAAAAGTATTAAAAATTTGAGAAAAAAGTGGGTTGCGGACTATTTTGCCCATTTATGGATGGTTGGTATTTAAACCTAACAAAGTTGGTATTTTGTAGTGGTTTTAACCTATCAACTTGTTCACCTATTAAAGTTGGTATTTTAACCTAAAGGAGTTGGTATTTTATCTTATTAAAGTTGGTGTTTTAACCTTTTGTAGTTGGTTAAAACACCAACTTCAACAAGTTAAAACCAACTTCAACAAGTTAAAACACCAATTTTGTTAAATTAAAATTACCAACTTCAATAGGTTAAAAAAATCAACTCAAATTAGTCAAAATACCAACTTAAGCAACATAAAACACTAACTTAAAAATGTTAAAATACCAACTACAATATGTTAAAATACCAACTTCAATAGGTTAACATTTTAACAGTTTAAAACACCATTCCAAATAGATTACAATACCAACTTTAATAGGTTAAATCACCAACTTAAATAGGCTAAAATATCAACTTTAAAAAGGTTAAAGTACCAACTACAGTCTGTTAAAACAACAACTTTAATAAGTTAAAATAACAATTTAAGCAGCATAAAATACCTAATTAAACGGGTTAAAAATACCGACTTTAACAGGTTAATGTATAAACAATAATATGTTAAAATACCGACTTTAATAGATTCACAATTTAACAAGTTAAAAGATCAACTCCAAATAGGTTAAAATACCAACTTTAATAAGTTAAAATACCAACTCAAATAGGTTAAAATACCAACTTCAATAGATTAAAATACCAACTCAAATAGGTTAAAATACCAACTTCAATAGATTAAAATACCAACTTCAATAGGTTAAAACACCAACTTCAACAGGTTACAACAGGTTAAAAAGCGCGTATTTGTTTTTGTTTAATTTACTTTTTTCTAATAACATATTGTCCCAGTCCAAATGGATGCGTGTTTCAAAGAGACCGTCTGTTTTAATAATTTGTGTGTAAGTAGAGGTGTTCATTTGGGTGATCGGGGTGGTTTTGGACGGGTGTCATTTGATTCTGTTGTATTTCGGATCGATTATTTTTTGGATGCATGTTACGGCGGGTCACACTCGGGTCGAGTCGGTTAGTAACGGTTCGGTTGAAGATCAGTTATTTGAGCTATCGGGTTAGCATCGATTCAGTGTCGGTTGAAGTTCGTTTCGAGTAGCCAATCGGTCTCAGTTTGTCATCGTTTAATAATTGGTTCGGTTTTGCCGGGTTCAGATCGGGTTCGGGTATTAGATTCCAGTAGAATTCGGCTACGAGTTACTAATTACCATAGATCGAGTCAATATCAGATAAGTTGTTAGTCATTTTTTAATTGACGATAAGATTCCCTTTACTTAAAGCAAAATAGCTAAAATACAAATCAGTTAGCGATTATTGCTTTGTTACTTTTACTTGTTTGACTGTAAATTAAAATTAAAGTTTTATCATTTTTCATCTAATTTAATTAAAAATAGTTAAATAAACATTGACCATTGATTATTAACTCTAAATATATGAAACCATGTATTTATAAAATTTAATTTATTAAAATTTCTATTACTTTATTAGATTAACTAATATGAGTCGATCATACCTCTATGTTAAAAATTGGTTTAGGTTTTGCAGCATTTCGATAAAGTTCGTTCGGGTTAAGTCGGCTTTAGCCGGATCGAGTCCGGTTTTGAGCATGATTCGGGTCGGATATGACTCGGGTTTGTCACTATTAGGTTCGAGTAATCTCGGTTAACGGTTATATATCGGTTATAAAAAAGATCGGTTGCAGTTCAGGTTCGATTTTACGATTTTTGGTTGTAAATCGGTTTGGAAGCAACTTCGATTCGGATAATGTCGGTTTGATAAACCTGAAAAAACAAAACCTATTTTCAGGTGTGTTAACTTTCGATTTCGGTTCGGATCGGATCACATTCAAACAACTTTGTTTAAGATTTTGTGCGAAAATAAACGTGTGTGGTACTTTCGGGCCCTTTGTCGGGTATGACACTTATGGGCACGGCTGTAGTTTGGGGCCGGAATTTGACCCAATTTCCTTCATCATTTCGTCTTCCCTTTTTTTCATCTTTCTTCAACTGATCTATTAGTAATACTAGTGCGTATCCCTTTTTTGACTCTTCTCTCTCACTTTCTCTTTCCTCTTTTCTCTTTCTCTTTCTACATTTCTGCTCAACTCCATTAGATCATGTGAAAATCTTCTTCTTCTTCACTGTTTAGTTTTGTCAATCTGCAAAAAAGCAGTTTCTCTAGTCTTGATTTCGAGGGTTTTCTAGAAAAGTCGGTGAAAAATGAAGTCTTCGTTTGGAAAATTGAAGAGATTGGCATTTCCGAAGAGTGATGGAAGAGAACGGAAAGAGTTTCAACATCCTTTGAAACTCGATCATCTTGCTCTCGCTTCTCAGGTATTTTTAAAAAATTTCTTTGGATTTTTTCATTGAATGTTGCTCTTTGTTGCAATTTTTTTTTTTTGTTCAGGATGAACTTGCATTACTAATTACGATTTAGAGAAGTGTTTTCTGTTATTGAATTTTTCTTTGTAAAGTTTGAATTAGAGTTTACTGCTGAATTGAGATAGGAAAATCAGTGATTTTTTTAGTGTTGGATATCTGCATTTGGCTATATTATGAAGATTCCAATGATTGAAATTTGAAAATGCATCTAGTTTTGGAGTTTAGCTTTTAACAGTTTGATTGGTGTGAATCAAAGTAAAAACTTGTTAGGAATGATCATAGTTGGTTTAGGGTTGAGTAAAAAGCGTTGATGATAAATTTAATTTTGTTTTACAATTGCAGGAGATGGAGGCCATGAGAGACTGCTACGATAGTTTGCTATCAGTGGCGGCAGCCACCGTAAATAGTGCTTATGGTATGAGTAGCTTATTGTCTAATTTATTTTTGGGACCTGTTTTAATGCAGGTATAGGTGTGAATCCAGGATATTAGTATATGATGATCGCCCTACACTCAACTTTACATTTTTGTTGAACCAACTAGGCTACCATTTTTTTGTTACATGTTACATTATTATACATTAATTGGGTTTTTAATCAAATGACTCAAGCTAGCACAGGCCTAGATTCCCTGTGTGTTGCTATATGTTACTTCATTGTGGATGTAATAGGAGGTAGAGGGAAACGCAATTCAAGGTGTTTCCATTAGCAACAGTTAGTTTTTTAAGTCTCCATTATTGTTTTGCTTTAGTAATTCATTTCGTTTTAATTAATGAATCAACTATCTGTGTAATATCAGATATCTGAAACTGTTTTTTTGACCTTCCTTCTTAAATCATACTTTTATACCTTGGTTATATTTTCAATGTCTTTGAGTATGAATTATGATAATATATAGACCTGTAATTGCAATGGATCATAAATTTTTGTAAGGGGCATATTCTTTTTGACTATAATGCAAAAATAAGGCCACATCATATTGTATTGGCCAAGCTGTAAAAATTTCAAATCTAACAACTTGATGGTAATTGCATCTCAAAGGTGCAAAACAATTGCATTTTAGGCTACTTTAAGGGATTTCATGGTTTCTATAATCGACGGTAGTGCGGTATGCAATCACATCGCCGTCGTTACCACATTACCACGAGAGTTACCACAATCGCGACCAAAAGACTTTTTCACTTTGCTTTCTACTTCTACATTTCTAGCTCCCAAGAGCAGCATAGTTCCCTATGTTCCCTACAGTGAGATTACACCAAGATCCATTATATGCATAATGATGTATGTATTGTCAAGGCCATTAGATGGGAAGGATAATCGGTATATCAGGAGGTGCCTGAGTCATTCCATGAGCTAACTGATAAGCTTATGATGTGTAATAATTTTGATGGAGGTTCCATTAGTGCTCTTGACATAGATAGCATGAGATTTTTTTTTTCTTTTGTGCGAAGGTTTTGGATAAAGGGTAAATTGGAAATGGATTTTCTATTGTTGGCGAGGCTCCATACTTCTGTCACATCTTAACCTATCCCCTCTTTTGCCTTTGTTGATGATTGGTGACTCGAATCGAGTCTTGATCGTGGTTGAAGATGAAGTTAAGAAGAACGAGTGAAGATGTGGGTCAGGAGTTGGGCGACGACTCGTCACTTCTGGAGTAGAGAAAGCGACGAGTCATAGCTTCTTCTCTGAAGTTGCATTTTTGGGTCAGAAACTTTGTCACGAGTCGTGGCTTTTTTGGAGACAACTCGTCGTTTTTTGCAACGAGTCGTTGCTTACTAGAGACGACTCATCGCTTTTGACGTTTATGCGTTTTGCTTATTTGCTCGTGGGTTTTTTGACGGTTATTTGAGTTTCTTGGAGTCCAAGTATCTTTTAATTAGGTTTTAGTATGTATATCTCCTTCTATTAGTGCTAGGGTTTAATTAATTCACAAATTGAGAGAGATCACAAGAGAGCCATTATTATTTGTGTTTAATTAGTATGTATATCTTATAAATTCTTTGCGTTCATAGTGAAATTATTTGATTTCGGTGCCGGTGGACGTAGCTATCACATTGATAGTGAACCATCGTAAATCTCTTGTGTCATTTTCTTACTGTTTGCTTTGAATTTCTTAATTGTTTCATTATTGTTCATTGATCGTTGCTTCCGCTGTCGCACAACAGCCTTGACCTTGAAGCATCTAGGTAATATTATACCGTTGGCATAGTGGTAAAATTGAGAAACTAGTATTCTTCTGGTATGAATAGACATTCAATTTACGAAGTTACGTAGGTCCTTGCCTCAAAATGTTAATTGTTAAATTTTTACATCAAATGTTTTTGGATCTTCTAACTTCTATTGCTTTTGCCTTTGCAGAGTTCTCTGAATCTCTTCGCGAAATGGGTAGTTGTCTACAAGAGAAAGCAGAATTATACAAGGATGATGAGAGTAGTATGTAACCAACATTTTAACCTGCTAAATGCATAACTAGTGCTTTTAATATGTTTGTTCACTGGTTTTGTGTGTGTATAGCTGTCAAGAGTTTAAACAGTTATTTCAAAAGTTCTGGAATTAGGCTTGCAAATTTGGTGATATAGATCTGATTGCTGATTGTTTATGTTTGAAATTGTTTCTTGTTAAGCTGTTGTCTTTTCCCATCTTGCTGCAAATATTGATGATTTTGTATACAAGATGACAGAAGCAGTAAGAGCACAACCTTGAGTCATAGAGTAACTTATTGTGAGATTTATTTGCAATTATGTGCCAGGAATTTTCTGGAATAGGTCATATTTCAACCCTGTGGCTATAGCTTGTATGCTCTTGTCAATGTAGATATCAGACAAGAGTATTTGTTAATGCCTTATCAGGAATTTCTGTAAATTTTGTGCCTCTGTTCCAAGTATGTTCTGAGACTAGTTTGTTTTATTCAGTCCTCAAACTGATCGTGCTCTTTTGTGAATATTGTGCTTGATGGAGCTGTCATTCAATTTTCTCTTTTAATGTTTGGTTGACATTTTTGGCCTTTGGACAGTAAAATATTTTCTTTGTATCGTTGATGTACTTTTAATATTTACCAGCTTGTTGGATTTATCTACATTTTAAACTATCTAGTGTGTAACTGGATCAATTTACATGTTCAAGTAGAGAAATAAAGGCATAGTAGATGTTATAGTGTATCTACCATTGGATTGCTGATGCTTCTGATAATGTTCCCCAGATTTTAAAACAAAAAAGTTTTGCCGATGGTTATACTGTAGTGATTATATGGTTACTTTCATTGTTCATGCTCTTTTATTATGCCTTTGCAGAAAAGGTCTTCATGATGTTGGGGAAGGTTGAATTCGAACTTCAGAAGCTCCTTGACCATTATGTGAGTGGTAGTCGCAATTTCTTGATCATAAAATGTATGCTGATTGAACTTAGTTACTCATCTTTGTCCTTATATGTTTCCAGCGCTCTCATATATCCCTGACAATTACCAAGCCATCAGAGTCGCTTCTTATTGAACTTCAGACTGTTCAGGTATGCCATGCTAATCATCTTAACTTTGTCTAGTATGTTATTTAGCTGAAGTTTGTTGGTATTACTGTTTCTGCTTGTGTCTGAACTGTTCCTAACTTCTGCCGAATTGTTAAGTTGCGTGGACTTTTGGTTTTGACTCTTAGCATACACCATGTGAATCTATCTTAAATGGGCGATGGTGTTAAATATTTGGAGTATACTTTTTACAATTGCCTTGCCAACATTTATATGATCATGGAGGTTGCAGTCCAGTCCAGACTCCAAAGGCACCAGATTCACTCCTACTTCTAGTGGATCCTGATGCAATTAGACAGTTTCTTTACATAGTACACTAGCGCTTCAATTTGTAATGGTTTGTGATCTGGATTGATCAAAATATTATATCCATGCTCTAATATTGTCTTCTGTGTGCACTTTGTAGATGATTGCCAAGAAAATCACCTATATCAAGCCTTAGATTCTTCTTTAAGATGTAAATTCTAGAAAACATAGATGTGATTTATTGAGTCTTTTTGCTTGAAGGTATGGTGCAAATATGGTAGGTCATTCCATGTACTGAGCCATTCATCCCCACAGCCTTGAGTTGACAGTTTGCTGCTTCTCCTTGTTTTCCCTTCTAATGGAGGGATGATACTTCATTTAGATAGCAAACGGGGAAGGGAGGCAATATAGAGATTAACTTCAAATTTTGTAAGAAGCCGCCGGATAATGGAAAGATTTAGAAGGATTACTCATTAATCTTTCCTCATCTACCATACCCTCCATTCCTTTCCCTTCCCTTCCCCCCTTTCTCAAATGTTATCTAAACTCAATTTTAGAGAACTTGACTTCTCTCTTCCTCTTTTTCTTATGAATTTTCAACTCCTATTGCTTTTGCACAAAAATTTAATTGTTTTAATGATAATTTTTCTGATAAAGCAATAAATAAAGTATTATTTTAAATAGGATAACGACAACAACTACAACTATACCAAGTCCTTATTCCCAACTTAAGTGATATTTAATCTAGAATTCTTATTTAGAAGTATAGCATTTCTTTTAAGTATTGTGAGTATATTTTAGTGATCCTTTACAAAATGAGTTAATGAATTGAAACTTTGCCAACTAGCAAAATGCAACCCCAAACTTGTACTATTATCAAAGCGATCAATGGATGTAAGAATTCTGCTATTGTTCACTTAGAATTAAGATCAATTTGCGCCTTCTGAAGTGTAAACCATGTTAGTTAGTCATTATAAAAGATGTATGCCATATGCAGTTCTATTGAGTGGGGGTCGTGATCTTGCTGATTTGATCCATTCTCTAGTAGTAAACTATGGGGATGTTGAACACTGCTACCTGGTATACGTACATCCTGACTGGTTGCAAAGTGAGGAAATGCGTGGAATTCAGTTGTTAACCTTTCTCTGAATGTGTATCAATGTATCACTGTTCCATTTTACCAATTTCCAAATTCAGATGTTCTGGATTGTGATATGGTGGGAAAGTGCCGAATTAGCCAAAACTGATTATTATTCTTTGGGCTTGGACTGAATCTTAAACTAAACTGGTTTATTTTGAGACATTGACTTTTCTAGATAAAATGTTACAGGCTTTATAGGTGATTTTTTTTTTTTGCAATGGCTTTTTTTGCGTTATCCGTTATCCTGAATTCTTGTTGAACGTTGCTAATATTAGCAAATTGTGATATAAAGTAGTGAGCCTTGTTCCTAGTACCAATTTTGAAAAGTTCTTGATTGAGGAAATCTTAGCTTGGGCTGACTCTTAAAGTTCTATTATTTAACATTTGCTTCCATACTAGTTTTTTGATGTGAGTTGAATGGATGGATCTTAGAGCACAAATGCGCCAAAACTTGCTGATTAGTCATTGTATATCAAGTCTGAAACATTAAATTTAGGAAAGAGCTTAACTGGATGTATTTTCCTTTTGCTTGAATAGGAGATGAAACAACAATGTGATGAGAAAAGGTATGGACCTTGGTCACAAAATGTGTTTATTCCTTCTCCTTTTGTTTCTTTATAATTCTTAACTTGGTACATTCTCAGAAGCGTGTACGAATACATGATTTCCCAACAGAAGGAAAAAGGTCGGTCAAAAAGTGGAAAAGGAGAAGGGATTTCTACAGAGCAGTTGCAACAAGCTCATACTGAATATGAAGAAGAAGCCACACTATGCCTGTTCCGGTTGAAGTCTCTAAAGCAAGGACAGGCCCGTAGCCTCCTTACGCAGGCAGCGCGTCATCATACAGCCCAGGTTTCTGATTTATAAATTAAATATCTTACTCCATGAATCCATACGTACTTTCATAATGAATTCATAACTGCTTTTATTTGCTTCTCTTGAGTTACAGTTGAACTTCTTCAGAAAAGGACTTAAGTCACTTGAGTTAGTTGACCCACATGTGAAGCTGATTACAGAGAAGCAACATATAGATTACCAATTTAGTCTTGATGATGGTGGAGATGGGGAAGATGAGGGAGAATATAGTTACGAGTCTAATGATAATGGGGAATTAAGTTTTGATTATCGGCCACATAAGGTGGAAACCGAAGCTGCTGCAACATCAAGGAATTCCATGGAGGTAAGCCTCGGATAAAAATATTACTTTAGCAGGAATTTATATAGTGGACCGTGAGTGCATTCTGTGGTTCATTGTCTACAAATGAGTTGTGTATTTTCACAAATGAGTTATGTATTTTCATTAATGTATCTACTATCCAATCATAAACTCATATTTAGTCTGGTGCATGCATGAGTAAAATCTTTTTTTGATGTGTTTCTCATGTTATGTCATTGCCAATCTGGATCCTTCAGTATAGAAGTTGCTGCTAGATTTTTCATGTCTAGTGATTTTATAAAGATGGAATTAGTTCTATTTGTGGATCCTGCGTCCTTGACCTTTGGGGCGTCATACTCCCTTATCCCCAAAAAAGCTCACATTTTTTGGTAGGGGCAAACCGCAAACACATGGGGAGCAGATGAGTATGTGGCATAAAATTTGTGTTATTGTTTGTAGCTGTCATTTTGGTAAATTAAAGTAACATTTGTTTATATTTTGGGTTGACAACTTTGATCACAGTGACAGGAAGACTAAAATATTCTGTAACGGTCTGCCTCAATTATTCTTTTGGAATTCTGATTTATTTGATGAAATTAAATAACACTTTGTAATTGTGCTATGAACCTGCCTAAATATTCTCCAACGCCTGCCTTTTGAGTACAAAAAATGAGAAAAGCCACCAACTTGGTGTAAGAAAGCCTCACTGGTGTGAGATTGAAGATGTTTAAAGAAGGTCACGAAAGATTATAGAGGAAAGAGGAAATTGAGAAAGAGACAAAACTGTTGGATGGCACATTATGAAATCAGAGTTTAAAGGTGTTTGTAATCGAAAACAGTGGTGGGTTTGGGGAGGATTATAGCAGCACAATTTGGGGGTGGTGATTTTGGCCAAATCGTACACTGCTATCTAGATCTTCTATGGTGAAAAAAATGCTTCAGAATGTTGGGCTTTAAAAAGGATCATAGTAGGAATATAGGAGTAACGGAAATACGAATGTTTCGATGGATATACCTCGAGGGATATAATTCGAAATGAAGATATTATTAAAGGGTTAGGAGTCGCAAATATGGATGAGGAAATGAAAGATAATTGTTTAAGATGGTTTGAGCATATGCAAAGACAAGGTATGAATTGGTTAGGAAGATATAAAGTTGGAACTCAAGGGACTCAAAAATAGGGCTATAAAGACTGGAATAGAAGAGATATGGAGGATTTAAATTTACAGCTTAAGATGGTTGAAAAACGAAACAAATGGAGATGAATTCGTATGAATGTCATCTATTGGTTTATGTAGTCGACCACAATCTATTGAGATTAAAGCTTTAACTTTATTATTGTTGTTGATGATGGTAGTCGTGGGGATTAGTGGTGGTGGTGATGGATATGGAAAGATAGCTGCATAGTTTATGGACAATATTGAAATTTCTGACATTAAGAATGAAGTATATGGTGAATCTTGGGAAAAAATTATTCATTGTTTGAAAATTCATCGATGGCCAAATATTGCAATTGTTTCTTTATTGAAATCATCATGCAAATATATGTAACAAAATTCATCATTGTAATCTGGAAAAAACAAATTCATCATGCTGGTGATTCAGAGGTAAGGTAGATGTGTAAATGATATAAAGTTTGGAGGTGGAGCTGGCAAGGGATAAAGCCAAGGGTAAGCTTGTCCTTGCCCGACTTTGTGCCTCCCCTCGACGTTGCTGCTAAATTGGACCAGATGAAGTACATTTTTAATTGTAATCCTTAGTAAATAACACTTCAACTCTGTCTTCCTCTGATAAACACACATGCTAAGTAGTTGTTTTATGAAATTTACTGGGTTATTGTATTATTATTACCTAGAAAGATGATCTGTGTGTTTCTCAATATTATTAAAGGTCTTTAAGTTTGCTTTATTTAGTACAATTTTTTTTGAAATTTTTGGTTTGTTTCAGATGGATCAAGAACAATCATTTGTTAAAGCCTCAAACGTGGATAATACAGAGGTATGTCTTAAGTTTTAATCTCAGTTTCTCATTTACACCAATGTATACTACAATGCTACGGTTTAGTACATCCGACCCCCCAAACCCTACTCAATTAGCGGAAGCCGCTTAGTGACATTAGGGTAACGGAATTATGTATATTTGGTCAAACTTAACTTTTTTAGTGTGGAGTTTGAAAGCATCCTCTATGACTGCAGTTCAATTGGGAGAAAGTCCATGTTGATTCTCAGATGCTAGAAAGTGAACCTAGGGGCAGCAGTTATAGCCACTCTGCTCCTATTATTCCTGAGAAGAAATTTGATCCTGCAGTGAGAGTAAAACAAATGCGCCCAAGCCTTTCACAAAAGTTCCACACCTATGTGTTGCCTACCCCTTCTGATGCAAAGAGTTCAAGTTCCTCAAGAACAAGTTCAGCTCCGCGTACAAGGCCAACTGCAGCCTCTGCACACAATATTTGGCATTCATCTCCTTTGGAGACCAAAATGAATAAGAGAAATTCAAAAGAGGATAATCAATCATCAACTTTCTACAAAGCACATCCACTAATTGATCCGAGAGATACCAACCAAGAGAACCAAGCCTCCTCACTTCTACCTCCTTTGGCTGATGGAATAGGATTTCAACAAAGGGACTCATTTGATACATATGATCATAAGAAACTAAAAAGACAATCATTTTCTGGTCCGTTAAGTAGTAACTCGCGTTCTGCAAAACAGGGTGTTTCTATAAGTGGGCCCATTTCTTCAAAGATTCCCTTGCGAGCCTCTGGCCCCACATTTCAGGCTTCACTGCCTCAACCATCGTCTCCAAAACGTCACTCTCCTCCATCTGTATCTCCACCGAAGATAAGTGAGTTGCATGAACTTCCTAGGCCTCCTACTGTAGTATCTAGCAAACCTTCTACGTATTCTGCTTCTAGTGGTTTTTCAGCTCCTTTGGGATCAAAAAACTCTGAAGTTCCAGCAGATAATAAAGGCGTGTCTACGACCACCAACACAGCATCTCCCTTGCCAACTCCCCCGTTGACTGTTCCACGAAGCTTCTCCATTCCATCTAGCCACTATAGAGCAAAGGCATTAGGCGTCACTAAGCTGGAGACAACTCAGCTTAATGAAAATTATGCTGCATCTCCTCCGTTGACTCCTATCTCGTTAGCACATGCTAATGCAGTTATAACATCTCCTAGAGCAAGCACTCTTAGTGGAACATAAAGGTAATTTTTAACTGTACTATTACTAAAGTAATTCACGCAAGATTTCTGATGTTTACGCTGCTAGAACTTAAATTCTCTCTTCTTTTAATTGCTCAGTTGCTTTTGGCATAACGAATTTGGGGTCTTTGGCAATTGATTGTTACCATTTGATAGCATTCATCTGATATGATATATTTTTGATTACTTGTTTTCCCTTATCGTATTTCTAAGTGATAATTCATATTTGTTTCAGGCGGAGAGATGGTTCAATGCAGTATTGTTTCCATGACGAAAGGTTCACATTTATCCGCCTCTTGTGATGGACGCAGCTCTGTAAATACTACTATTAGGTACCTGTCTGTCTTGTGTAGCCATATATAACTTGCAATTTTTGTTGATCAGCTATATAGCCTTTGGAAATTGTATGCAACCGTCCTAGTAAGTTGTAACATTTTCAAGTGAATAATTTGCTCTTTTCCGCGGCATAGGAAAGATGGTTTTCTCTTCTAGATTTTCAATAAAGAAATTTGTGGATCAGATGATGAGGGACAATGTCGGTCTATGTCCAAAAATAGAATTGTATCAAATTTATTCAGACAAATATTTGGATTAGCAAAATTATTAGGAAGTAGAATCATTTTCGAGAATGAAAAAACTTGAAAAAAGTTTCAATGATCTTGTACCAATATGATCTCTTCATTATGTTAGGAGCCCTTGAAATCACAATGTCATACTGTATGCTTTTGATGAAATCCAAGATTATAAATGTATATAATAATATAAGGTCTGAGAATATTATGAATCATCAAATTATAAAAGGAGGATATAGTTAAATCACCTTCAAAGTACCTCAATTGAATTAGATTACTACTTTCCCATTTAGTTCTCACATTAAAATTCGAAATCTTGCTAATTAAATGAAACAATGATATTGTAATTAATTTTACATACATTAGAAAAGCATAGGATTCCTCAAATTTTTGAAAAAGTTGTGTAATGATGAAAAAAAATTGATAATCATTTAACCATTAATCATGAGCATTGGGATCATACTAAAATTTGTTGGAAAATGAGCCCATTGTCCACATGATTTTATATCTAAGAATTGAAAGAAAGTTTTCCAAGTATATAAGTTTAATGGTTTACTATTCTTATAATTTATTGGTTTTAGGATAAATTACATTGTGCAGTTAACACATTCTTTGTGTGAGTCATGTTGTGTACAAAATTATTAATAAATTTATCATGGTATCAGAACTGATGATTTATGATCAACAAGGAAAAATCTCGGCATTCTAGAAACCACGGGTTTGGGAAAATAGAGTTTGTGTTTAATTTTTTAAAAAATGAGCACATGTCATGAGAGCATTGGAAAATAAACACATAACCCCACATACTTTGGTATTTGTCCCATAGGTATTTAGTGGGGAAACCTAAAACATAAAAAAAAAATTAGTAATTTATGAAAAAGTGAAAGAATGTGTAGATAAGATAAAAATGTAAGTTAAATGTGTGGATGAAAAATAAAAGATTATATCAGTAGAAATAAAAATGAAGCAAATTTAGTGAAATTAACTAAAAAAAACATAAAGAGATAAATTATTTGGTACATAGTTAGTACTACAAAAACCCTAAATGGACACTACTCGAATAGATGTACCAAATTTGGAAATTTCCTTCAACCTTCCTTCAATTTACAAAGGGAATCCAATAATTTTTAATAATGATAAATGATAATGACAAACCACCTTCAAACATATATAAATCCAATAAGCTGAAATTCCTTATTCCTTATGTTTGGTTATAGGAAATTTCTTAGGGGAGAAAACCACAAGAAACACTATGTACCTCCCTAGAATATTTGGATTTCAAATCTTTAATATTGGAAGTGCTCTCTTTTTATATATACTTTTATGCTTTTTTTTTGAAATTATACTTTTATGCTTTTATAAACCACATTTCATGGTACATTTTGCATACACCTAAAAAGTAAATTCTCTTGAAGATGCTAGTTGCTTATATTAGGAGGTGGACATCTAGATTACAGGATTGAGTTTGGTTGATGGAGTTGTAGGTTATGTGATTTTATGATTTATGTGTTTCTAGTCGGTATACAATTTGATTTTTATCGTGTCAATTAAAATTTAAATTAATTATCCACCTTATCTCTTTGGACAGACGATTATTCAACACAACTTTCACAGCTAAATACATTGTATATAGTAAATCGATTATCTGAATCTGATTCGATTAAAGTGATGAGTTTGGTTATGCCTTAGTCCCACTTCCTTTAGATACAATTGGGGGAAAATCTATTATACACTATCTACATCATCCTATTATTATTTATTTCCGCTATATATACCTCTATGACCTATTTGTCTTCAACAATATAACTTGCACCCAAATTCAAGTTCAACAACATCTCAAAACCCAAAAAAAACCCTACCCCAACAACAATATGCATAGAATGATGCCCTACAATCATTGCTTCTTTGAAAGACCACTAGAAGTATTCGACCCATTTTCACTCTATTTTTGGGATAACTTCCCTTCCGCCTTTCCACCACCACCCCTTATGATGCCACCTTGTCCGATCTTTCGAGACATGGGGCGGCTAGTGCCTCGAACCAAGATCGAGCACACTGAGACCCCAGAAGCTCACTACTTTAAAGCGGAGCTTCCGGGGATACGAAAAGAGGATGTAAATGTGAAAGTAGAGGAAAATGGTAAAATGTTACACATAAGTGCTAAAAAAAAGCATGACAAAGAGGAAAAGAAAGACAATTATCATCATGTTGAGCATAGTTATGGTGAATTTGTGAGTAGGTTTACGTTACCACCCAATTCTCAACCTGAGAATTTAAGAATTCATGTTCATGATGGTGTTCTTACGGTCACTATTCCTATGCATAAAGTGCACAATAACCACAACTACGACCACAATTATAACTACTAGCCAAAATATTAGTGCTCTAAAAATCTTTTGATAATTAATACTCTATCTGCTCTTATGAGTTATAAAAACCTTTTTTATTTTAGTCTGTAATTTTGATTTTAATTCATTTCTATTTAGGATAATTCATTTCTATTTAGGATATAAAAAAAAAAGTAATTTTAATGTGTCAAATTTATTGAGACAAAGGATTGGACAAGGAGAGAGACATTAACAAATATTATATATAATATTAGTATGCAATCGTCCAAGCCAAGTGATATATTATGTGTGTAATGATTATTAGGATCGTTAATAAGTGATTAGTAAGAATAAATAAGCACAAATAAATGTATATCATTTAGCTATATTAAGAATATATCTATTGGGTTTTAAAGCAATGGATTCTGGACGACATTTGTGTGTTGATGAATAAAATAGTTTAGCGTGAAATTTACGATTTAAATCTTATGCTTGAACATTTAGTGGGAAAATTATCGTGAGTAATACATTATTTTACTAATTTCACTATAATAAAATCAACTTTTGATTTAATATAAATAATATCAATTTAAAGTATGTTTCCTAGAGTATTTCTAACATGTTAAAACAAATTATAAGAGGTTATATGACAAATTGACAACAAATAGTTAATTAGTTAATAAATAATAGTTGGTATATATAAGAAAACAGACCCCTTATAATTCAAGTTGATGTTGTTATATATAAAAAACGAAGGGCAAAAAAATTGTATTATATATTCAAAATAATTTTTCTTATTTATTGTAATATACTTCTATATCATATAAATAGTAATATGTTCTTTTTTTAAGTTTGATCTACATACTTTTATAATTTGTTTTTTTTTATTGTTATTATACTAATTTATCCTTTCCTCCTCATTAGAGAGCTCTCGAATGTTACCTCCAATCAAAAGAATAAATAATAAAAACATATAAAAGTTGAGAACTCTCAAGCGTTACCTCCTATCATAAAAGAATGAATAGTAGCGAATTCAGGATAAGTATAGAGTAGATCGCCAATTATCTTGTATAAATATTACTTCCTTCATTCTCTAATATTTTTTTCGTTTAGAATATTTCACCTTAAAATAAGAGAAATTTGATTAATATTTTTGAGACATATTTAGATGATAAATATATCCATGTGAAATCTTATTAGATTCGTTTTAATCTATATTTTTATATTATGTATTTTTAATAATTTTTATTATGCATATTTAGAGATATTTAAGCTTTAAATTTGTTTTGAAAACTAAATAACGAAAAGAAGAAAAAGAACGGATAGAGTATGAGCCAACTCAACACTCATTCTTGTTATCTTGTACTTCCTGCGTTCCATATTAATTGCATCATTAGGTAAAATGACACTATTTATTCATTATTCTTACTTTGTGATTAGTTTTAAATCTATAAGTTAAAACATAGTCAAGTGAGATATTATTTAATTCGTCTCATTGTAAAGATTATTAATATTAAATTTATGTAATTTTTTATTATACATCATTAGAGATATTAAGAATAAATTAGTGCATTAAACAGCGTAAAAAAGCAAACATTGGACGTAAATTAAAATGGAGAAAGTATTTTATAGGTTATATAATTAGGTGGCATGTGAGAAGTGGTATTAATCCATGAAGAATAGAATGTAAAGTGGAAATATGAAATGATGCAACAATGTCAATTTATACGCCTAATAAACGTGCATTTAGATACAAAAGTAGTAGCCACAATCTTTTTTGTGCCCTACTCATATCACTCTTGCTCATGCTTATAATCATCACTAGATTGATTAGACTTATTCCCTCCCTCCCTTTCATATGAATTTATCACATATTCATTTTATACATCGTTTTATTTGCATTATTTTTATTGTAGAAGTAGTTTTATTACTTTTTTTTCATTTTATTTGTATATTTTGATTGTTTTTAATATCATTCACATAATTTAATCTTTTTTTTTACTTATTACCAAATGTTTATATTTTTTAATAACAACTCAGTTTCTCTTTGATGCTAATTTAAATAAATGAAGAGTACAAATTAGAAACAATTACTTGTTCAAGATAATATGAAATTCAACCTAATTTTCACCTAAATATGACCATTCAATCTCGACAAAAATATATTGGGATTTGGGAGTTTCCATATGACCAACTTCTAATTATAAATGTAAATAGTTGAGTCAAACCAACCAGAAAGAGAAAAGATTTGAACTAATTCAACACTTTTCAACTTAGACCTAATTTTTATCTCAAAAACAAAATTTAGACCTAATTTAATTTGAAAAAAATAGACAATAATAATATCTAACAATTGTTATTTGATAAAAATAATCATAACTATTAGTTGTTCCAGATTAATCTCTGAATATAAGGTATATTTTTTAAAAAATTATACTTAATTATTGATTTCATATTCATAATAAACCCAAATTAGGTGCATTATAATAAAAATAATATTTAGATTATGTTGATAAAGTACAACTCATGATTTGGATCAGTAAAGAACAATTAATAGTTGGAATTATTTTAACCCAATAAATTATATATAGATTATTTTTTTTTTTTAAATTTTCACATGAAAAACATATTGGTCATAATAATGAAGGAGAATCGATCCAAATAATGAAAAACATATTGGTCAGTATTAGTTTAGCTAGATTTTGTTGTCATGTCATGAATAAAGTCAATGGGCTTTTAATACAAGCCTTAATACAAAGTTTTATTGAAGTGTACTCCTAATCTTTTAATCTTCAAGTATAGAGTTTCAGCTTGTGTTTTGAGAGATGTATTTTAAATCCAATTATTAAAAATTAATGTTTATTTACCGTATTCTTAATGCTTACTTACACTATTTTTAATGTTTGCTTATTATATTCTTAATGTCTACTTTCAATATCTTAAATGTCTACTTACATTATTGTCAATGCCTACTTACAATATTCCAAAAAATATATAATGATTCGATCCAATTAAAAATGATTTTTCAAAGAGACCGGCTCTCACAAGAATTTGTGATAGAGTTATATTCTTTTTAAGTGTTTTTTAATATCTACATTACATTTATGAAATTCTTTTTTTAGGGATTGAATTTTTTTCGCATTATTATTTTGCATCAGATTAGTTTTCTTCATTATATGTTTGTTTTAAATGTATCACGATCGTAAATATGTAAGAAAATCACAAATCTACATCAACAGGGTTTTAATGTATAAATTTATAAATCATGGAGAACTAAATTATAGAAGAAAATTCTTGTTTATCTGTGGGTCCCGCTCAATAAGAAATTTGGTGATAGCCACAATTAATTCAGTATGAGGTCGTCTTATCATGAGAACGAGTTTATACATGGTACATAGTCATTTTATAATTATTGATCACCTTAAGATTATAATTGGTAAGTTTAAGAACATAAGTGTTCAATCTAAGATTTAAAGTGACCACTTTAAGATTATAAGTCATCACTTTTATGTTATAAGTAAATAGTGATTACTTTAATATTATGATTGATTATTTTAAGATCATAAGTGATCACTAAGGTCATAAGTGATTATTTTAAAATCATAAAGTAATCACTTTAGAACTATAAGGGATCACTTTAGGTTATGGTTGATCAGTTTGAAATTATAAGTGAAACACTTATTTTAAGATTATAAGTGATCACTTTAAGTTCAAAGTTTTATATATATCAGCCTAATAAAAATTGTCTCACTCTAAAATTGTCTCATTTCAGAATTTGTGTGACACTAACGAGGGTGGGCTTTAGAAACTTTAGGCCGTAGCTAGTTTTTTTAGGCAAATTCGATTGGCTACTTGCCCAAACGGCTAAACCCCATTAATAACCTCTAGTCATGACTAATATACCGCCATTCGGCTTTAAGAATATATATATAAATATATATATATATATATATATATATATATATATATATATATAAAAGCTTAAAATTTACCAAATAATGGCATGGAACTGAAAAAATTAATAAAATTGAGAAATTGGGTCTAAATGGTCAAGTTCTTATTATGGTCGAGTTTGATCTTTTTGTTTAATGTTTGAGTTGGTTTATTTTTGAATTGTTTGTCAAAATTATGCTAATATATACAACTAACGATTTTATATCACATTTCAAATCAATTTAAAATCAGATAAAAAATAATAGATTTATATATAAATCACAAACTATTTTTTTTTTTAACTTTAATCTTTCTTTTAATAAATTAATAAATGTCATGTTATAACAAAGCAAATTACTCCCCCCACTATTGACTTGCATTAATTTTTTTTAGATTATTATTCTTAGTTTACATCAATTTCTTATTTAAACTTTGGTCTCACTAATTTTTCAATCTCATGTATATATTTAAAATTTTTAATACTCCCTCCTATTCACCTTAGGTGTCCCATTTACTTTTGAGACACTATTCATTTCTCATTCTTAAATTGCATTTTATTATTAATCTATAAGTTAAAACATAGTCATGTCACATGTGGGATCTTATTTGATTCGTTTTGATGTAAAGATTATTAATATCAACTTTTTATAATTTTTAATTATGTATAACTCGATATATTACGAATTGAATAAGTGCATTGAATAGAATACATAAAGTAAATGAGACACTTAAGATGAATAAGAGGGAGTACCTCTTAAACAATTTATCATTTCTCTTTATTTAATTTAATATTCACTATACACAGAATAATAAAAACTTACACCTCTCTATCTTTCTCCAAAATTCATTTTTTTTCTCTTTAATGTAATTCTAAGAGTAAAAATCGAGGATAATAGTAAAAATCGAGGATAATAAATTCAAGTCAATAATTAAAGCTGGCAACAATTTGATGAGATGACACCAACAAATGTCAAAACTCTTAAAAGGGCATTATTATATATCGTGACTCTTTTCATTTTATCGTCACCCCCTAATGAAATTACGAATCTGCCCCTGGACTTAATACGTGTTTAACAAATATAACCGGCATGCAACCGGCCTTTATTATGACTTCTATTAAAGAAAATTTTCCTGATTTTTTACTAGTATGAATCAGATTTATAATGCTAGGCAATCAATAAGGAGGGAAGAGATGGAGGGTAGGACTCCCCTTCAACACTGTCTTTATAATCAGATTTATAATGCTAGGCAATCAATAAGGAGGGAAGAGATGGAGGGTAAGACTCCCCTTCAACACTGTCTTTATATGGCCACAGAACTTAATTACGTGGTCTGGACAGATTTGGATAATGAAAGGGGATTGAGCAGATTATTAGTTGCAAATCCTACCTCTATCCAAATGATACATATGTGGCCGTATGTTGTGTTGATAGAAACAACGTACAAAACAAACAAACAAACAAAAGTGGCCACTGTGTGAAATGATCGGAATGACGCCAACCAATCACAACTTCTTGGTTGAGCTCTGTTTGATGCGAGATGAGGCGGCTGTGTCATATTCGTGGTGTTGCAGGGATTGAGAGATATTTTTAGCACAGCTTAGACTCCTAGCGTTATTGTAACCAATCGACATGAAGGTTTATCTGCAGCTATTCGTGACGTCTTCCCAGGTAAAAAGGTTTTGTTGATTAATTATTGTCGTTCTACTTATTGAATATGTCTTAATTACGTTCAATGTTGTGTTTAATGTAGTTGTGCGGCATTTGTTATGCATTTGGCATATTGCAAACGACGTTGAGAACATGGTGGACAAGTTGTGTGGCGGGAAAAGAAATCAACAAGGGCAGGTATTCAGGAAATGTAGATGGAACCCCGTGGTTGAAAGTTCTACAATCGACAATTTTGAACAGAGATGGGAATCGATCGTGACTACCTGGTCGGTTAGGACCAAAAAAGGTCGTTCGGTATTTGGCTGGAACATGGATTCCACTTAAAGAGAAATTTTTGCGTGTGTGGACGAATAAATGTTTACACATGGGTAACCAGACTACCAGCAGATTTGAAAGCCAACACTCGTCTTTCAAGTATTATCTTGGTAGCGGTAATAGCTCATTCGATACCCTGTTCAAAAGGACACACGCACAGATTACAAACCAGCAAGCCAAGATCCGACAAGCGCTACAGGAATCCATGAATTCTGTAGCAAGGTCGTTGCGACAACATTTCGTTAGACCTTTATATCGCCACGTATCTATCTATGCCTTGGAGCAGCTGCGGCTTGAGCATAACCGTATGTTAGATTTGGGAGATTATGTACTTAACCAATGCGGTTGTGTACTTCAACGCACCCATAGATTACCGTGTGCTTGTTATTTATATATGTCCATCGGTTCACTAGGTGCTTTGTATTTGGATGACATTCATCCATTCTGGAGTACTTAGACGTACACAGAGGTAGGAGATGACACCAACTGTAACAGGCTCAAATTTCTTAATCTTAATCTTCCAATGAATTATTCCGAAATTTTTTTTCGAATTCCTAATCCTTTGGTTATCTAATTCAAATCACCTTTAATTACTAAACCTTATTCCGATTTTGTAATTTCTTCCAAATATTAAACTTATATATATATATATATATATATATATATATATATATATATATATATACATATATATATATATATATACATATATATATATATATATACATATATATATATATATATATATATATATATATATATATATATATATATACATATATATATATATATATATACATATATATATATATATATATATATATATATATATATATATATATATACATATATATATATATACATATATATATATATATATATATATATATATATACATATATATATATATATATATATATATATATATATATATATATATACATATATATATATATATATATATATATATATATATATATATATACATATATATATATATATATACATATATGTATATATATATATACATATATATATATATATATATATATATATATATATATATATATATATATATATATATATATATATATATATACATATATATATATATACATATATATATATATACATATATATATATATATACATATATATATATATATACATATATATATATATACATATATATATATATATATATATATATATATATATATATATATATATATATATATATACATATATATATATATATATATATATATATATATATATATATATATATATACATATATATATATATATATATATATATATATATATATATATATATATATACGTATATATATATATACATATATATATATATATACATATATATATATATATATATATATATATATATATATATATATATATATATATATATATATATATATATATATATACATATATATATATATATATATATATTTATATATATACATATATATATATATATATATATACATATATATATATATATATATATATATATATATATATATATATATATTCGTAAATTTCTTTATAAGCACTAAAATATTATTTTATTATTTATACTACGAAAAGTAAAATTTTAATATTATATTTACGGTTTTATTAAAACGTTACGTTTCAATTTCGTTTACTTAAACTAACTTTATTACTTATCATTTTAACCTTACAACTTTGATTTAATTATTTTATACCTAAGTATAGTTTTAACCAAAATTTTTTAAGTAAACTATCATATTTTCATAATCAAACCTTAATCATACTTTCCCATTAATCTAAAACATTTCACTAGTATAAACTAGAATAAAAATTTGATGAACCAAAATCCTTTCTACATCAATCCATAATATTCATCACTTACACAAGCTATCACCATTTCCTTACACAAGTTAACCTTCTTCTACACTCCAAACTCTTACACATCCACTTACACACTCCAACTCTTACACATTCACTTACACACTCTAAATCACTTACACAAGTTAACCTTCTTTTTCATACATTCTTATGAACTAAAAAGTTGCCCAAAACCCATAATAAATACCCCTCCTTAGCTATGAGATCACCTGCACCCCCATCATCAAATCTTTCTACCATTTTTTCTTATATCTTCATTTCATTAACATCTTACTAACTTTATACCCTTTTTATTAGTTGAAGAATCAAATGAAGATGAAGCTTGATCTTATTACTTCTTAAGCCAATAATCATCAACTTTTGAAAAGTCAAGTATTATCTTTTGGAGTTTGGATATCATTTTCTTTTGATTAATTGAAGATCTACTTCTTTGAAGCTTGGAGCCTTGAAAACATTCTTTTTTGGAGCTTATTTCTTTAGGTTCTTATTTGCCTATTATTATTCTCTTACTAGGTTTAGCGCCACCTTTGGAGGAAAATGGTACACATTTTCTTAACTCTCTCGCTATGTGATATTTATTTATGATTACTCGATAATATAAAAGTATGATCAACATGATTTAATTTTAATCATTTAAACTTTACATGGTAATATTAAAGTCATATCCAGTTTAGTGATATTTTCTTCAAAACAATAATACTTTTGGGACACTCGAAAAAAAAAAGTCATATATATGGAAATTTTTTATTAATATGATAATAAAGATATATATGAATTTTACAAGTTAAATAAACTTATGTCTTTAAATGATTCCATATTATCTTGGTGATTTGATAAATTTGTTTTAATTTTGGACTCAAGTAAATAAAGAATTATTAATCCGTTTATCGGGAAAATAGTCAAACAAATTTGTTAAAATGTTTAGTGTTGTTTTTCTTGAAAACTCATTTCATTTAGATTTTGGACCCTTAATAACATGTCAGATTATGGTTTTTTTATAGTTATGATAGATACGTTTTACTATTTAATGATTATTTAATAAAATACGTTATTAAGTATTTAGAAATATTACCCTTGACTTTTATGATTATTTATGACATAATAATGACTTAGTTTAGCCTCAGGAATCTTAGTATAGCTACGAAAATTTGTTATTTAATTAATATTAATTTATTAGATACTAGTAATATGTTTCTATTAAAAAGGGTAGAATTGTCAAAATTTTGACTAGTGAAAGTTTGAGTTATAAGAATGTAAACTATTTCGATTTAGAGTCTTATTTGATATTGCATGATATTAATTGTATGACTCTGATAGTAAGGTAACGTCGAACCATGGACCGGCATGTAAAATCCCGGTGTCCGTGTTAGCTGGCATGTAAAATACGGTGTCAGACAGGGGGTCCGAGAAAAACCCATCCTGTGAAGTCTCGAGCATAACAGTATTGAGAGGAGTGACGACTCCCACCACAGTTAGGGTTTAGGACTACGGTCCTCACCTAACCAGACCCTTACATATATCAGTTGTCATTATTGTTGTGATATTGTGATGTGCTATGATGGTAAAGTTATGAGGCTTAATTGAACTTGATTAAATAAGCATTAAGGTTACCAAGTATTTAGTAGCAGTAATGAGCTTCTACAAGTATTGAGAATGTAACTTAATGGCTTAGTAAAGGTCAATAATGAGTAATAACCTTCTATATTGTGCTTGATGATTATTTTGTAAACATGATTTAACTATCGCATCATAAGCTTGTTGAGAAAATTGTACTCGGCTTTATCGCTGACCGATTTAATCGGTTGTCATCCGTATTATGGATGACAGTATTTTGCAGGAAAATTTAGCTCAGGTTTCGATCCAGACCGCAACTTTAATTATTTTATCGAGGGCTTAGCTGCATTGATTTTACTTGATGACTATATTGTACTTATGTTTTTTTATCGTATTTATGCAAACTTATTTTATATTTTCTCAGTTGTAAGATTTTTTTTTTTAAACTTATGTTTTGAATGGTTTTAGTTTAAATGGTTTTTAGCAGTTCGGCGTTTTACACTTCCACATTATTTATCTTAAGTATAATTATTAATGTTAATTATGTATCGAGAGTGCCGCTCCTGCTACACCAACGAAGAAGTACGATGCGCGAACGCCGATGACAATGAGTACTTTCAATCTTTGGTCGATGAAGTCCAAAAATCTGATCCCGCAGTTGTACGATGCTTGTCTCAGGTACTTGAGTATGAACTACACCCTGATAGAGCCGATATACCTTAGCCTTATGCAAGTCCACCTAGAAAGAGAAGACCAACCACAAGCAAAACCCTTAGAAGAAATAAAAGCGCATTTGAATATAGCAGATCATCTTCTCGTGGTCGAGGGTCTAGATCTTCATCCCGCGGGAGATCTAGTGGTCGAGAAACACAATCCTCAGTTGGAATTCAGTTTAGTTTCAACTTATCCGGTACATGACTTTCCTTTTCGTTATTTAAATTAGTTTGTTACAGCTTAATCTTACTAACCTTATTTTCAATAATTGTAGATGATCCAGGAGGTCGTGATTTTTCACTGTTTCCAGGGCCTAATCACATCCCATACATTCTTCCTCCTTACTTGTTTGATTGGATTGATGTCTTAGGTGATGGTAACTGTGGATTTAGAGCTATTGCCGCCACAGAGTTGGGAGGTGAGGAGGCATGGCCTCTTTTAAGACGTGCTATGTGTATGGAAATGCAAATGAACAGAGACCAATACCTAAGTTTGTATCTACCGCAAGAGTTGTTAGACGATGCTATATTCAGAATTGGTTCACACGGCAATGGACCTGCTCCTTATATTCACTGGATGGATGCACTGATGGCATTGTACTCTGCAGCAACGTTTCTTAACATTGGCATTGCTTATTATGGTTCTGCTGACGATAATCCGTTGTACAACTGTTTGTTTCTTCCGTTAAGGAAAGCACCGGGCGTGCATAGTGTAAATAAAGTTATACATATATGTTGGATGAATGGAAATCATTTTGTTCAACTATTAATGAACAACGATTCATCTCCACTGCCGCCAATCCATCAACGTTGGAGAGAAGCAGTTGACAATTTTTCCAAACATATAAAAACACATTTTACTAGTAGTATTATGCTTTGGAATAAACTATGCGGGCCACGACCACCACAACGTAATAACACCGCTGAAGATGCTGTAAATTTAGATAGTCCATAGTGTATTGTGATGTGTAAATCATTATTCAGTTTTAGTATAGAAATTGTAGATGGGATTCAATTTGTAGATAGTCCATAATTATATTATTGTGTACGTCATTACTATAGAAATTGTAGATGAAATTCATTGTGTATAGTAATGTTGTAAATTAATAAAAGCGTTGATGTAAACATGAATTAAATTTAATGTAAAAAGCATTGATGTAAATAAATAAACGCATTAATGTAAATTAGTTTAAATACAGACTATGAAGGGCCATGCCCCTTAAAAGCTCGCCATTCGGCAAATAAATCTTTAACATCTTTAAGGTATACATCTAAAGCATGTCTTTCCCGGGGGTTAATTTCCGCAACAGGAGGCAGTCTCGCCAATGGAGCGACTCTACTTGGCCATTCATTCAGAAACTGAAAAAAAAAAAAAAGGAAAAAGAGTGTGAATAAGATATTAAACAACATCTAAATAACACGACATAATAGAAAACAAATAAATTCAAAAAACTAACGTATTCCAATCTGCTTTCAGCTGGACCAAAATCGGCACTCGGTCCTTCGCCGGGGACGACGTATGGGTGGGAGCATACTTTGAACCAGTCAACGTAACTGGGATCAACCTCTGATGGAATAGATGCCCGACGAAGTACCTGATCACCAAGGCGGGCACTATAGGGGAACCTACTCCATGCCTCCAAGTACACAGGCGGAGAAGCAAAGGTCACGGAGTAGGTACCGTGTGCCGGTCGTACAGCCTGGGCTGGTCTCAAAGGAGGGGGGAATAGCCTGCACAAAGCCAACCTGTCGCACTGTCCTCTCCGGCAAATACACCTAGACGATATCAAAGCAAGTGATACCCCCGATGAAGGTGGTGCGTGGGTGCTCATTCAGCAATGCTCTTGAAGAAGTCATGTACGGAGTCCATTCCACCTGCATACAAGCCAAGTTAACATATAAACATAATCTAAATTTAAAATAACATGCATAAGAAAGTGTGATGTGATGTACAATACCTGAGTTTCCGTCATGGAGTCCAGTATACTGCTGCAGTTCCTCAGCCTGTTGATCTCACGACCTGGCTTGGGCGTGGACCACATCTCCGCCCTAGTCTTATTAGGCACATCTGCTCGGCAAGGATGAGGGCGGTAGGCGGGAAAGTACTCGTAGATCCATGTCTGGAGTGTAAGGCAACTCGCAATGGTCTTGCAACCAGCCCCAGATGTCATTCCCAGTTGGCGATACATGTAGGCCAGCATCACCGCACCCCAGGCGATCTCATCCTGATCAACGTTGACGGCAAGTATCGTGTGAGGTCGCATACCGGTTCTGGTCTTATCCGCCAGCAGGGCAGAGCCGACAATAGCCATGTAGTAGGCTGTCGACTAGGTCTCCATAGCCTGGAACGATGACACAGTTGCATCACTTCAGCAACATTGACGCAACCGCTGGTGAATATTCCTTTCCATCGTAGCTCAAACATGGGCTCCCCAAAAAGATTGGTAATACCGACCTGCCACTCCCCTTTAGAAGGCTCAGCCGGTAAACATATTGGCCAATACCTATGCCCAATATGTGTTGCACGTCGTGCAACATAATCGTCATTTCCCCATGGCATGTGGAAGGTGTTCGTATCCGGCTGCCACCTCTCCACGAAGGCCGATATCAAAGCACAGTCGATGTGCTGGTGCATAACGTATGGTAGACGGCCGAGGGGAGTAGCAGGTAGAACATCGTAAAGCGTATCGGTCATATCCCGCAGTCCGATGATCACCTCCAACGGCTTCTTCCTACTACGGCATTCCAGAACCGGAGGCGTATGCTCAAAGCTGTCAAAAATAACTTTAGCTATGTGCCCGCCATAGCTGGGTATCAGGCGCGTATCTGTGGGGCCCCCGGGCTGGGGCGATGTGACTAACCAGTCCGTTCCAGAAGACTGTAAGCGCCTACTCCCCCGTGGCGGCTCATTATCAACGAGACTATGTCCGGCACGCTCAGATGCGCCTGAAGAACTAGGGCCGGCATATGCGAATCTCCCGTCGGGCCCCCGGACAACAGTCCAGTCCATTGGGGGAACAACAGCACCTTTGTACTCAACATCATCAGCATCATCATCATCACTAGAAACCCCCAAACTACTCTGGAGGCTGCTAGCCTGGTCATCAAAATGCGTACGCACTTGGTTCAGCGTACTCGACCATTGGGCCTCACTGTGTCTGGCAGCCTTTTCTGCCTAGCCATCCTAGTAGAATCCGTCACCCCCCTCTTATGAGGGTCCCCTCTGAGCAGGGTAGGCCTAGAACTATTCCCGCTCAGCAAGTTTCTAAAACCCTTTCCTTTCCTGTGAGTACCAGTCATTTACTACAATTTTTGATAATTTAATTAATTATTATTAATAAATAAACATAATCAAACGTTACGTTAAATTAACCACATGAACAAAAGACAATAATTAATTAGCAACAACAATATTTAACTAATCATTATCAACAAATATAATGTAAGAACATATTTATTATTATTATTACTAATATTATTGTAATTAATTTTCTAAATTAACAATAATCATAATAATAATAATAATATTAACAAAAATAATAACATTAATAGTAATCATAACAATAATAACACAAACAATAATAATAATAATAATCATAACACTAATAACAAAAATAATATTTAAAAATAAAATTAAAGAAAAATTTACTAACAATAACAATAACAACAACAACAACATCACCAACAAAAATAATAAAAATAATATTTAAAAGAATATAAAAAAGTTAATAATAATAATAATAATAATAATAGTAATAATAATAATAATAATAATAATAATAATAATAATAATAATAATAATAATAATATTTAAAAAAATAAATTAAATATAATAATCAAAACAAAAATAAAAATTTAATAATAATAATAATAACAATCACAATAATAATAATAATAATAATAATAATAATAATAATAATAATAATAATAATAATAATAATAATATAAATAAAATTAATAATAATTATTCATAAAAAAAACAAAAAAAAAAAGGCAGTCGCAACAAATCCGCAAGCCAACCACGGGTCAGTCGCGGTTTTCCTGCGACTGACCCGTGGTTGGCTCCGGATTTCCTGCTACTGCCTTTTTTTTAAAATAATACGATTCGAATAAAAATTACCTCAATTAATTGTCTGCGGATTGAATTTCTTAGTTTTTGCTCCAAAAATTTTATATTGTAATTTTGTTTTTTAAGTGTGACAAAGGAGTTATTTAGTGAGATTGGAGTATATATAAGAAATTTTAAGTCCTGTGGCAAAATGTAATTTTTTAAAGTTTAGGAGCAAATTCGTAATTTCATTCGGGTGGGGATGTTTAAGGATGGGGAACTCTTAATTGCCTTTGTACCCTAAAAAACTGAAAGCTCATGCATTTGCCATTAGCCCACATGAATAGTAAATTCACTCTCATTTTATCCTTATTTTTCATTTTGACTTTTTATTTTCATTTTATATTACATTTTTCTTATATTGGCACACCACTTTTTTAGTCTTATTTATACATTTTAATTTTTTATTTTCATACACATAATAAAAGACGGAGTATAAATTCTAAATGCCTTATTTATTTATACAATATCTTTTAAAATAGGGTCCTTTATTATGTTAAAAGATAAAAAAAAAATTCTACTTAAGAAAAATAATTAACATTATATTACTTCAAATACTTCCTATGTTCTGAAATATTCGCTATATAAAAGTTGTTGATACAATTTATCGTTTAAACTTTTTTTATATATTGCACCTATTTAAAAAGTTTTACAAATAAATCATTTAAAATTTTTTTTCAAAAACAAACATAAATAGCACTATTTAATATTTCATACACCTTATCGACCTTAGGCGATCAGGTATCTCCCATGGCCTAAGAATCATATGTACATAATTTATTTTTTCTCTGTTATTTGCTACATATATCTTAATTTTCTTTTAACAAAATCAATTTTATCGTTGGTGCATTACTTTTACCTCTAATGAGCTGCAGTTAAAAGCTGCAACTTCAACACTGTGTTTGTGTCACTTTCAACTCCCAACGTCAATTGTACTTCAATTTTGTGAGAAAGAACTTGGTTTAATCTCTTTTATACTTTTTATACTTTTTAATGCTTCATGATAGTCCGCTACATAATTTTATACTTTTTTCTCTTTTATAATACTCGTTATATTTTAATAGTAGCATTATTTATTTTAATCTTATTTCAATAATACCAACTCATACATAAGAAATAATATATTTTTATGAGATCTTGTTTTATTCGTCTTAAAATCTAGTTTTTTTATATGTAATTTTATAATTTTTCGTTTAGTGAAAATAAAGATATTTAATATCAAAACATATATTGAATTACGTGCAAAAGAAATATAGCAAGTATTGGGTAATGGAGGAAGTAAGTAATATTAAATACTGTTATTTCTTTCAAAAAAAGTATTTTTTTTTACTTAGTAAATAAAATTAAGTATAATTATTGAAAAATAGAAGTATTTGTTATTAAAAGGTTGGATAATCGTAGAATAAGATAAACCAAATCTATACAAAATTTGTACTCATTAGAATTCTCATTCTCATCAATATAAGGGAAATTTGCAAAGAAACACCTTTTAAAACCCCTTTTTTGTAAAGAAACACCTTTTATAAATTTTTTGTAAAAAAACACCTTTTAAGAGACTTTTTTAAAAAAAAAACACCTTAAATCAGTTTCCGGTGTCTTTTGTCAACTTTCCGGCGTTGACTATGCCAGTCAACGCCGGAAAGTTGACAAAAGTCACCGGAAACTGATTTAAGGTGTTTTTTTTAAAAAAACGTCTCTTAAAAGGTTTTTTTTTACAAAAAAAAATTATAAAAGATGTTTCTTTACAAAAAAAAAAGGGGTTTTAAAAGGTGTTTCTTTTAAATAATAAAAAAAAAAATTTTAATTATTTTTTTTTTTTGTTATTATTATTATTATTATTATTATTATTATTATTATTGTTATTATTATTATTATTTTTTTAAAAATTTTTTTTTTATATAATATTAATAACAAAAATTTTAAAAAAAGTTAAAAAAACTTTTAAGAAAATTAATAATAATAAAAAAAATAAAAAGTATAAAAAATTATAAAATAACAATAATAATAATTAAAAAATAATAATAATAATAATAAAATTAAAAATAAAATTAAAATTAATATTTTTTTTTTCAAAAAAGAATTATAATAATAATAATAATAATAATAATAATAATAATAATAATAATAATAATAATAATAATAATAATAATAATAATAATAATAATAAATATTATTATTCTTTTTTTTAAGAAAAAATATTTTTAAAATTTTATATTTATTATTAATTTTATTATTATTATTATTATTTTTAATTATTATTGTTATTTTATATTTTTTTATACTTTTTATTTTTTTTATATTATTAATTTTTTTTTAAATTTTTTTTATCTATTTTTAAAATTTTTGTTTTTATTTTTATTTTTCTTTTTATTATTAATATTATTTTTTAAAAAAAATTTTATTTTTATGATTATATATAAAAAAAAATTAAAAAATTTAAAAAAAAATTAACAATAATAATAATAATAATAATAATAATAAAAACAAAATAAAAAAAATAATAATTTTTTAAAATTTTTTTTTGTAAAGAAACACCTTTTATAATTTTTTTTGTAAAAAAACACCTTTTAAGAGACTTTTTTTAAAAAAAAACACCTTAAATCAGTTGCCGGTGACTTTTGTCAACTTTCCGGCGTTGACTGGCATAGTCAACGCCGGAAAGTTGACAAAAGTCACCGGAAACTGATTTAAGGTGTTTTTTTTTTAAAAAGTCTCTTAAAAGGTGTTTTTTTACAAAAAAAAATTATAAAAGGTGTTTCTTTACAAAAAAGGGGTTTTAAAAGGTGTTTCTTTGCAAATTTCCCTCAATATAATTTAACATTTTTCTTTTCATTCAAACACTTTATTATTTTTCATAAAAATGTCTCCTACATTTTTATTAATTTTTAACCACACTTTTTCTGTTTTCTCTCTTTTACAATTCAAATATTCCCGCTACTTATTTTATTTGCAAATTTTATGAAAGTTGAGGGGTATTCTGTTAATGAAAATAAAATAAATAAGATATAAAATTTATTTATTTTATATATTTTCTCTATTTTTATTTGTTTTTTCCGTTTACTTTTTTTGCAGATTTAAATGTAAATTTAAAAGTCAAATAATTTTAATTTTCAATCTTAAAAATTCTAAAATATTGACATTTAAAAAGTATATATATATATATATATATATATATATATATATATATATATATATATATATATATATATATATATTGCAAGATCATCTGAAGAATACATTTTTTCATATAGATTGATGAAAAATAACTGTCAAAATTTAATATTAAAATTTATAATTTATATTTAAGAAAAATATATAAAAATAGAGGTAGTATAAAGATGAAGGAGGCATAACAGGTGTGATTTGGACACGTATAAATGAAAGTTGCAACCGAACGTGTGGGTCCCATTAACTGACGGTACAGCTCATTCCCGCCAATGGAGTAAATGTGAAGGCATGAGAGTTTTTTCTCCGTTTGGTGTGAAGGAATCAAGAGGTAGTATTAAAGGTTATTGAAGTTAGTGAATATTTTATTTGAATTTTATTGGAGGATATATTTGATTTTATGTAAATTATATGTGATTATTTACTTGTTGCGTAAAAAAATTTGTTATAAAAGTTCTATCATTTCACGTTTAAACGTAGTCGATTTAAAGTATTCTTGAGTTTGTTTTCCCAAGTTAATATATACTTGGAAATAATTGACGTAAGAAGTAGAGGATTAAGTTTATCAAGGATTATAATGGCAAACTGTATAAATGACACGATATAAAGAGTTTAAAGGAAGTTTTTTTTTTATGTATTAAAAGATATGAGTTATTTATTCGCATGTAAAGGTTGTAAATCAATTAAGAGATATGAAATGTAGAAAAGTATTTGGGGTCATGATCTATTTAATGATACACGAATGAGAATTTCAACAAAGGGAAATTACGAAGAAGAAACAAAGGTTGATTTTGATAAGAATGTCGTAAACTATATATTGCGCTGAATCATTGAAAGTCCTATACGTATTTGAGGTGAGTGTGAAGTTGTGATTTAAGGAAAAATTCTAATGGTTTATGATGTTGTAGAATGGTTTTGACAATTAAAATGTGCGATATAAAGTGATGGTTTTGAAGTATATCGGGAGTTGTAAGAGTTGCTAAATGAAGTTTGTTGTCATTTAGAAAAATCAAGTAAATTGGGGAATTAGTTTCCCAAATTGAGGAATACAGAATACTTGAATTGATTAAAGCAAGTAAAGGTGAGTTAAAATATTGTTGGAGAATAACGTAAGAGTTAAAGTGGGGATTCAGAATTTAAAATTTTAAGGTTCTATCGAAGTTGGAGAATATTCGAAGTTATGATTAGAGTTAAGACGAGAACGTGAAGGTGTAAGTTGTGAATGAATAAGTTCGGAAGTGTGTGTTCAATTTCGAGGACGAAATTATTTGAAATTGGGGAGAATATAACACCCACTATTTTAATACAACTTAATTAGAGTAACAATTAAGTTAATTGGGATTTCGAGTTAAGTTAATCCGAGTACTAATAATTTTCATACTATAAA
>NC_080055.1:11223639-11413639 GCF_026212465.1 Amaranthus tricolor
GAGCTGTTAAGTACTACTATGTCCCATATAATTTGAAGCAAAGAGAAAGTTATTGTTTTTAAGAAAAAGGTAGATAATGGTAATAAATGAAGAAAAATAATGAACTTTGTGGTTGAAATTAAAAGATAATTAAAATGTGTGGATGAGATTTAAAGAAAGTAGTGGGCCATAGTTCAAAAATAGAAATGATGCAAATTAATTGGGACTGACCAAAATGAAAAATGGTGTAAATTAAATGAAACAGAGGGAGTAGGTGTTTGAGTTATATATTAAGTATGGGTTTGGTATATAAAGTAGATGTTTGAGGTATGTCAAGTAGTTTTTCATTTTCGTAGATGAAGTATTATTCTCAAATTTACAACTGTTTCCATGGTTTTATTTACTGTTTGAAGCTTTGGGAATGGTTGTTTTGTGAAATTAGGGTTATAAACAACTTTATGGAAAATAATTTGATCAATGCTCTTTTTGTTAATTTTCTATTGAGTTTTTTTATTAGTTTAATGCTCTCTTGAGTTGTAATTTTTAGAGAGAAAGTTATTTTTGTTGTTGCTGGGAAATTAAGGTATGCGGGTAGTTTGTTGTTGCTAGGAAAAATTCTATGATTTTGTGGTTAAGGCTGTTGGGATTTTCAAATGCAATGAGGGGTGGGGAAGAAGATGAACAACTACAAGGAAAAAAAAGTACTTTTTTGTGTTTTAAAATCGTAATGTGTTATTAGGTTATAATATTAAGTCTGCCCATTTAAAATGATCTTTATAAGAGATCGTCTTTTTTGAGAATTTGTCAATTATATTTCTTTAAATAAAATTTTAACTTTGATTTTTCACTTAATTCTTCTCTTTTCTCATCCTAGCTTATTAAGATTGTTAAATTTTGTATATACTATTGTAACAGACATAACTATAACGAAGGGCTTGTTATATTGATGAATCGAAAGCATTGTTATATTCCTAATAATACAACAAAAACAATAACAACAATAATGAAAAGCTTATTAATTTTTCCAATTTTTAAACTTCGCCACCCATTTCATTATATCGCCATCCCTTTTTTAAATAAATTACTAAAATGCTCTTCAATCTATTTTTAATTATAAAATCAACCATTATTATTACTAAACTAAATTTATTAATAATAATTAAATTAAAATAAAAATTATTAATTTTAAAAAAATTAAATTGGAAAATAAACCTGATGACACGTTTTGTGTTGAAATTTAATACATAATCACTCTTTTAGCCGAAACTTTTGATAGCAAAATCACATTACTGCAATATTTGCAACATTAGAACCTAGACTTTCAAGATCTTTCCAATGATATATTACATGACCAATTCCGATAACTGAGCGAGAAATGATGATCGTTTAAAATTTGCTTGTGTTAAAATTTGATATATGTTCAATCGTTCAGGTATAACTTTTTATAGAAAAATCTTATTAATGAAAAGATTGCAGCATTAAAAACTAGACTTAAAGAGCTTTCCAACGACATATTATATGCCCAATTCTGACAATCGAGCGAGAAATGATGATCGTTTAAAGTTTGCAGTGATCTCTAACATTTAGTCGCGTGCGACAAAACCACGGTATGGTCGCGTAAAACGTGCGACTCCACCGCGGTCCGGTCGCGCGTTTTACGCGATCATACCGCGGTACAGTCTCGCGCGACTAAATGTTAGAGATCATTGCAAACTTTAAACGTTTGTCATTTCTCGCTCGATTGTCAGAATTTGGTATATATTATGTCGTTGGAAAGATCTTGAAGTCTAGTTTTTGATGTCGTAAACCTTGCATTAATACCTTTTTTCTAAAAAAAGTTATTCTCAAAAGAATGAACATGTATCAAATTTCAGTACAAACAAACTTTAAACGATCGTCATTTCTCGCTCGGTTATCGAAATTGGGCATATAATATATCATTGGAAAGATCTTAAAGTCTAGGTTCTAATGCCGTAAACATTGCTATTATATAATTTTTCTATTTTAAGTTATAGCCAAAAGAGTGAACATGTATCAAATTTTAAGACAATCATATTGATTTCGCAATTCATATTGATGCTCTTTTTCGTTGGCCATATATTGTAATTCGATTTTTAGTGTTAGCTTGTTTTAGTTCAATGATCGTTGGGAGAGAGTTTTTAGAGAGATGTTAGAGATTGAAGGTTTGAAAAGTAACCAGGAGCAATCTTGAAAGTTCAATATATAAGGGGTGACGATAAAATGAAAAGGGTGGCGAAGTTTAATAATGCCCTTGATTATGATATATACGTAATATGTAATATTAAAAAAGATATTAGTTAAGAATTTATTATAAAATTACTTGTTAATCATTATGACTAAAGTTTAAAATTTTCATTTTATGCTTTTGATATGTAACCCTATAATCTAATTAAGGATATTATTTTCCGGCATTTAAAGCGAAAATAAATTATTAGAGTAAATAAGAACAAATTCCCTTTCAAAAATATATGTTTAGCTATTTTTTAGAAGAAATGAATAATCATTAACATAAAAGTACATTATCTACTAATTACTCATTTCGCCCCCTGAGTTTGCTATCCGACCTTAGAATTTACTACATTTTCATGTACAAATTCTTACACGCGAATTTTTTCTTTCATAATAATATCTTCATAACTTAAAATTTTGGTCTTATTCACTTAAACAAAATATTCCCTCATTTTCACCCTAATAATCCCATTTAACTTTTAACATTGTTCATCGATCACTCTTAACTTGTATTTTATTCTTAATCTATAAGTTATAACATAGTCAAGTAAAATCTTGTATAATTCGTTTTAATGCAAATATCACAAATACTCCCTCCTATTCATCTTAAGTGTCCCATTTACTTTATGCACTCTATCCAATGCACTTATTCAATCCTTAATATATCGAGTTATGTATAATTAAAAATTATAAAAAGTTGATATTAATAATCTTTACATCAAAACGAATCAAATAAGATCCCACATGACTATGTTGTAACTTATAGATTAATAATAAAATGAAATTTAAGAGTGATAGATGAATAGTGTCTCAAAAGTAAATGGGACTCCTAAGGTGAATAGGAGGGAGTATCAACTTATTTCTATTTTTAATTATGCATAATCAGTGATATTAATGAAAAAAAAGTATTACATTGGTAAATGTGCCCAATCAAATTAGATTGTTAGGATGAATAGAAAGGGGTGTAGGATGATAAATTCCAATCTTAAAAAAATAACTAATTCTTATCAACAACGTCGGATTGATCCAATTTTTCATTTCTTAAAATTTAATGAAAAACTATTTTTATTTTGTAAACTGCTATACAAGTTTAGCATTAGACTTCGTCTCACAAACTCTTAAAACCTTTAATCTCTTAGTTCAGAAAATACCAAATTCAAACACTAAAAATCATAATTTAAAGTCATAGTTGAAACTCACCTTAATAAGAAAGATTAATTTCATCCTTTTTATCTAAACAAAATTCTCGGACGTTACTTCAAATTTAAAAAAAATAAATACTCAATTAATAAAAAATAAAAAAAAAAAAAAAAAAAAAAAAAAAAAAAAAGTGACAGTAAATTCAGATTCAGTGAATTGACTGCCAGTCTGGAAAGAAATGATTCTGAAGGTAAACACCGGTTCACTTGACCCAAGAATCTCATACTTTAAAGTCATAGTTGCGCTGTATATGTCTTCTTTTAGTAAATGTTGGGAAGAAAAATAAACTCAAAACCTAACCTAATTTTCTCAATTAATTTACTCTCCCTTCATGGCAATATGCCAACATTAGAACAAAAATTCAATCAACTCTTTGTTGAGCACCGACTAGGCCGCATGTTACGCTACCCGCCTAATAATTCTTGAGCTTGTATAAGAGCTCATATAATTAATACATTGTTATTATAACACACTGTATTTGCATCAGCCTAATAAAAATAATTTCACAATAAAACCGTCATATGTATTAATGTGTGATAATTCTATATTTGACATTTTAACATTGAAAGAAAAAAAATAAAACAAATTTGTCGAGAAAATAAATACTTCTATTGAATGAAAAAATAGGTATAATATTATTATAACACCGACTTAATTGACTGCCACTTCCACGTTTCATGTGGGCAAGGACATAAAACCAAACACAAACCCGATCCAAAAAATTGTAAGACTAAAAATTTTACACAAACATACTACTTAGAACTAGACCAAGGGAATGAGTAAAGAGGGGTTATTTTACAAATGTAAATCACCAAAAATAAGAAAATTATTAATCCCCATCTCATACACTAACTAATCCCTTTAAACCTTTTGAGGAGTTTATTATGGGACTAACTTCATGGGCATAGAAAACACCCACCATGAAGCCAAACTTAATAATAATGATCATACTTATAATTTGTTTTTATTTATTTGGGCAATCAAAAACCCAAATTTCCCTTATTTTTCTTCACACATCTATTACTATTTCTAAAATAAAATCTGCTAATTCTGTCATCCACTACTGATATAGGATCATTATAAGCTTCTTCCAAAGAAAAGAAGGGTATTTCAATAGGTCCACTCCTGGGGTAGCTGGATATCATTATAATTTATTGTCGTCGTCGTTGTTGCCGTTGTCGATGACTTACCGGAGTTCCGTCGGTGGTGGTTATTAGACTGTGATTGTGAACCTTTCCCGCCTTTTGACTTGGTACTCGTATTCCCATCTGCACGCAAGAATCAACCAGAGATTTAGATCATTTTTGGATCAGATAAGATTTGATTGTACCACATTGTTTTCACTTACAAGTTGCAACTCTCACTACCAAACAAACAATACTAGTACTTTCTAACAATTAACATATACTATAATTGTATGCATCCTAGATCCGAACTTCTAAATCTCGTTTAAGAACATAAGTTAGATTCGATACAATATACAATCAAGTCTTAAGCATTCGAAATTGTTGAATCAGAGTTTGACAATACACCTCCGAGTATACGACATTGAGATCATGAAATGTTAGTCGAACTACAATATATGTACAATCAAGCATTAGCGATTCTCAAATCAAAGTTTGACAATACAATTCTGAGTACACGTCACTAGATACGTCACTCATCTACATCATTCTAATTTCTCCCATACCATGAATTTACAAGCATTACTAAACATTTGTACTTCTACTAAAAGTCTAAAACAACCCCATCAAAATTGGACCACTCTTAAAAGCAACTAAACATCAACAATAAGACACAATTCCCAAAATACATTCGATTTTATGAACCAAAACAAATTAACTAAAAACTTATCGGTAACAAAGATTATACTTTAATAACGAAAACAAACCCCTCAAGAGTTGAATATACCCACCAAAATATAACCTACCTTACCATATACTTAAAAAATCAAGTACTACATAATTGAACTACTTCATCAACTAATTTAGAAAAAAGTGAGATAAATAAATAGATCTAACCCAAAACAAGAAGAAACATAGTTAGACAATAATACAAGAATAACAAATTCCTTAAGTAACAATTACCAAATTAAAAAACTACTTAAAAATAATTAATTAATTAAGTTAATTTAAACTATAAAGAAATAGTACCAGATTTCTTTCGGGTTTCATTAGCAGGGGCAGCAACACGGCGAGGTAAGAACACACCAGTTCCAGCACACTCCCTCTTAGGCGCAACAAACAAAGGCGGCAGTGGTTGGGCCTGGGTTTGGGCCTTGTTTTGGGCTTGGGCTTGAAGAGGAGGCCAAGCAGAAGCTGGAAGCCCAAGAGGAGGATTGTTGTTACCGGTGTTGTTATTAGTATTGTTGGTGTCGTTCTTTGTTGCTCTGTTTTGCGGTGATTGTCGCTCAAGTTGCCGATTATAGTGCATCCCATTTGACGGCGCCCAACCCATCTACAACAATTATAATCAAAATAATTAATATAATTTTTAAATATTCAAAACTAATTATTCATGAATTAAAATACAATATTTTATTACCGAATATCACTAATTTTATTAATTTCGTATATTCTACCCGTAGAAGACTTTTTAAACAACCACGTCAATGAATTTTCTTAAGCACCTTTTTAAGTTAATTAAAATTAAAATTAAAATTATTATTAATAATAATTAAAAAAATTAAAACTCAAAGAAATTTAATTTTTATAATCTTATTAAAAAGAGTATAAAAGGCCTATTATTAAACTTAATAAAAATATTTATAAAAAAAAAAACCAATAAAATCTGAATTTGTTGTACATGAACCAATATTTATTAAATAGTTTTAACTGATCTAACTAAAATCATTTAACAAAAAATTTAATGTATTAAAAAATGAATCGGGTTATTCCATTTGGAACAACAAGGTCTTAGAATCTTGGAATCGAATATCATTTACAATAATAAAAAAAAAAACAGTAGAAAAAACTTAGCATTAGAATTATGAATTTTTACAGAATTCAATTTCACTCCCAACCAAACAAGTCATTAATAGTATTAGAAAAAACTTACAGAAGGAAAATGAAGAAATTGCGGCTGGAAATACATGGGAGGAAATGTTTGGTCGAGATTCTTAAGAGGTGGAAGATAAGAAACTCCTTTTTGGCTACAATCGAAGAATCCAGTTCCAACACTTTTTTCATTTCTCATCTTCAATCTTGCTACTTCTCCCGCCGCCTTATTAAGCAGATCCAAAGTCGCTTTTTCATTCTTATTCGTTTCCGAAACGGCACCGTTTTTTTCATCGGTTAGCGGTGGCTGTTGCGGCGGCGATATTGGACCACTTCCACTTTCTCGGCTTGAACTCTGGTTGCACATACAACCGTACAACGTCGATTGCGGCGAACTCGATAGCCTCCATCCCTGTTTCAATTTTCAAAAATTAATTTCAAATTTTTAAAAAAAATCATAAACAGTTAAAAAAAATTGATTTAAAAATTTTTAAACCTTGGAGTGGAGAGGACAAGAAGAGTCATGAAGATTTGAGCGAGTTAACTGATGAGTTAACCCAGTGAGTAATATTTCTTCTTCGTCGCTTTCAGTTTCAGTACATCTAGATGTGAAATCGAGATCGGAATTTGTAGCAGTCAAAGAACCAAGTTTGGTATCAGTATCACAATCAAAATCCATGAGAATATCATCGTCGGTGAGAAAATGGGATGGTAACCAAAACTCACCGTCGTCTAATTCTTCCTTCATATTCTTCAAATCCACAACCAGAAAGTAAAATCAAATTGAAACCCAACAAAAATGAAGGAGGAAGGAATCGAAAAGCTATAAATGGAGACAGAAATGGCGGCAAATGTTTGGGGAGAACTAAGAAGAAGATGGAGAGAGAAAGAAGGGAAAGAGAGAATAAAAAAGAGAAAAAAGAGCAAAGGGTGTGTTCACGTCGTCGGGGAATAAGGAGAGAAATAAGAAGAGTGGGCGAAGTGGGGTGCCATTTGTGAGTTGTGATTCCTATTTGTAAACCTCAACTAGTAGTGGGGTGGGGGAAGGGGTAATTTTGTCAAATTATTTATTGTTTTGATTAATTATGATTGTTTTATAGCTATTGATTAGTTGTCAAAATTGAAAATTTAAAATATATGGTAAAAATAAATTTTAGTGGTGGGAATAATATATTTTATTTTCGTAAACTTGTGAAAATAACAATTAATTGCGTTTATTTGTCATTGAGTATTAATAAACTAATCGATCTGTAAGAACTGATCGTAGAAATAATAGTATACATTTTGATATTGATAAAGTAGTCTAGTGTTGTTAGCAATAAATCGATAGTTAGTGATTTGTTGTAGAAATTGAAAATTGAAAGTATATGGTAATAATACAAATAAAAACTAGTGGTGGGAATGATAGAATGTATTTTTTCCTAAATTTCTAAGAATAACAAAATTAATTGCGTTTAGCTGGCATCAGTTATTAATAAATTAATAATTTATTTTTAAAATTTAAAATTCAATGATCCGTAAAAACTTATCGTAGGAATGATAGCATGTTTTTTGATATTAATATAGTCATTTTATAGTTGTTACCATTAAATTGATATTTAGTTATAAGTTGCTGAAATTTAAAATTAGATGTATTTTGGCAAAACAATAGTGTTGTGGGAATAATAGAATGTGTTTTGAAATATGTTTTGTAACTATAATTGCGTAAAGCTATTCATAGTTATCGGTAAATTAATAGATCATAATTGAAATTAAATTATGCACAATTTGTATAAGAAATTGTGATGTGTATTTTTTATTAGATTATTTTCGATAAATCAATAAAATAAAATTTATTTTTTAAAATGGAGGCATACATGAAATTTAGTTTTATTATTTCTGCATAAACACTAAATATTAAAAATTACATAAAAGATTGCACCAAACACATTTACGTTTTAAATATTTTTATATATTTTTTTTTAAAAAAAAAATTCTTATGCGGTAAAAAAATTAATGTAGGATTTTTTTGATTCCTTTTCCTTCTTACATGTAAGACATTATGAAGTATATCATTATCTAAAATTCAAAAAATACATTGTATCACTATATATGTTCGATTAGTAATGATATACATTGTATATATTCTGAATATATTCCTATTTAGTTTGATATATGATCTTCCACATACCAAGTATTTGATTTGTAATTGTATTTATGTCCTATTGAGTAAAATTATTATCTTCATATACTATATATCGAATTCATATTTGTGTTTATGTCCTATTTCGTTGGATATCTTCATATATATATATTCTTAATGGTACTAATTATGAAATAACCATAATTTATATTAATTGTAAATCACTGGTATATGGCACCATGTCTTAGGTCCATTATTTTTATAATTGTGTTTTTCTTTTTTTATTGTGATTATTTTATTAATTTTATTTTTATTTTTTTATGGTTATTTACAAATAACCGTTATTGACTAAAATTTTCTATATCGTTAATGTCCACCGTAGAAAATAGAATAATTTAAAACATTGTTTAATAATAAAGGAGACGCTGAAAGAAAAATACAAATTTAATGAGGCAGTGTCATGGTGAAATTATTTCAATTGAGTTGGTCAATATATTTTTTTGCGTAATTAACTATAATTTGAAAATAGTAAGTTAGAAAAATAAATTAGTTATATAAATTCCTCTCAAGACAAGAGAAGCGAAAAAAAAAAGAAAAAAAAAAAAGATTGAATAACGTGTGTAGGCCTCATACTCGCCTACAACTCGTTGACAAAGTAGTAGACTAGTCTACTACTTCATAAGTTGTACTGTGTTGTGGCCCCCCAGCCAACACCTTTGCTTTCACTTCACAACTAAGACTTATCTATTTATTCAATTTAGTCTCCACCAAGTGATTGTTACCCACGTCAAAATAACATTAACACAAAATCATAACTTGATCTAGTAATTATAATTTTTCATTTTAACTTCAAAATATAAGAATTTAATATTTAATATCTATTGAAATGACTAGTTAACTTTTTACCTTGGTTTTATAGATGTATAGAATTTTTAACCTTATTTCGATTGAAAAAATTAAATATATAATTTTAACTTTAATTTTAACTACCATTTTTCTTATACAAGATTTTGAGATTATAGGTATTTTCTTTTCTTAGTCTACTCGATAATTCAATCATTCTTCCCTCAAACTATCTCAACAAAAATCAATACATTTAGCTTCAAAGAGTAAATAATAAATTCTAGGGTTTCAGTCTAATATTATGTCTAACAACTATCTCAACCAAAAATTAAATTGATAATTAAAATTTCATGTTACTCATATATATTTTATAAGGAAAATTATAAAAAAATTAAATATAAATAATTTCAACTATAAGGGATGCTTGCTAAGAATCCACGAAGATAATCTATACCTATACAACAAGTCATTTTGAATAAAATAAAATAAAAAAGTGAATATAAAATTAAATTATAAAAACTTAAAAATTAAAAAATTAAAAAGAGAAAACGTATAATTTTATTTTTTGATTTTAACTTTTAACTTTTAAGTTTATTTATTTTTTATTTTTTTAGCAATTAACCCACAAAAATCAGTTATTTTTCCAGTTATTTGAGGAGTACTCTATTAAATTTGTTTTTTTATAAGCTCAATGTCACCAAAAGAAAAGTCTTTTGAGCTTTCTCGTTTTGAGTGTTGACCTAGTCTAAAGACCAATAGTTATGGTCATTGTACAAATTTGTTTTTAAAGGAAAAAGAATAATAACTGTACTTCTTCAATTTCAAAATAATGGTAACGGTTGTTTTTTTATGTGGTTCAATGTACTAATTTTATCTTTAACATCTCAAATTATGTATAAGAAATAATTATAAATACATGATATATAATCTTTAAATCGAGACGAATCAAATAAGATTTCACTTGACTATGTTTTAACTTATAGATTAAAAATTAATCACAGATTAAGATAAATAAGTAAATAGTATAAATACTTCCAATATTAAAACTAAATTAAAACAAAGAAAATAAAGTGTTAGAACGAAATACTCCTATGCCACCTATGGTTTAATTCAAAGTTCTAGTAAATACGGATGAATTTTGTAATTAATTGATACAAATATATTTAATTTTTCAAGCATTAATTGTTGTCTCATTCAGTTATTTTGTCAACTAACATTTGACTTGTCAGTTGCCGCCATTACTGTCATTTCTCATTTCACATGGACTAAATTAACCATGTAGTAATACTTCCTCCATACTGATAGTGTTGCTACATTTGCATAGGCACAAGAATTAAGAAAAGTAATTGACCTACACTGTAGCTGATTGTTTACTTTATAGAGTATAGTATTTTATTATTATTAATTGAAAAAAAAAGGAAAAATAGGTTGTTAGGTTACTTTATAAAGTATAGTATAGTATTTTATTATAGAGTATAGAATATAGAGTAGGATAAAAATAGGAGTAGGTAGAACTTTAAATGATTGTTTTATTACTACAAACGAAAATGTAGCAAGTAATATGAAATTGCCAAAAATAAAAAATGTAGCGGGTATTATAGAATGGAGGAAGTATGAGATTTCTCTAAATTTACCATTTTATCCTTTTTTTAAAATTAGTTTTCTATTGGTTAGGTCCATAATAATACAAATTCTTGTGAGAGACGGTGTAACGGGAGCCGCATCTCGATACATAATTAACATTTAATAATAATGTTTAATACAAATATTTTGCGAAAGTCTCAAAATGTCGAACTTTTAAAAACTTTAAATCATAAAAAACTGAAACTGTTTAAAACAAAAGTAAATATTATATCTGATAGCTCAAAATGAAAAAAAATACATAATCATCAAGTCATCAATAAAGATACAAAAAGCATCTAAATTCTCGATAAATAGTAATCGCTGCGGCCTTGATCGGAACCTAAACTAACTCCTGCAAAATGCTATCATCCATGATACGGATGACAGCCGATTGAATCGGTCAGCGCTTAACGACGAACATAATTTTCTATCCAGCTCAAAATACATAAATTATATGCTACATTTACAAAATAATAATTTAAGTACGAACTTATAATTAATTGACACCACCGTATACTTTTACCATATTCTTTTTCTGTTCTATACTTTTAAGTCATTAAGATACCATTCTCGATCCTGACAGAAGTACGTTACTGCCACTTATACAATTTGGTAATCTTAACACTTAAGTAAGTTCATTTGGTTAATACTAGAGCTGTTCATGGGCGGGCTACCCGCCAGGCCCGGTCCGCCCGGCTCGAAAAACGGGCGGGCATGGACAGCGTTTTTAAAAAAAAAATTAAGTTTGGACGGGTAGTACCCGCCCGCCAAGATAAATGGGCGGGTAGCGACACTAAAAAAATACCCGCGGGTATACCCGCCCGCCCGCTTAGTTTAATATATATTAAATTTTTAATAATCAATTATATTAAGTTACCCAAAAGAAAAAAAGAAGAAAAAAATAAAAAAGGAAGTAAGGAACCGCCTCTTTTAATGTTTTTAAGTTACCCTAAAATTTCAAAACCTGCTTTTCAGTTCTTGCCTTCTTCATTTCTCCCTCACGGGCACACGGCTTCACAGTTCTTCATTCCTCCCTCACGGCTTGTGTTACCATTGACCAAGTTTTTTGAAACTTTTTATGTACTTTTATATACATGTAATTCGAGTATTTTGAGACTTTTTATGTATTTGGAGTATTTTGTACAATGTATTGTATTTGAATTATCAAAAACCAACTATATATTTTGTATTACATTTTTAATATTTATGTAATAAATACCCGCCTACCCGCGGGTCTCGCCCGCTTTAAAAATGGGCGGGTAGCGACAAAAAATTATGCCCTCAAATGCGGGCGCGGTTTTGTATATTTGTGCCCGCGGGTAGATTTTATAGCAAATACCCGGTCCGCTACCCGTCCAAGTCCGCCCATGAACAGCTCTAGTTAATACTCATAACCGTACCATGCATCATAGCATCAACACTAATCAAGTTTATCACTGATCAACAAGCACATCAGTATGACACCTGATATATGTAAGGGTCTGGTTAGATGAGGATCGTAGTCCTAAAACTCTAATTGTTGTGGGAGTCGTCACCCCTCCAATACAATTTATGCTCGAACTCTACATGATAGGTAGCTAACTTCCTGCCTTACACCGCATTTTACATGCCGGTCCATGGTTGTAACACCCCGGCCCCTCGAACTGCTGGTGACTACTCTTGGAGACTGTAGACTAGCCCCACAAACCAACACAAGTCTTTCCAGAGCACTTTTGCCTCACTTGTGCGCACTCGGGAAAACTTCCCAAGAGGTCACCCATCCTAAGATTGCTCTCCACCAAGCACGCTTAACTGTGGAGTTCTTAGCAAATGGGCTCCCTAGAAAAGAAGATGCACCTTGTTGATATGAGTAGTCTATCAATCCTTTTTGAAGCTAAATTTGGGGTATTACAATGGTTCGACATTACCTTACTATCAGGGTCATCCAATCAATATTCAATCACACAAGTACATCACATTTTTATTACTACAATTTGACATTGACTTTGACTTTGATTAACTTCGGTAATAACCTCTTTTATTTAATAAAATTCTTAATCGTAACGTAAAATTAACCTTTATGTCTTTATACATTCATTATTAAATATTTACACATTAATTTTATTTATATCTTTATTTTTAATAGTTCGCTAAATTCACACTAATAACTTAATATTCTATTAATAGTCACCAAATTAATATTTTCCACAAGTAGCTATTAAAATGTATTTCTTTTTAAAAAAAGTTCCCAAAATCAACATTTTCAACTTTACAATAAATAAAACTTTATTCTCTTAAAAAAAATCAAATACTCTAGTTAAAATTCAAGTTAAAATTATATTATTTGGATAAATTTTCAAAATTCTACAAGTTCACAAAAAATCAATATTTCAAATTTAGAAAAATAAGTAAACTTATTAGGTTTGCAAAAATCAACATTCTAGTTGTAAAACAAATAAAACTTATAATTTCACGAAAATCAATATTCATAGTTTAAAAAACAAGTCAAACTTATAATTTTCACAAAATTCAATATTTCTAATTATAAAACAAGTAAAACTTTTAATTTCACAAAATCAATATATCACACATAGTTTGAGCGGCAAGTTATTGAAAATACTTTTACATCATTTTACATAAATTTTGGTCAAATAGTTAGCAAATAAAATATTTTATACTAAATAGTGATTAAAAGTTACTTTTATTATGAAATCTCATGTATTCAAGAAAAACACTTCAATATTTAATAACTTCTAAAAATTTCTCAAGAATATCTTTTTAAATTGTTATCTTATTATTATCACAAAAATAGTTGTAATAATTTAAAATAGTAAATCAAACTCTTTTTTTTTTATTATATGATAGTGGTCGAATGACCTATGAGTGTTTTGAGCCCTTTTCTCATAAAAAGAACGACTTAATTTAATTTATCATACTAAATCCTAGATTTAAATAACTAACATGACCACTTACAAAAATAAAAACTTTACACAATAACATAGAAATTTACTATAACTTTAAGGATAATTTTAAATCTCAAAATAAAGTATAATAACAATATTCTTAATATAATCATACTTAGTAAAATACACTCATAAAATAGCTTACTATCTTATAAACTAGTTTGAGAGCTAACATAAACATATGAATAAAAATTCTAACATAAAAAAATAATAACATTCCGAATTTAACACTGAACTCATAAACATACTAGCACTATATTATAACATAAATCATACTTAATATAAATAGAATATAATTTTGCACCCAACTTCCTAAACTTGTTCAAAGATTATTAAATAAACATACTAAAAATACTTTTAGCATACACATACTTGATATAATCTAGATCATAATTTCATTAAACTAACTTCCTACTAAAACATATCAACATATTTCATACTTGCATATTATAAAGTAAATATGATGTAAAATTCCACAAAAAGAGTAGGGTAAGAAGTTATATCAACTAACACCAAGGATTAGTACTAAGTACTAATTAGGAAAATATTAAGAAATAAGACCCTCCAAGATAGATAATAATGCTCCAAAGATAATTAATCCAAACTCCCAGAATAATGATGATGATTTAAGCTAAATAAAGAGTGTAATAAGCTCCATGTTCTTGAATTTTTTTTCAACTAATAAGAAAGGTATTAATGTAGTAAGATTTTAATGAAGTGAAAATATAAGAAAGAATGTTAGAAAGATTTGATGATGGTGGTGTAAGTGATCTCATGGCTAAGAGGGGTATTTATAATGGGTTTGAGAAACTTTGTAGTTCATTTAATTGTATGAAAAAGAGGGTTAGGAGTATAGAAGATAGTTAACTTGTGTAATTGATTTAGAGTGTGTAAGTGAATGTGTAAGAGTTGGAGTGTATAAGTGAATGTGTAAGAGTTTGGAGTGTAGAAGAAGGTTAGCTTGTGTATGAAATGGTGATAGCTTGTGTATGTGATGAACATCATAGGTTACTATAGAAAGGATTTTGGTTCATAAATTTTTGTTCTAGTATGTACAAGTGATTATACTTTAAAATAATGGGTAAATTTGATCATTAAAATATGTAGTTTACTTAGAAAATTTTACTTTAACTATACTTAATGTTAATAATAAAAATACGACTCATTTTTATGTATAAAATAATTAAATCAAAATTATAAGGTTAAAATAATAAGTAATAATGTTAGTTTAAGGAAGAAAGTTAAAACGTAACGTATTACAAAATCGTGAATATAATAAAAAAAATTTTACTTGTCGTACTATAAAATAATAAAATAATATTATAGTGCGTATAAAAAGATTTCAAACAAAATAATATTTTAAAGTTTAATATTTGAAAGAAATTATAAAATTGGAAAAGGTTTAGGAATTAAAGATGAATTGAAATGAATAACCAAAGGATTAGAGATTTGCATTGAAAATTCAGAATAATTAATCGGAAGATTATGATTAAGAATTTTGAGTCTGTTACAGACGGTCTATTTAGTTTTCTATATGAGACGGTCTATTTGAGAGACCATCTCTAAAGGGCCGGCCCATTAAATATTTTCTAAAATATTTTAAGTATGCATTAAGAATAAGGTAAGTAGACATTTATGATATTAAAAGTATGCTTTAAGGATACGGTAAGTAAGCAATAAAGATAATATAAATAGGCATTAAGAATATATTAAGCACGCACTAATCTTTAATTGGCTGGATTTTAGATACGTTTCTCAAAGAAACGGTCTTTCAAGAGACTAGCTGCAATAATAATATAACATGGACTAACTTTAAATGAACAAAAACACTAAGTTCATCCATTTTAAATGAATAATAAAATATTGTTGGCTAATTTTAAATAACAATAAAATAGCGTGGAGTAACTTTAAATGAACAATAAATCGTTGGAAAATATTTGCTGTTTAAGGTTGATGCACTATTTTAATGTGTATCAGTTCCATACTAAACTTGACTTTTTTAAATTGCATCCAAATTTAATTTTACATTGTTTATTATATGGTATTTTACATATTGTTGCTATTATACGAGATATTTATGTGATGTCTTATTTTATTTATTTCGTCTCATATTTTCACAATATTAATTTTTATAATATTTGTTGTGTATAACTCTAGATATAGACAATCTAACAAATGTAATAAACTGGGTAAAAAAGTGTTTTTATGCAAATATTAAAATAAAAAAAATTTACTTATAAAAATCTCACCTTCCTGCAATACATCCAACAACACCTCTAGTAGCACACCCCACAAGACTAACCACACACAGTCAACCATCCCCTTCCCTCTAACCCACCGCAATGACCCTAGAACTCACTGCAAACACCTCATTCGCCACCCACTGCAAAATACTAATACCACCGTAGACCACCCAATCACCATCGCTGGTGTGTGAAAAAAACCCTGGTGGTGCAACTGGGGAAGAGGGAGGGATTGCGGTGAAGTAGGGAGGTCGTGGGGAAGGGGTTTTAAGCGAAAAGGTCACGGCTAAGGGGGTTTCAAACGAGGTGGGCTGCGAGTAAGAGGTTTAGGAGAGGGGAGTGGTGGAGGGAGGGTGCCAGTGGGGGAGGGGGGGTGTTTGTTAGGGGAGGGTTAGTTAAAGTGAGTTTTTTTTTTTTTTTTCTATTTTTTAAAAATTAAAATATAAAACATACCTATCATTACTTGACACGTGTTATGTAAATTTTTTTTTAAAAAATATTTAGTTAAAGTTTAACCTGTTGAATAGGTTAAGGATCATTTAACCCTTTCAAAAAATATATTGTAAAGATTGAATTTTTAAAAAATAATCAAAATATAAAACCTTTAAAAGCAAACCATCTAATAGTGGGATTCTAAAAGTGAAATTTTCAAAAATAAAAGAAATATATTATTTCCTTCTCATTCATATATATTTTTTGATTTTAATATCATTTACCCAATTTGAATGATTTATCTCTCGTTAAATTTGGTGTCTATTGTAAATAAATGACATTATCATTTTATTTTAAAAGGGAAAATAAAATTATGTGACATCATTATTATTATGATCTCATTTTAAAGGAAAATTTTTTCATGATAAGATAACACATATGCAGTTTTAAAATATTGGATGCAATTAGTATTTTGTTTTAGGGTTATTTGTAGATTCTATGCATTTAAGTTATGTAACCTAAGAAAAATTGAATAATACAATAATTCATTAACTCTTCTAATTAAATATTTTAATTTTTTGAACTATTCTAAGCGACAAATTTTGTTTTTTAAACCAAAACAAAAATTAAATAACATATTGTCTTCTAATAAAATAGTATAAATTGATCTCTAACTATAAGATAAAGGCTAACATTATAAAACTATGTTGATCAAAATTTAAAGTTATTATTCTTTTAATTTAATAACCGCCACATTCTAAAATAAATAAAAAGAGTATTAATTTCAGATTAGCTTGTCGTCAACCGTTTGGCCATCATCCCCAACGCCTTGTACTTGTGCTTGTATTTTCTAGATTAATGTTGGATTTTTCTGAAATTGCATTTTTATTTGCAAGAATCAACATTTAACGCAATAGGTTAAAACATAATTCTTCAAATTGCAAATATTTAGTATTTTTTTTATTTAACTTTTATCGGCTACACTTCTAAAAATATGCCTTAAAAAATTAACTACTATATCACTTGCCTATTTACATATAATTTTTTAACTCGTTTATTTATTTATCATCTAATTATTTTTATTATTATTTATATGTATTTTTATTTTATTTATTTTAATTTATGATAATGATTAAGCTTGTGCCGTAAAATGTAGGCTTGCGAGTTCAACTTCACTCAACCTTTTACTTTGTAGGAATATATCTTTTTGAGGATCTTTCTCGAATCAAGAGACTCTTTGGCCTCATTTATTCATGGATATTTTATCTTCCTTTTCTATTCAAATCCTGATCATAGTTTTATTAGCGAGATACACTGAGTTAAAAGATGATTAAAGTTCAAAATGCTAATACCCCATTCACATTATTTGCATTTTATATTGTAAATTAAATTTAACTTTGGAGTGGATTGTACTCCAAATAATCTAGTTAGAATCCACTACACGGTAGTATTTTTAGAGAACTTTATTTTAGAAATGTGTTGCTTTGACCAAGTCAATAAAGCAACTATATTAGTACTTGATTATTTGAACCATAAATTTAATTATTGGTGGGTTGACTTTTTCTCATTATAAAAAGACTTTGTTTTGACTATCCGTCAAGCCAATTAGTAAAATTTTAGTATAAGCATTGTTATGTGATGCAACTTTCAAACTTAATAATGGAGGAACAATTAAACATGTTATCTCAATTCTCAACCTTAAAAGAACAATTAATACAGAAATTATTATACGAAATAGTTTCACCGTAAAATTTACTTCATATATGGATTAAGTTTAGCTCACTTAATTATGATTAGAAATCAAAACTTATATATTATGTTTACTCATATAAAAATCACATAATAATCTAAAAGTATCAAAATTCGCTTGAAACCATATGTTTACTCATATTCTTACTCACTTAATTATGATTGAAACTGTATAGCATCTACTACTATGGTAACATTACTTATAAAAACATATATTTTGGGGTGTTGGTAAACGGTTGATAGTTGATTATAATGACCGATTTGATCAATTAATTTTATAAATGATTTGACTAGCTAATTTTAAACTCGCAGATATAAGCATCTTGTTTATAAACAACTTATTCATAACCATACACACTTTCAACTAGCTAATTTACCAAATATTAACATTAAATAATTTAGACACAATTTAAATGAAAAGCTTATTCAAAACCCAGGAAAAAAAAAAAAGCTTACATGCTCACAGCCCACAGGTCGATCCAGAAGACCCAATCAAAGAATTCTGGTCGAGAATATCAACTCATCTTATATAGCATGTGTACACACTACATACTACAATCATAAGTCAATTTGACATGTTATTAGAAACCAATGTTGACATAATAGTTAGGGGTTCAAATCTTAATTACCCCTCAAATTCAAGTGAAATATTTTGCGCAAAGTTTGTGGAGGGCCTGTGCTGCATTTATATTTCTAGCTTAAGGGTTCCTGTGTGAGAGAACGTATTAAAGTATATAACATATCTTGAGACCTCAACTAAAGGTCTCGTTTATTTTTGGGCATCAGGGCGAAAGATAAAAGGATCCTTATAAAACTAAGGCGTAATAAACAATATAATACTACTTTAGTTTGCTATTGACTTATTATTGATATTTTAATTACATTGTAGGTATTAATAGCTCTTATTACTTAGTAAAAAATATAAAAAATTATATTTAAATATAAATCAAATTAATATGAACATCAAACATAAAAATAAATTTTTAATACCTTAAAAATTCAAGATGCTGACAATAGTGTATTTTATTCAAGCTAATCAAGGGTCATACTTCAACCAGCTTAATTTTTGTTGGATTGTTTGTTCAACACACTAACATTCTTAAAAATAAAATATTAAGTATAAATTCAGTTTACAATGGTGCTTGATTGGTGCACATGCATCAAAGAAGACGTCTACTTGTGAAGACGACGTGTTGGATGATTGGATCCCCTTAGCCTTTAACGGTTGAGACTGACTACCTAACTTTTTTTAGGTAATTGTATTCTCAGCACCGTTATAATATAGTATTGACTTTTACAAGTATACTCTCTCGACAATAAATGAGGTTTATGAGCTATGGCTTATGGCCTCCATTTATAAAGGATTTTATTTTCTTTGGAAAATATTAATCAGAAAAATGTTGAGTATTCAAGAGTATTTAGAATAGAAAAACTACCCCTTATAATTAATTTAAGGGGATAGTGATGATTATTTTTTTCCATTAACCGATGGACAAATTAGAAATGAAGCAATGCATATGAGAAATGGATAATGTTGATTGATATTTCTTAAAAAAACAATTGAAAATAGACTATTGTATTTAGTATAGTTAATAATGTTTTAAAAAGTTGTATTTTTTTTTTTTTTTGATTTTGCTACATGTCTGAAATTAAAATGTGAGTGTTTTTGTATTGTGTAGTAAAATTAAATGGATGGAGAGAGTATTATAATTTAATGCATGTGAATTTACATTTAATCTATGTTTTTATAAGAAAATTAGATAAATTGGTTAATAAATTTGTACTATTTAGCTAGTATTGAACGATTAGGATATACTAGTATAAATTATTTTAGGTGAGCAACTTATATGATGTATTTTCACTTAATATATAACATATTACTAGAAATAATATATTATTGTGTCTCTTGATAATGTTTAATTTAGGATATAGTATTATAAATTATTTTAGGTGAGCAACTTATATGATGTGATTTCACTTAGTATGAGTATTATTATTAGTTCAATCAAGATAAGTGATGATAGTGATTTAAAGATTAAATTCATTCTGCTTTATTATGCTATTTATAGTATTTTTTTTTAAGATCTGCTATTTAATTTTAGGATTAATAATAGTGGTTGGTTCCATGTAATTATAAAATTTAGTAAATTTTAATATATTGATAAAAATAATTGTACTAGTTAAGTATTAATATAAAAATTTACAAAAATACCAAAATATAATAGAACATAATTTTAGTTTTAAAGGGCCAATAAATATTTTTCTCAGGTCCTTTAAAATTTCAGAGACAACTTTAATTAATATAATTTCTTATACAATGATCCATCAATTTTTTTCAATATATATTGAGATTATTCATGATTAATCAATAGGTGAAATTATTATAGGAAAATGATGAAAATGTTGAATTATTGTAGGTAATTTTTCCAAAATTTTATAATAGGTATATTTTTTTTAATTTATAATTTAATTATTTAAGATATGTATTTTTCTTCTTATTTTTCAGTTCATTTGAATTTAATAAACTTAAAAGTTCAATGATCAATATTACATCTTAATTTCAATATAAACACTTTTATTTTGTGGATCCTAAAAAATTTAAAGGTTTGGGCGATCGCCCACTTTATTATTGCTAAACAATGGCCATGATAACAACTTTAAAATAAAGCATATCCAAATGAAAACATTTTTCTTTCATAAAAGATATGCATCCGATGTGTTATTTGATTGGATTGTCACCCCAATAGGGCAATAATCTTCAACGAGGTTCAATCTTTTCAAAATCTTTAATATGTCAAATTAGAATATTATGCACTAAATTGTGTAGAATAACAATAATATACTGTCTCCCATCTTACCTTTTATTTAGTATTATTTTTTATTTTTAGCTGCCTTTTTACTTTATATTATTTCTATTTTAAACAATAATTTATTATTTTTTTAATTATATTTATACATTTTAATTCTCTTTTAATTTCATCTACACAATTTATTGTAATTTTCTAAAAAAAATCAAATTTTTTTTTACTATTATCTTATAGTGACATAAAAGTATAGTATATGTATATACATAAAATCCATGGAATATAGTTATTGGTTACTTTGTTAAGCTTTTATTATCTTTTCACACCCTTTTGCCTATTTCTAGTTTTGATTTTTCTAATATACTTTTGACCTTAATTTGTTGTTTCCCATCAACTTTTGGTATCCCAAATGGGAATGCAATATAACTTTTTTTCACTCCTTTATATTTCCAATCATCTATTTAAATAATTAAATTCTTCTTGGATAATCTTCTCTACCAAGGCAAGAAACTACCCACTAATGACCCACCTTTTGACCCCCCCCTTAAATTAATACAAACATCCTTGCTAATTCTACAAGTAAATGACCACTTTTTATCATGGGATTTGATGTATATAGCTTTTGGTATGGAATGGTTGTACTAATTCACACAATTGATTAGATTCTTTAAATTGATTACGATATGTAAAATGCTTTACGAAATTATGTTTTATTAATGCCTATATTTTCAGTTTTCATGTTATCTAATACACTATTTTACATTAAATATCTATAAATATACATAACAAATGATTATAAATTGTTTTATAATGAAAATATGTATTAAGACGAATCAAATAAGTTTCCACTTGATTATATTTTTCTTTATACATTCAAAAAACAAAATTGATTAATTTAAAAATATTTATTACTATTTCAAGTGTAGTATTTTTGTATATATTGATTAATACATCATCAAAGATAACCGGATTAAGGCTAGTCAGAGGTGAGCATTCATGTCTTACGATTTAAAAGATTTTCCAACTTATTTCTCTGTCTTACTGTATCAACAAAACAACTTAATTAAAAAGTTAAACTAACATTACTTAATGAGTTAAAGCTTAAAAATATGTTATATAATCCACATCCAATACAATTAGTATTGATATACTCCCTCCTATTCAACTTATGTGTTTCATTTTCTTTTATGGTCAAGTCACCTTAATTGTCCCATTTCTATTTTTGATATGGGTTTTGACTTTTATGCCCTTAGTAGCTTTATCCTATTTTCAATTATACCATTCATTACTCATACTAATTTTTCTTCCTTACATTAAAAAACCCATAGTACCACTCTCTTTCCTACCCTTAGGGTCCCACTTTTGACTCTCCTTAAAATCCGTAAAAAGTCAAATGAGACTCCTAAGATGAATAGGAGGGAGTATTATTATATAACCTATAACCACATAAAAGTAATAACCGATGATATCATGGATCACTTCAAATTTCACCAAAAACCTAGCTTTAACCCTAAAAACATTAGTTTACCAACCTTAGCTTGAATTCTAACATGGATAATTGGTTTAAATTTGTTCAACAAAATAAAGGATTTTTTTTTTTGGATAAAAAGACAAAATATTATAAAACTAAAAAGGTAGTGTACATCACAAAATGAAATATTTTGGTTGTAGCTGAAGCAGAGAATACTAAGAACATTAAGCAAGAATTAGTTGTATGATCATTAGATGACAACCTAATTAACCAATAAGTACATAATGCCAACTAATCCATTAGCTATCTACTATCTTGTGTATTGTGCTATTATCATTGCTGCTAACTCTGCATTTTGTTTGATTTAACTGGAATAATATAGAGATTAATAATTCATTTGTAAAGTTCAAATATTTAAAAGCGTATTAATATTAAATTGTATAAGTAATGTCGAAACTGATGGTTTTTGGGCTATGGGCGAAAAATAAAAAATACCCCTTATATAAATAAAGTGTCGGTTATTTTTTCTCCAACTATTTAGTTCAGTAGACAGTAGTCATGCGTTTAATTGAAAAAAACCTAATACTACAAGTTCGATCCATGCTAAAAGCTACTTATGCGAATACTGATTTTAATTATAAGGATAATCGATCAAAATTTAGGCCCCTTCATGAACTAAGCTCTAAGTAGTTGCAGCTCAAAACTACCCTCATGGCCCTATGTATAAGGTATGAGCAAGGTCGGTTCTGAACGAGAGCACTATGAACGATGACTCAAAGTTTCTTTTTTATGGGGCCTAAATTTCTTTTAAATATCTAATTTTTATTTATATATTAAAAAGAGCTATAATATTTTTACACAGACGAAAAAGTGATCATATAACCGATGACAACGATTTTCCACAATTAATATATACTCATGATATTTTTAATGACTAATTGTTTGATTTTCCACAATTAATGATTTTCATAATTATTAGTCATTCATGATCACTGTGTCTAAGTAACTAAGTAATTGTATTTTCAAGGTTAACATGTTAATTGAGCAAATGTTTATTTGAACTTGTAATCGAATTCAATTTGATATGACCTCTAAAATGGATTTACAATAATGTAAAAATCAACTTGGACACAAGACTCAATTTTAAACCAACCCCAAACATCTAAAGCGAAATGACCCGATAACCCAAATGAACACCTCTAGTTTTGTTCAATTGATAAAATAGTAGTTCTTTAATTGTCACTTAAAAAGGCATAACATTCGTATTTTAGTAACTCATTGTTTAACTTTCGCTCAGGGCCTCAAAAATATGCAAGACATCCCTGCATATAAGCTCATCAAGTCACAAGTCACTTTGATTTTAAACCCTATTAATATTAAAATGTGTAATATATGAATACACCAAAAAATAGTAATCGAGTTGAATCTACTTATATATAAAAATGAGTGATTGGCTCATTCGATACTTTTATATATATATATATATATATATATATATATATATATATATATATATATATATATATATATATATATATATATATATGTATATGTATATGTATGTATGTATATATATATACATATATATATGTGTGTATATATATATATATACACACACACACGTATATATATATATACATACATACACACACACACACACACACATATATATATATATATATATATATATATATATATATATATATATATATATATATATATATATATGATTTTCCCTTGGATATTAAGTTAACGTGTGATATAATTAATAACAAATAGAATATGAATTGTAAATTGTTTTTCATACGTTATATCTTAAGACCTTAATCAACAATTTTAACTAATATAATATAATAAGATGTCATAAATACTCTAGATTAATTGTTCAAAACAAATTTACACTTTTTATCAAATCCGATATTCAGTGACATATACAAGATATGAACTGTTTCCACACTATTATTGCACAGCATGCTCTTGCGTGAAAAGGTGGCATAAAGTATTTTCTTTTGTCTCAAGCACTTTACCCTGTTTGAAAATGACACAGAGATTAAGAAGTTGTGTATAATGAGTTACAATAGTGAGAATATTTTAAAATAAGTGAAATATATAAAAAGTAAAAATAGTAAAATCATCTTCTAAAATAGAAATAAAATTAAATAAATAAGACTTACTAAAATAGAAAATGAAGTAAATTGAGAGTGACAGATCACTTTAAACTTTTGGCTCTTAATATTATTACTCCTTATCGTTGAATTTGAGTAGTAATCAAGGTTAGCCAAAAAAAATTCTTTAGAGATCATAGAGACAAATGAACAAAGTATTTTGATCAATAAATCAATATTATGAGTATACTTGAGTATGTAAGAAACTTTAAAGAGCCTATAAGTAAAATACACAATTGCTATAAGAAGAGTTAAAAGTAAAATATAGGGGTAAATGGACCATATGGTCTAGTATACTTCTATTGTGATATAGAGGAGATAAGAGTACACTACACCTTGTCATGGTATCATCCTTTAGGTAAAAGAAATGTGTAATTAAGTGCACTTGCTTGCCTCTATTGTCATCACATTGATTAGAATTTGAATTGCGATGGAAATTTCAAGAAAAATACATATAAGTCAAGTGTTAAGGATGATATAGTTTATAGTACTTTATACTTCTATCATGTTGTAGACATCTTCAAGGGTTTGGATCGTGTTGAATGGGTCCAATAAGATGGGGTCTTAATGTGTTGTGCTCGGCTCAAATATGTCTCGTATTGTGTCTTATTTAGAAACAACCCTATGCTATTTCCATGTTGAGTAGTGTTACGAGCCTTAGCATCTTTTTTCTTTTTGGTTTTCTTTTATTTTTTCCGTTTTAGGTATAAAATTGCTTGTCATTTTACGGTTCCGTTGCAAAAAGTGTTATGCAAGTCTGTGCTTTAGTCCCAAATCACTAATATGAGATACAATAATTTATCTTTCCTTTATGTGAGCTATGTACAATACATATGATATACACAATTTACAAAATATATCATCGTAAAGGGAAAAATTAACGATAAATATATTCTAAGCGGCTGTCGCACAAGATTTTGTCCCAAAAACCAATTAAATATACTCCCCCTCCCTAACCCTCACCCACGGAACCCAAATGAAAAGTATTATGAAATCAAATAGAAAACTTGAAATATCTATATATATACGGAGTATAATTTATTATATTAATAAATTTATTTTGTTTTATTTATTTTGCTATATTATTTTATTTTTAAAATATTTTATTTATTCTGCTACATTTTAAAATATGAAAAATATAAAATCACATTTTTTTATTATCTCCTCATAAATTTTACTCTTCTATTCATCTCCACTACACAATCCTTTTACGTGTATATTTTTATTTATTGGGACGACATTTTAAAAATTGACAAAAAAAAAGTAAGATATCCAATTCCTCTGTATGATAATTATACCTTGTACTATGTATGTAGTTATAATTTGATACCTTTGCAAATACAAAAATACATGTATATTCATATATTCCTAAAAGAAAATGTTTGTGATTTTTTAATAAATAAATGGTTGAGAATATAATTTCTTTGGAAAAATCAGTTAAACAATCACTTGGCCATGTCTTATAATGGACCCTACCTTAGTGCAACTATGGTCTGTACATCAAGCAAATTGAATCACCGACACACTTTTTTTTTAAAACGAAATAAATCAAATCATCAACCAAAATCCAAAGCTCATGCTGTTTTTTAGTCGCTTAACCATTACTCATCCGTTACCTTGAATTAGCATCAAGTTATTTTTATAAAAAAATTATAAATATTTGATAAAAAAATATTGAATTATATATAATTTTAAAAGAAAGCTAAAACATATGAATAAGATTAAAAATATGATAGGTCTATTTTCAAAAATAGAATTAATGCAAAATGATAGTAATAACCTAAATACAAAAATGATACTAAATGACAGGAACATAAGATGATTACTCCCTCGGATGTTGCAATATTTTTGTTTTTAATTTGTTTATAAGTTTTGCTATATTTTTATTCTAACCATTTATATTTTTTTAATAAATTTTATGTTCACATTCAACTTATATTTTCATCTGATTCACATATATTTTTCTAATTTCTCCGTAAATCACGCATTTTTAATTTTTATCTATTTTTTAATTGCACAAGATTATACTTGTAGCAAAATCTATAAAACAGTTCAGTATTGAATAAGGGCAATAGTCGTGCCAAGTAATAATATTTTGGAAAATTTCATATGGTTTATGGAAAAATTAAGTATTTAGGATCACCACATGAAATTTCTTTAATAATTTTCTTAAAAACAGGCATAATTTATGAAAAAATAAAGGAACAAGTAATAATAATTTGTTGAGAATATATACTTCTATTTATGGTGTGAATGAATTTACTATTTTTGAATAAATGTAATAAATTACTATGATTTTTTATTTTTTAAAAAAAAGAGAAGCATGTGAGATCTAACAGATAAGATCCAGCTGGTCGCGGGGACAAATTTGTCTGTTGAAGAAGGACGAGGACACGAGGGGGTTTCATGGGTTGAGTTAGAGTTGATGCTAAAATACACCATTTAATTTTTATGAACAATGTCTTTTTGTCCATTATTTTTTCAAAGATTTGGTTGAAGTATCATGTATGATTCTTTAACACTTTTTTCCACCATTTAATACTCCTTGCTTTGATGGATAGTGACTTTTCATTAGATCTTGATGCTCAACTTAAATCTCTTCCTAGCCATGTTATATACTAACATTGGTCTTAATTACAATGCTCTAGAATAATAAAGCTTTTATCTTGATAAGAATTACAATGGATAAACTCTTAATGTTGTACTCCACATGGAGCTTTCTGATACGTAATTGGTGACTCTTATCGCTTTTTTGGCAGGGTTATATCTACTTGGGTTCTCTTTGACCACTTTCCTCCTTCCCTTTCTTTGGGGTTATGGGTATGGTTCGTATGTCTTCCACTCCATACCTTAACTTTATAAGTAGGATTTACTGACTATAATGGTATGGTATGATATTGTAACTAATCCAAAATCACCATTTAGGTTCTTCTCTACTAAATGCTAATACTTGAGAACTAAAATGACCCCTTTTCTTAACAACTAATATCCTATTTTCTTTTTAAGCGAAAGATATTACTAGGTAAAGGTCAACCAAAATGATTATGTGATATATATGACTCACCACATATTTAAACTCTATGTTATAGTCACAATACTCAGTTGTAACATAAGAAAACTGCTTAAATATATTTTTTATACATATATCGATGTTTGCCTTTCCTCATCTAAAAATCTTTTTGTAACATTGATATTTTTTAGCCACTCTCACTATAATCTTAACTTAGTCTATGTTGTTAAGTGTTCTTATTTAAGAAATTCTATTATTTTTGGGACAAAAATTAATTAGAATTTGAAACATGAATGTTTTAATGTGACTCGTTGAATATATTAAGATAAAACGAAGAGAAAAACATAAATTTCTAATTTAAAAATATACAGAAAGTATTTATGTTGATATAATGAAATATTTCTTTTCTTTTAAGTTGCACCATATAATACAGATATATGTATATCCACAGCATGCAATATTTTTGAGATAAGGGCTAATCAATGTTGTGATAATAGAGATACTAGATAAACATATATCCATTTCTCATTGTGTAGATAATGATAAATAATCATCAAAGATTTTATGAAGCAATTATTAATACAAATGTCACCTTCAAAGTAGTATAAGATTAGTTATTAGTTTCAATTTATGTGATTTAAAATGAATCTTTTTTAACACCTACTTATCTAGCCAAACAAAATGAATAAATAATATAGTTCTCTCATGTCGTTGTAGGAATGTACTCCTATATTTTATAGTTTTATATTTATAAGCCTTAATTTTGAAATGACTTTTTATTTTTTTAGAATTCATCTCATTTAATTAAAAATCACTCATATGAAACAATAAAAGGGGACAAATTAAAACACATATAGAATATGATAAGTCGAAATATGTATAAATGTTGAATTTTAATATAAGGGTTTTTTTTTTACGGCAAATATTTTCTGTGAAAATTATTTATATGTGATTTGGTGAAAAAAGGGAGGGGGCGTTGAATATCATAAAAAAAAAATCCAAGTTTTCCCTTTCAATATATTCCCTTATAGTTGACAAACTAAACAACTAAAAAAAATATATTCCATCACCATGAGTTTTGACTTTTTCATATAGTAGATAAATATTTTTTATTCGCGTGGTAACCCTAAGCTTTAAACTTTTTTACTTGGTAGATAAAAGGTTAAGATTTTTATTAAATTTATGTTACTATTACCTATCATTATGACTTTTTGCTTACAAACAACACTAATTCTTCATTGAGACTGTCTCACCGTAAGACGACTTCAATTGGATAAGCCCAAACTATATGAAAAAACTGCTTCTTGTACAAGTATGAATTCAGATTTTATTTTTTTATGGGGCATACATTTCAAAAATCTTTTCAAAATAAATACTTAATTTAACAAAAAACTTAAACCTTTTGTCTACCACATGAAAAAGGTGAAAACTAGAGATTATTATATAATATATATATTAAAAACTACGCAGAATTAAAAAACTACAGATCAAAAATCTTTTCAGTATTTCTTTATCACATAAAAAAAAAAAAAAAAAAAACTCAGAATTATTTGGTAAAATTTCAAAAAAAAATACTTCCAAGAAAATATTTTTTTTCCCAAACCAAACAAGTGGGAAAAGCCGATCGCTTCCAGCCATTCCGGCTCAAGGCCACTTGTTTATAGGCCATATACAACCAATAATCAACCTCCTTTTTGAAAAGTCCACACCATTATGTTGGAGTGAAAAATCAAGCCCGTGACAAGGCCCTAATATAATAGATGTGCTCTACTAAGCTACTATCATATTTTTAGGTCTTGTTTACCTTTAAAAAAATAAGTAATTATTAAAAATAAGTTTTAATAAAAAAACTTAGCTTTAATTAGCAAAAATCAATTATAATAAGTAGAATTCGTTATAATCACTTAGAATCAATTTTAATAAGTTCAAATTAATCACTAAAACTCAGTTATGATTTATAAGCAAAAATCAGTTACTATCAGTAAAGTTCAATTTTAATCAATAGAAATCATCTTCAATCAATAAAAATCGGTTATAATAAGTAAAAATCAATTTTGATAAATAAATATAAGTTACAACATATATAAAACTAATAACCTTTCATTCTAAAATAATTGTTAGTATGTATAGTAACTCATTAAATGTCGTATAATTCTTTAATAATAAATTAGGTATTATTAAAAAAAACCCATTAAGTAGCAGATGGAAATCGAATACTTTTTTCAGTTAGAGTAAATATCACATTTTTCAGGTAAGGTTTTAAAATTAAATCTTAACTCTCTATCCTATCCGTAGATGAAAATGACAAGGCAAATCCCCAATCAATCTAGATTGTACATGAATGAATTTATAATAAAATAAGTAAGTTATTCTAGTTTGAAAAATCAAGTGAATATAAACACGGATGTTATATAAACCACACATCACAAATCAAAAGATCATATTTCAAAGTTGAAAGTTTGCTACATATACATAGATGCTTTGCTATGATGAAATTGGGACAATAATTGGGCACTTTGGATTGGTATTTTAATGCCCATTTGGTCTTATGGCCCACATACTTGATTTGGACCTTATCTTTAAAAGTTAAAATTTTAAAATAAAATGACGGCTGAATTATTATGCAAAGGGTTTGATGAATTAGATGGGAATTAACTCTGTGATTAACTTGTAAGAACAAAAGAAATATTATTTTTTTTGAGATGAAGTTGTAAGCAAATTTGTCTCGTTTTAAATTTTTTAATTTGGTAGATTTAGCCCAACTATCATATACCTAACTATATTGTATTTTTAAATCATTGTTTTTATTATTAGTTTTTTACGAATTATAATTTAAGACGGTCTTTTCATAAGAGAGTTATAAATCAAATAATGCTTAAAGTTGGTCTTTTACCTCCACCTTCGACTCACGCTCGAATTTCATGCAACTTTACCTCCGACGGAATTAAATTATGACTTTTTTTTTGTAAAATAATTATTTCAAAAGGACTTAAATTCACAAAAATTATGTACTTTCAAATAGGCATAACAAAGTTTTGCGCAATGTTAAACCTTTTTTCACCTTCCTTTCCTATTTGTTTTCCTCTATCCAAACACGGTGTAAGTGAATTGAACATTTGAACTATTCTGGATAAATGTTTTTTCACCTCTAAGAGTTAAAAGTGATTAATAAAACCTACAAGAAAAACGAGACAAGTACGTAAGGATAGACTTTCTTCCCAAGCATAAGTAAAAAAAACCTAAAATGACGACAAAAAACATGGGTAAACAAAAAAACTCAAACACAAGCCCAAGAAAAGCCAAAGGAAAACATAAAGAGACCTTAAAAGTGGGCTCTAAACTAGCTATACATATCAACCATAAAAGCAAAACAAAATAAGATGAAGGCAGGATCAAGCAAACAAAGGACTAGAACCTAGAAAAGAATTAAATACAAAAGAGAAACACTAAACAAGAAGCTAAGTAATATAAAAGAACTAATGTTATTGATGCTATAACACTATAGTACACTACCAGCAGGCTTGGATACTTATGATTTAGAGAAAATTTGAAAAAAAATAAGATTATTTAACAACTTTATTTAAAAAATAAGTTTCGTTCAAATTTTATTCCCAAAATAAGTGTTCTTTCCTCTAAAGCTAGGCTTGTTGTATACTCGCACTTACTAACAGCGAAATAAAAGAAATTGTCAAAAATTTAGTCCAGGGTCAAGTCGCTGTTACTAACAGCGACTTAATGGTAGACTGGTCAAACTATTAAGTCGCTGTTAGTAACAGAGACTTCATGCGTTCTAAATTTCTGTTGAAGCTCTTCCTTCCTCATTTCACTTTACTTCGTTGAGAGCCCTAATAACCCACAAAAATCTCCCTCTTCTTTCCACCATTAAAATCAACTTCAATCCTTCAATTAATCTCATCAAATTTCAAATTTGTACTACCAATTAGTTCTGTCATCTTACTACATTCACTTCAGGTAATAATTTTTTTGTTTTTTTTTCTTTTTTCGAAAATTTAGGGTTTGTATTTGTTCATGAAGTTTCAATTAAATGCAGGTTCATAAACTTGCAAATTACTACTCCTTAGTGATCTACAGCTTATTAAGGTACCTTTTTATTATAAATTTTATAGTTTTTTTTTTGTTTTTTAAAAGTATGTCATTTAAAGTGGTCATTTATACTTAAACTCTATAAATATGTCAAATGTACTTGTTATTTGCTATGATTTTCATAATGTGGTTGTTTGTTCATGAATTTAATGTAGGAAATGTTTGAATTTAATGTAGAGAATATTTGAATACAAACCCTAATTTTGAACATTGTACTTGCTTTCTTATGAACTTGATGGTGATGTTGATTTTGTACGTATTGTTGTAGAAATGGCTTCATTTCGTGTGACTGTTGTATGTTTTTGGAATGGTTCGATTCGATCAAGTAGTAGCAATGTTAAGTATGTTGGGGGAAGACGTAAACTATTTGCATGCAACTCAAATATGGACTTGAATGAATTTGAACATCTTATATGCTCTAAGATTGGCATTGAGACTACAAGAAGTACTATTAATGTAAGTTTTAAATACAATATGCGTGGAGAATTGTTAGCTCTTCCGGTTGAGGATGAGGAGGCTATAGATGCAATGTGGGAGTAATCAAAGTCTACCTCTATTCCTTCTTTGGAGTTATATGTAGAAGAGGTATCTCTAGGAAATCAAGATGTCAATGTTGTAGAAACAAATTCATTCCTGAATGTAACTTTTTCTGCTCCTTCTCATACGCCCTTCCATACCCAAGAATCCCAAAATCCCATTATGCCATCTTCCTCTTCTCCTTCTAATGAACCTAATTAACTTCAAATTCAAGTCTCAAATGATGATACTTTTAACTTAGAAGATACAAATGAGCCTTGGGACGATGTTAATAGTGAGAGTAATGAATTCGTCAAAGCTCCTTCTGAGGACGATGTGGGTGTTGATGAGGAGGCTCTAGCAATGACATGACCTTAGGCAACATTCCAACAATCGTTGCTTCTACACCTTATGCACTAGTTCCCCCTCTAAATGAACACGTTGAGGACAACTCTTGGAGGTCTTGGGCATGTGATACAACCTACACCGACGAAGGAGAGTTTCAAAAGGGTATGATGTTTGATAACAAGAATGCCTTGTTGGACGCTGTTAGATTGTATCATATTCGTAGAAACGTTAAGTACCGAACTGAGACTTCAAATCAAACCGTTCTCACCTTAAAGTGTAAGAGAAGGTGTGCTTGGAGGGTTAGGGCTAGGAAGAGCTCCTATTCACCTTCATGGAAGATTGTTACATATAAAGGGAAGCATGGGGGTTGTGTATTAAGTACTGAAAATGTGTCAGCTGGACACATTCATTTGACATCTTCCGTGATTAACAATCTTATTAGAAATTGTGTTGCTGAAGACCGTTCAATTAAGGTCTCTGTAGTGTGACAAATGGTGAAAGACCAATTTGGTGTCGAAGTGACCTACAAGCGGGCATGGTGTGCTAAACAACAAGCCTTTCTCTCCATCTATGGGACATGGGAAGATTCTTATCCTCTCCTTCCACGCTTCTTGAAAGCAATGCAAGTTTCTAACCTTGGAACTATAGTTGAGTGGTTCTTTAACGAAGATAATGATGTTGGTGTGTACGTCCGTCCTAGTATTAGAACTTTCCAACGTGTGTTCTGGGCTTTTAAACCTAGTATTGAGGGGTTCAAGTATTGCAAACCCCTTATTGTCATTGACGGAACACATTTGTATGCGATTGCTCAAGATGGGAACAAGGGAATCTTCCCGCTTGCCTTTGCTTTGGTGGAGAAAGAATGCATAGCCGCGTGGTCTTGGTTTATGGCGTGTGTTCGTAAGCATGTGATGCATAGTCCAGGTTTACCGCGATCAATTCGATCTACTTCGCGCTGACCAGGTAAAGACTGCACTTACTGTAACTATCATATATCTGTAATTTAATAAATACATTTTCACGTGTAGTTTTGATGGGACCCTTACCCCGCTGAGGCGTACGCTGCATTGCCTCAGCACTCGGGGATATTGTCAGGGGCATGGAGAGCCTCTGTACCTTTGCTATGCTTCGACATAGTCGAAATGCATCTCCCTGAGCGTGTATTGCGCCAATTTGGGATGGTACAGGGCATCCCGCCACCTTGTGACACAGTGGGGGATCTCCATCACAGCTCATGTAAGGGTCGGGAACCCAAGAACTGGTTGGAGATTAACTGGCGCCATGTAGCTCGTTGGGATCACAGGCTAGAGTTGCTGGCCCAAGGTGTGCCGATCAAGGCTGTAGGCGCACCTACTTTGGCAGATTACATGCCGTGGTTCCTCTCCATTACTCGTCGATGGATGACATCACGAGGTATCATCGCGGCAGTCCAGTACGCTCCCGCAGCACCGACGATGACACAGTTCGTAAGTATTCTTCAACGTTGATTATTATCCATAGAACTTATATGTTATACATTTCTTTAATACTTCAGTCTTAATGCAGGCACAGGGCATTGTAGCTGTCATCAGCTCCACCCAGGAGGAGCCTGTACGGGAGATTGCCCAAGGCATACTCCTAGGGATACAGTTTCAGCACTTCATTCCAAAAGTCGTTGTGCCTGACACCACTATGGACGAGCATGAGTAATCTCCTCAACATGCCTACGTTCATCTTAAGGAGGTAGACTTAACGTGCCCCGACTATGGTGCCGGGTCCTCCCAGGGTGCTGGATCATCCCAGTATAAATCACCTCCCCTTTCCGAGCGTCATGCGACGACCTCTTACTATCGTAGGAAGCGTCGTAAATCGTCACAGTTAGACAGGGTACAGGAGGAGGATTAGCATTAGTATACTGTTTGTATATATTGAACATTAGTAACATTTTTTATATATTGGACATTTGTACATATTGAATATTTGTAGCATTTGGACATTTGTCTATAATTTGTAATATATATGTAGATGTATATATTTTTATCGTATTATCACATGCTTATTATGAATGAAATGAGGTTAATTACTCATAGTTTTCGGCGATGAATCATTCCGCTAAGAATTAAGTATGAATTTAATCAAAATCAAACATACAATCATATTTAAATAGGAAAAATGCTCTTGAAAATTCAACACAATTTCATTCACGTTCAAAGAATCCATATCAAATTACATAGTTCATTCATTAACTTAAACCACCACCGGTAACTAAGATTGCTTCTTCAACTTTCTCATAATCCTTTCAGTCTCTTCTTTCCTATGTTCTATATCATCTATTTGTCTCTTTAGATTAAATACCTCATCTCTAAGCTCTTGTTTTTCTTTTTCAAGTCATTTGGTACCCTTCGGAGCAACCCACCTAAAGTACGTGCATTCGAATCTTTCATCCAATTAGAAAGGACAAGCAACAAAATCACGGCCAGCATTGACGTCGCTCCAATCTGTATTAATCTCAACTTCATAACCACAATCACAAAGCTCTTCAATAGAATGCTCCTGTGACATCTAAGGAACACATACGATATAGTAACATAAGTAAACATTCAAAAATAATATTAACATTTATAAAGTGAGAATAATACTAATACAATACTTTATGTTACCTTCAAAATCGATTAACTAGAACAAGAATGATGGAGTTTGGATACAATGAAGTTGGGAAATGATGGAGTTATTTATAGAACATATTAGTAATGGCTATTTTCAACTTCATAACGGCTATTTTTCAATTTTACAACAGCTAGTTTAAATCATACAAAAAAGTCAATAAAAGTCAAATTTTAGTCAAGGGTCAAGTCGCTGTTACTAACAGCGACTTAATAGTTTGACCAGTCAACCATTAAGTCGCTGTTAGTAACAGCGACTTGACCCTGGACTAAATTTTTGACCATTTCTTTCATTTCGCTGTTAGTAAGTGCGAGTATACACTAAGCCTAACTTTGGAGGCAAGGACGCTTATTTTGGGAATAAAGTTTGAACGAAGCTTGTTTTTTAAATAAAGTTGTTAAATAATCTTATTTTTTTCAAAATTTCTGAATTAGTGGGCTTATGGCCCAACTAAGCTAGTGGAAAACAATAGAAAATTTAAAATAGATAAGATTATTTATCAAACAAAAGCACACAATAAGACACATATAAACTTATTTTCATTTATAAGCGTCTAATTCCCAAATCTTAGGGTAGGGGGATGTTCGCACTTACTAACTGCGAATAAGTGTTGTGATCCAAAAAAAACCAAAGGGGTCGTTCGCAGTTAGTAAGTGCGAACAGACTGTTGACTTTTTTTTGACCAAAAGCCCTGTTCGCAGTTACTAATTGAGAATAACATCGTCCCTAAATACAAGTCAAAAAAAGTCAAACCACCTGCTCCTACTTACTAACTGCGAACAGAGGAGACCTGGTCAAACAAGGTCAACCTTCTAATTGCGAACAGTGGGTTAGGTCTCCTGTTCGTAGTTAGTAAGTGGGAACAAGGGTTTTAACTTTTTTTGACCAGTTTCTCTTTGTTCGCAGTTACTAACTGTGAAATGTATCGAACTTGAGCTCTGGGAGTGGAGCGCTTATAAATGGAAATAAGTTCATCCGTATCTTATTATGTGTTTTTTTTTGATAAATAATATTATTCTATTTCAAATTTTCAAAGCAATACTTAATAAGAGTTTCACAAATTCTCATCAAAAACATGATAATCGTAAGACAGTTTCAAATTAGATTAAACAAAACAATTAAATTAATTAAACCTTTCTCTTTCGTACTAAGATATTGGGTCTTAATTGTTTAACGACACATCATTTAGGTGTTAATAATGACAATTTGGATATTAAACACTCAATATTTTTAAATTTAGTCTCTTCATACAAACTTATTTTATTGTGAAACGTTCTCGTACAAGAGTTGCTTTGCGAGGTTTTTTAACAACATGGTGGATAATTGATACAACAGATTATTTTAATAAAACAATATTAATAAAATTTTAAATGTGCATTTTAGCTTTTCTCATTAATCTACCTTTCTCGGCCTTATGTCTATGAACAAGTGTAGTTTTTCGTATTTGAGGTTAGATATCTTAATTTTTTTGCTTCTTATCCAAAATTTACTTTAGTATTAAATGATAGAAAAGAAAAAAAAAGTCTGAAAAGAAGATTATAAATGAGATTAAAAATTTATTAGGCATAGTAATTTAAGTAATTTTTAATGGTTTGATTAGGTCAAAAGGCTTTTTAACAAAAAATTAATATTTTATAAAATAGCAGTATAAATAATATTTAGTGGTGCATAATAATTTCTAAACAATAAAACTTTTATCATTTCAAAATCAGAAGTATCATTCCAAAATATTTTCTTCAAAATTTTCTTAACTGTTGTTGTAATGGCTATTTTTACTATAAATTTGTACGTAACACAACTATTTTGATTGCTGATGATTAACAATTATTATTGATTACCTTTCTAGAATGTCACCCTCATTTTACTACAAATTTAAAATTAATCCAAGTAGATAACCCACATTATCCATAAACTTATATTCTCCCTTATTTGAAAAAAAAATTTAATCATATAATATTATAAAAGAGTTGAAAAATTCCAAGTGTCATGCTATAAGAGCTTAGATAAATGGAATATTCTCCCTTGTTGATTATATGACAAATTAGTTTAGAAAATAATAATAATTTAAATAATTATAAGTTTACAATGTGTATAATTTATTAACATATTTAAAAGCTATGTTAAATTAGGTAAATAATAATGTGATGTAAATCATGTAATATTCAAACACTTGATTATATTATTATTTTCAAAATTTGAAAAATATTAAAAGACACTTAGACATATAGAATAATTTTATTGGTTTCTTATTGATTACATGACAAATTAATTTAGAAAATAATAATAATTTAAAATAATTATAAATTTACAATGGGTATAATTAATTAACATATTTAAAAACTATGTTAAATTAGGTAAATAATAATGTGATGTGATATTCAAACACTTGATTAAAATATTATTATTTTTACAATTGAAAAAATATTAAAAGACAATAAAAAGAAATTCTAATTTTAAATAATTGAAAAAAATAATCACATTCAAAATTTTAACATTTTCATTTTTGAAAGAAATACAAAATCATACATAATTTAATAAAAAGATTGAAAAATAATAAATAAGTTGGAAAATTCCAAGTGTCTAGCTATTAGAGCTTTGACAAATGGAATAATCTTGTTGGTTCTTATTGATCACATGGAAAATTAATTTAAAAAATTATTATAAGTTTACAATGGGTATAAGTTATTAAAATATTTAAATGATATGTTAAATTAGGCAAATAAGGATGTGACATTCAAACACTTCATTAAAATAATAATATGTTTAAAATTTGAAAATATTAAAAGATGATGAAAATAAATTTTTTTGTTAAATGAATGAAAAAAACATTCACATTCAAAATTTCAGCATTTAATTTCTGAAAAAAAATACAAATCATACATATAATTTAATAAAAAGATTGAAAAACGATAAGTAACACTATTTAAAGAGTCTAGCCAAATGAATTAATGTAATAGGTTGAAATTAATTATGTGAGTCATGTTTTTAATAATAAATGATTTTTATAAAAACTAACAACGGGACATTTAAATCAAGTTATTTATACTAGCAATTCTTAATGCAATTTATATTAATGAACATGTAACTAACTAATATATTTTTATGTAATAAAAATTGTTAATAGAGACATATAGTAAAATGCATAAATTTAGCATGCATATTGTATTCACTTAGTGTCATATATTGTATTGATTTATCAAAATAACATATATTGCAATGCATTCGATATTAAATATGTACATATTTATTGTTTAATTATGTTTATTCAATATTCATACATGAATCATCAATTATATTATCATTCTTATTCTATTTCTCCATAAGTTAAGTGAATTTAAAAAAACTGAAAATATATATCTTTTTTGAAACTTGAAAAAAAAATACTTATAATATTTTTAAATATAAATTGCTTAGTATTAACCATCAAACTAACAGAAATCCGTGCAATGCACGGGCTCATATACTAGTGAATCTATAAACATATAACAATATCAGTGTGACAAAGGAACTCATTTTAATAAAAATAAGTTTGAATTACTAAAAATCAGTTACATAAATGAATTGTAAAGAATAATCAAACTTAAAATTTTAAATTAAAGATAATCTTTTAAAGTAATGTCTAATTTATGACTTAATCTTCAGCAAGTCTCATGAAATCGCTTTACATGTGTGACTAGCCTTGCCCAATCCACAATTATTTTTTTTAATAATTTCTTTAACGAAAAATTTAAATTTTTTTAAATATAAGTTTTTGTGGTTGCCACTTTAAGACTTGAAAGGGACTTTAAGCATTCTAAGCCTTGAAATAACTTTCAAAACTAAAGAGGAATGATTTTAAGTCATGGTGTAGGCAATTTGAGACCATGGTGAAGGATGGTTAAGGTTTGAAGTAAAGATTTTATGTCATCGAGTAAAAATTTATACAAATTCTTGTATGAGACGGTCTCTCCGTGAGACATGCCTTATAATCGGGTTAAATAGCCCAACAATAAAAACTTTTAGCTTATGTGCTTCTTGTTTTGAGGTCGTCTCACCGTGAGACGGTCTCATATAAGACGGGCTGAAAAATTTAAGCCTTAAAATAGACATTTTAACGGTAGAGTAGTTAGTCTACAAAAAACATAAGTCTCGAAGAAGAAGAAGAAAGTTTAAGACTTGAAGTAGTGGTTTTAAGCACTAGAATGAATATTTATGTTTTTAGGTGTTTTAAGTATTTGAGTTGGTTGGCAATTTTTTATGGGTTGGGCCGAAAGTCAAATGGGTATAGCAGTCTCATAATGGGCTCAAAGCCCAATTTTGGTATTAGACTTTTTTTTTTTTTTTTTTTAATAAAGGCGTCGACTGTTGAATTAGATGCAATTATTACTTTAATTCGAAGTTTCTAAAAGCTGAAGAACCACTCAGAAAAACAGATAAAATACAAGTAATATGGTTAGGAACATTGTCTTAAAGGCGCCGAAAGCAACAACATACTAGGATTCATCCATACGTTTTAATTTTTAAAAATCATTACCCCTTGAATTCAATCTCAATGGTGAGGATGACAATTGACAACCAGGTTATCCCAACTCTCTTTATTTAAATATTAAAAACTCCCTTTGACCCTCTACGGTAAAATCATTGAAATTTAGTTGAAAGAAATTGAGTTGGAGAACTAAACGAACAACAAATAAATGATAGAAATAAGTAGTTAAAGTGGAGAGAGAGTATGAGTTTGTAGATATGATTAATAGAATGAGAGTGAGATCATTATTATAAAAGGAAATAGGGGATGTTTGTCAATTAGCTTATATGAAAAGATTTATCAAATATTTTCTTTTGTTATTTGATCGATTAAAAAATCAAAAGTTAGGTATTTTTAAAAACTCAAAATTTTAGCTTTTTAGTTAGCTTAAGTCATATACTAAATATATTTTCTCTGTTCCATTATACTTGCTATATTTAACTTTTTATACAATCCAATGTGCTATTTTGATCATTTATATATTGAACTATACACATCTAAAAATTACAAAAACTTAATTTTATGAAAGTATGCAATTAGACGGTTCAAACAAGATCGCACTTGACTATATTTTTTCTTACACATTAACCGCAATACTTTAATGATGAATAGTGTCAAAAATCATTATATAGCGAGTATTTCAGAACGAAAAAAATAATATTTTTTGTTGTTTAATCAATCAAAAAGGTAAAAGTCAAAAAAATAATTTATTTGCTAAAAGATACATAATTATTTGGGCTGCGTTTACAAATTCAAAATTTTGGAACTTGTTAAGAAAACATGAATTGGTAAAAGTCATACAAGTACAGAGCCTATACAGAAACTTGGACCATATTATGGGAAAACAATACCAATTCACATTGAATTAGATTGCATTCCATCCAGTATTTTACACGAGAGACGATATTTGCTTCAATGGATATAGGAGCCGATCATAAATTTTTAAATGAGATTGTTTTACGGTAATATTATTTTTATTGAACTGATCTAATGTAACTATCTAAAAGTGATTACTCATAATCTTAAGTGAACACTTATAATTTTAAAATATTTACTTTTTATAGTTTTAAAGCGAACACTAATGTTAAATTGTTTATTTGTAATCTTAAAGTGACTAATTATAAAAATAAACTAATTATATAAATTCGTGGGCGACACAGTCTAGGTACTGATTCTCCGTATTTTGATTTTATTGTTAGTTTTCGTTAGTTTACAGAAACCAAAAGCAAGGATTAAAAAACCAAAGTATAAATTGGAAAGAGAAAAATAGAAGATAAGAGGAGGAAAGAAAAAGGAAGAAAACAAGTCATGGTTATTATGCCAAACACTGCATTACCAACCTTTCAACTTGTTTCCTCTTCCAAACGACGCAAAAAAAAGTAGATAACCCATTTCACCGTTTTATTGCATCTTTTTTCCTCTTCTTATTTAACCCATTTTAAAAAGAATTGAAATTTGTTATTTTGATGAATTAATTGATAATGGGTTGTTTCCCTAATTGGCTAAGCGGTATGTATTTATGTTGGGTTTTTCTTTTCTTTTTAGGGTTTTGTATTAATTTGTCTAAAAAGTAATCTTTTTTTGACACCCTTTTATAATTTGTATATGATGTTAGTATTCCGTTGTTTAATTGATGAATATTAAATTTGTAATTTTGTTCTTTTTGTTTTAAAATTGTGAATTTAATTGTCCTTTTTGCTAATTACTTTTGTATACAGTTTTTGTTCAATTTTGATTGATTATATGAGCTGCAATAATACTTTGTTAATTGGTGATGTTTTTTTCAAAAGAGGTAATTTTCTTAATATGGAAATAATGGGGTTTTGTTTTTTGAACCATTGTTTGTGAACCTTGTGTTGGTTAATAAGTGATTATAGTTTTTCAAGAACTAAGATAAGATGTTTAGTAGATGCTAATTGAGATGGTTAATTTTCAAGTGATTTATCAATGGTGATGATTGATAAGAGCTCTTGATTTTTACTGGAATGTTTGAGTTGAACATGGGTTATACCTTTCTTTGGCTTGTTGAGAATTTTTGGTTTCTTGGTTTTGCTTGAACTTCAATTGATTTGGTTGTGTCCCCACAATAGTGATGTGAATATGTGGTGCATTTGCAGGTCCAGATGAACATCAATCAGGAGTTGTGTATGTTTCGTCGCTTACGAGTATTGTGGTGATGCATATTTGAGATTGAAGTTATGGATAGGTGATTAGAATGATTGGTGTTGTATAATCCGTTGTTAGTTAGTTTATGAATAAGATTACTAGTGTTTGGTAATGATTTGGTATAATTTTCCTAAACGGGTATTGAAAATGGAATTCAATTCTTTGCACTAGTTAGTGTTTGAGCTACTGGAAAAGGAAGAGATGATCTAGTTGGAGGAACATTGCGTTACATGGGTAGGGTGGGTTTAAGATAGAACCATTATTTCGAGATTTATACAAAGGAGTAGAGAATTTGACAATGGGGTTGCCTCAAGTATCCTCTAGTGAATCTAATGAGGAATGTCGGTCACAATCGAGTCCGTGCACTGAAAATCCAGCCCATTGTTGTAACATGAGCACATGTGATCGGGACGAATTGGGTGTTGTCCAGGTAAGTATACCGTGTAGGGATTCGTCATTATCTCCAAAAGGAGAAATTTTAAGGAACGGTAAGGACGGTATTGGTACTTCTGATGAATCTTTTAAGCCAATAAGGAATAAAGATATTGTGCCGTATGCTCCTATGGTGAAATTTGTGCCAGGTGATATTGGCTGTAGGAATGCTAAACAGGAGGGGGATGTTATTCCTGTTTCAAGGATTGTAGGTTTTCAAGCAAATGAAACTACGATATGTTCTCGGGAATTGAATGAAAGTAGATGTTCTGGTAAGGTTGATCATGATGTGAATGATGCTGGATCGTGTGGTGTAGTATTTAGAAAGAAATTGTTGTCTCCTTTGAGCAAATTGATTTTGCCAGACAACTGTAGACGTGATGTTTTGAATCCGGGATTTGGATCGTTGTCCCCCGTAAGAACTGAGAATGCTTGTACCATAGGGATACAGGACCTTAGAGTAGCAAATGATGGATCAATGGATCAGTTGAGTACCCCAATCTCATCACTCTATCACCGCAGAGGATGGATAAATGCATCGTTTGAAAGCTGTAAAAAGGCTTCATATTTTATGGTCGATGGCTCATCATCAGTAGACCCGGAACCATGTGATTTTTCTATGTCCCCTCCGGGAGGCAGAAACTTGGAAAAAGCAAACATACGCAGTCATGTTGGGAGTAACTTATTATGCATAGAGAGAAAGACCTCCATTTCTCTTCCATCATCGCCCCTTGGTCGGAAATCTTGTGAAAGAATGGAGATTGCAGATGGAATTAGGACTACTACAAGACGGTTGGAGAATGATTATAGTAACATTGAACTATCACTTGATGGGTCTGTTGCTTGTACACTGTATTCCGCAGAAAAAGAGGTGTGTAATGTCACGGAAAAATCAATGGACGGCTTTCAGTCGTCATCCTTTGATTCTGCTGGTGGGTTAACTTGGCCAACCTTTCATGATTTAGGCCCTAGACTAGGCTTTAGGGCAGTTAGAACTTTTGGTGGGAATTGTGCGCGTAGGTCATTGGTTGGCTCATTTGAAGAGTCCCTTTTGTCCGGTAGATTCTCCTTTGGGAGTGTACATCAGGTCGGTTTAGTACTTCCATTTCTGGCATTTTTCTGTTGTGTTTTTTGGTAGTTTATAGCCTCTTTGAAGCTTACTGTTGTATTATATATCTGTTTCTTGTTAGAAAATCGATGGGTTTCTTGCTGTTCTATGTGTTAGCGGAGGAAGTTTCTCGCCGCAATCACAGAAACTTCCATTTTCCGTTACAAGCGTGGATGGAGATAGTTACTTGCTCTATTATGCATCCATAGCTCTTCCGGGCAAGTCTGCTTCCAGTGGGAGTAATGTCCAGAAGTTTAGAAGAAGCCTCAGCAATGATGAGGCAAAAGCTACTAGAAATCGACTGCGCATTCCCATGAAAGGACGAATACAGCTGGTATTTAGTCCTTTGTGCTTGTTTATTCAGACTAGCGTGATAAAAACATCGACTAGTTTTTGTCTTTACCTTGAATTTATTTTTCATGGAAAATGATTTATATAAACTCTGCAATTTTGCTATTATGAAGATTGTTTTATTCATGGTGCAGGTCCTTAGCAACCCGGAAAAGACCCCTATTCATACCTTCTTTTGCAACTATGATTTAAGTGACATGCCTGCGGGTACCAAGGTGAAAATTTAGTTTTGTAGCAAGTCGGTGAAAATTTAGTTCTGTAGCAAGTCTTGTATGAGACAGGCCCATCCAATCAATCTATTTAGTATTTATCTAATTGTTCACTTTAAAATTATAAGTGATAAATCTAAGGTAATGATTACCTTTAAGACTTAAAAAGTGATTGCATATAATTGTTCTCTTTGAGATCGCAATCACTTTAAAGTGAAAGTGATCAATTTAAGGTTATAAATGATCAATTTAAGATTATAAATGATTACTTTAATACTGTAAGTGTACATTGGGCCAACGCAATAAAGATGGTCTCACCTTAAGACCGTCTCATTTGAGATTTTGTATTATTTTTATGTCTTTGTATTAGATGTTTGTTTGTATCTGTTCATCTTTTATGGTAACATAGCATTTGGGTAGGAAACAAACCTAAGCTGTTGTGTGGTTGGGTTTGGTTAGTAACATCAGCGATCCCACATGGGACAATGATGAGCAAGGTTAATGAAGAACTTTGCTATTTAGAAATCAACATGGCAAATCTTGTGCCCATTTCGTGTAGGTTGGGGTTATTGAAAGACCTAGTTAGCTTAAGCGGCGTGAAAGATGGCCAGGTCGTATCTCGAATATTGGAATTGTATGAAGTGTGAACCTTGTGCCCATGTAGTGTAGCATGGGGTTATTGCAAGACCTAGTTAGCTTTAGCTGTGTGAAAGATGGCCAGGGCGTATCTCGAGTATTTGAATTGTGTGATTGTTGTGATGTTATATGGAAGTTTTGTGTGTAGCACGTGTTTTTGGGTCCAATAAGGAGAGGTTACTAGTATGTTAATTTGCATATAATATGTCATCCATGTCTTTGGAGGGGTAATATAAAGATTACCTACTAAATAGTAATTAGTAATCAGTAATTAATTGGATACGCCTCTCAGAAAGCTTGTACTACTATTACATTGTTTGTAATCTTTCTAGGTTACAAACTTACGATCAGTTAAAGATTTATTTTGACATGCAAAACACATTCATACATTTACACCATTCAACTACATACATACGTTTACATCATTAGACTACATTCATACAAATTCAGATATTCACACATTCCTTTACAATTCTTGCTATAAGAAATGATCTGAATCATCAATGGCTAACTCAATTTAGAACATATTATTCTTGAAATATGGTGTGTAGTTCGGAACTTCTCATTCATAGTAGATTCTAGAGCCTATACAGGCGCAATAGGTTGTGCCTTAAAGTTAATTGATAGATACCGATTTTTGTGGTGTGACACATGGTTTGATTTACCACCATGCTAGGAGCTGTAAGTTTGGGTGCCTTTAGGCAGAAGGGAGCCTCAAGAATGAGACAATATTGTTGCAAATAAGGATTTTCCTTGGGTTTTGAGATACATATAATGAAGGTTGTGTTTTAATGTTTTTGTGATTGTAGTTTTATGACTCTTTCTTATTTTTTGGGCATTATCTTGCCCAAAAATCTTATCGGATCCTAAAGAGCTAGAGATTTATGAGTTAGAATCAGTAACATATGATCAACATATGTTTGAATGGTGATCTACTCTTATTTTTCTTGTTCCTACTATTGTGACTAGCTAGGCCATACGAGCTTATTTTCTGCTGTTGTAATCGTTCTTGATAAATGTGACGATAAGCATGCTTGTTAACCGAGTTACAACATCCTTGTTTATGAAATTGGCCGTTAAATTTGGCCTAGTTTTTTTCTTCCCCCTCCCTTCCCCTCATAGTATGTTATTTAAAAATTTTGTTTCTTATTTCGATAGACATTCCTGCGCCAAAAGACAACTCTTGCATCCGCCAAATATTTTGCTGTACCCGATCAACATAAAGTTTGTGAGACACCCTTAAAGGAGGAGAGTGAAGCTGCTATAGATATCGGTATGCTATCAATAAATGGTTGTGAAGAGAATCCGAGAGATACAAGCAGTAAAATAAGATCTTTTCCGATCAAAGGTCAGGGATGCTTTAACTTAGCAAGTTCTTATGATAAAGGGGAACAGGAGAATGTGTGTAGAAACCGGGGACAGATAGACGCTGCTTCCAATGTATATAAACATGAATGTCAGGACACTTGCAATGTTAATTTCTGTGAGGCCGCGTGTAATGTAACTGAGAAAATGGGCTCTCCTGGTTCATTTAAGGTCAAAGAGAACTCGAGCAGTTCCGGAGTTCTGCGGTATGCTCTGCATCTTCGTTTCTTGTGCCCTCCATTGAAGGGGCGTAAATCTGGAGAAAATCAGCGGGAAAGAAGATTCTACTTGTACAATGACCTAAGGGTTGTGTTTCCTCAAAGACATACTGATTCCGATGAAGGCAAGGTATGTTTTCGATGTTTAATAGGAGTACTTTGATTTGAAGCTTATTGCATGCAAGTTCAGTTTTGAAGTTTAGTTTTGGATCAATCTCATTCTCATTAATTGTCTATGACTAGAGTGCGATCAGCTATGTTACTTGGACATGTGACAAATACTTGTACGTGTCCAAGGGTCGGATACGTCTAAATATTATATTTTACACCTAAAATGAAGTGTTTAAGTGTCATACGAATGTCTAAGCATCAAGGATCGGACACGGGTACGTGAAGCAAAATGAAGAGTCCGAGTAACTTAGGCGATCAGAAATAATTCATACCATCTAGATTAGTAAATGCACTCAAGGGAGGATAAAGGGGAAATTCCTCATTTGCTCATTTTAAACCGTCTAAGGGCCTGAATTTACTTCTTTTTGCAATTTACATTTTGCAAATGTTTTCAAATTTTAAAGCAATTTCAGGGTTTTCAGTGGTTCCAAACTTTTGTAGAGGACACATCTGTTAAGGTTCGATCTTTTTAAATAGTTCAATGGTAATCTGAAACAACTTCTTTGTTTTTGCAAAAGTAACGTTACATCCTACATTGCAAACCCTGCTTTAGACGGGAACCACTCATCATTGGGGTAATGACATGTTGTCGTTACATCCTACATTGCAAACCGTAAATTGTATTCCTTGGACTTAGGAAGTTTGAGTAGCATAGTGCAAAAAAAGGTTACATAACTCATCGCAAAGGTTTTTTGAGTTAAACAAGACCGAACTATAGACCCCGTTAACTACAAAATCATCTGCAAAACCCATTTTTTCAACCATTAGAGTGATATGATCAAATCCATATTTTTGCACTATGCTAAGTAGTGCTTGCCCCAAGATCAAGAGAATTTGATTGATCTTTCTTATATGGTGACTTATGTTACTTGGACTCGGGTACTGATATTGGATACTGATAAGTGTTTAATTGCCGATACGTCTAAATATTCAATTTTATGCCTAAAATGAAGTGCCTAAGCGTCACACCCATGTCCGAGGATTAAGGATTGGACACAGGTACGTGAAGAAATATAAAAAGTCTGAGTGACATAGATGATAGCTGTTTTAAGATGCGACCCCGATACCCATCTGAAATTTATTGTTTGATCAGTAGTGGGTTTGTTGTTTCATTTGATCTTTTTATCCAATAATCTTACAACCATAAAACTCAAATTTTCTGTTACTAAATCAATCTTTATTACTAAGAACCACAAATTATGAAATAGCTTTAGTTCTCTTCATAAGATTCAATTCGACAAGAAACATCCGATTGTTCATTTCAAGGCTTGATCTAGTGTTTATATACTACTTGTTTAGTGATTTATCCTTCGAGATTTTCGTTGCAGTTGAACGTAGAATACGATTTCCCAGCAGATCCCAAGTATTTCGACATCGGGGACTGATCAAGTGTATTATTATCTCCAGCCATATTTACAGTTCAATAACACATTGTACATGTTTATCATCATCATACCCAGTGTATTCCGTTTATAGGAATTCTACGAGCAGGGTCTGGGACGTTGTACATACTGTAAAATGTAAATACAAATCAAGTGTCCATGATGGACTCTGTTAAACTTCTTTCTCTTTTGTACAGGTAACTCTAAATTCAAAATAATAAAATTATGCAATTTAATTACTCAGATGGTATAATGTTTTCAATGTTGTGCTTGTTGGAAATATTTCGCATGCAAGGAATGTCTCACATCACTAAAATAACGGATTATGAATTGTATATAATATGTAATTGGTAATTTTTCTAATATTATATAATTTTGGGAAAATATAAACCTCGTTAAATGTGTATGCAATTCAATATTTATTACCGTGGGTTTGTTAGCCTAAGCACACGGGTGCCCTGTGAGTGTACCCATATGCGGACCCACTAAGTGATTATGTGATGAGTTGTCACAGCCGCCTAATAGTGTTATATGTTTATCAGCTGATTCATTCATATTTCTTACTTTTGTGAAAATTACTCTCTTGGTTGTCTTGATCGACCGACATTTGAGGATAAAAGGTAAAATTACATATGAAGTATATGTCTATTATCTCTCTATGTCACACCTAGGCCTATATTTGGGGCAAGGGTTGGGCAATTGCCCGGAGTGTTAGAATAGTATGTTTCATGTTGATGAATTTAGGATGATCTGTATATTTTTTAAGTTATTGAGCCCCTTCCTCTTATTTTATATGGTTTTTGGATGATATTTCTTTTACTTATGAAGTGTATGCACCTCATATTTTGCTGATTATATGCTAATATTGACGATAAATCCAGTCATAAAGGTTCTTTTGGTATTTTAGGCTAAAAATTACATATAAAAAATAAAACCTTTTTGTCATATGAAGTAGAAATAATGGCGCTAGTTTTGATTGGCCAAAACTCATAAAAGTTTCTTATTTAATATTGTAATAAAGAAATTTAAAAGTTGAGGAGGGTTATTGCCGATCCTATGTCTATAAATATATTTGAAATACATATTGCTAATTTTTTCTTTAACTTGTAGATATGCATGATCAAGTCCACCAAGCAATTGAACTCACCTTGATTCACATCTTTAAATTACATCTGTTTCAACTTAATATTTTCTTATTTGATGCTATTTATATTTCATTTTCTAATTGGTATTAAATGTTGAAAACGTAAATATTTCTAGTGGAAATTTTCATTCAGAAATTGTTGTATGAGACGATTTTAACATGAAACGCGCCTCACAATATATATATATATATATATATATATATATATATATATATATATATATATAATATGACTTTCTTTTTCAAGGTTGTTCGCCAAGAAACGATTTCTTACAAGAGTATTTCATTTTATGATATGTACCATATTATTTCATGATGATAAAAGTTTGATCATTAAAAAAATTTGTTTAGCTATTTTTTCATTACCATCTGATACCACATTTCCAAATGGTAATGCAATAGAATGATTGTTTGTGAAAAAATGAGATTGTTGAAACATAATAAACATGACGACTAAATTTATCAAGAGATATTTCGATCAAAATTACACTAACTTTTTATTACCATTCATGCCATTTAATATTGATTACCGAACATGTTAATTTGATTTAATCAATCTTTTTTTATATAACTAAAAATGATATCAAAATTACACTTGCATGACCTACACCTCTCAAAGGATCCGACCAGGGATAGGGATAGGATAGTTGGTGACGACTTATTCACGTCTTAGATTACTGAATCTGTTCCAGTTACATGTCGTTGCCTTTGTTCCTAGCCGTTTACATGTCGCCCTTTTTTGCTTTTTTTTTTATACCTTTCTATTCTATTTTATTTTATTTTTATTTTATTTTATTTTATTTTATTTATTTATTATTATTTTTTTGTATATTATCGTTTTTCCTTTTTATTTTCTTTTAATTATTGGTATTGAACCTAGTATGTGTAAGTTGCAGGATTTGAGAGTAGTTGCACGTTTTTGAGCCGAAAGACTCTTTGACCGCACTCTCTTTTATGGGTATGAGTTGCGTTTCCTTCCCTCTTCAAATCCTAATCATAGTTTTTCTATGAACGGGATACCCTGAGTTTGATGGGGATGACGTTAATTTGGATATAAATACTACTTTTGATAGTATATAAAGATATTACAAGCAAACAGTTGGTGCCAGTAAACAAAAACGTAAGTAGTATAATATGACTGCTTCTTTAGTTTGCTTCTTTTAATTATTTTATTTAATAATTTTTTTAATTAAATAAGTCAAATCTAAAAAATGAAAAAGGTAAATTTTGATCAAGTTAAATTTCTTTAGGTAGTATTTAGATTTCAGATTTTAAATTTAATTTCTAAATTTGAATTGAAGACTTATAATTCTCATAACTTGCATCATTTCTAATTTCGAATTGCACAATCTATATTGTCTCATTCTATTAATGAAAAATAAAATTAATTATTTTATTTTAATCTTATCCGAACATTTTAATATTTACTTCACAATTTAATTTCTCTTTAATTAATTAAATTTCATATTTTCTTAAAAATACTTTTTTGGTAAATTATGTAATCTCCGTTTTAAAATATTTGCAACTGAGTGCGACATATTATATGAAAAAATGTCATAATGAATTACAACTTGTAAGTGTTAGAACACATCCAATGGTTGCAAAATTCAAAATAAAACTTACACATGGTAATTTGTATACTTTTTCGCTCTTTTAAATTTGTATCATAAAACTTTAATATGTGAAAAATTTTTATATATGGCAATTAATAACTGTTTTAACTTTTTAGATGCATTAATCATCTGCCACGTGGCCTTCTGATGTAAAAGTGAACAGTAAGAGTTTTCTGGTGGGGGTGAAGGTGAGGAGGTGAAGGAGTGTTGTGTTGCTGCTGCAGCTTGATGACATGGCGATAGTACTTTTTTTTTGTCCTTTTTTTCTGATGAATTTATGACGGATTTCTCATTTTTTACCCATTTATTCCTTTTTTTTCCTTATTGATTAGGTTTTGAGTTTTTTTTTTTTTTTTTTTTTTTTTTTTTTTTTTTTTAAATATGATAGCTTTAAGTAGTCTTGATAAATTTTGATTCGATCCGACCGACTGATCTCGATTCGATCCATTTATCTAATATTTTGTGAGTTTTTTGAATTACATTTATATTATGAGTAGTAGCCGCTATGTGAATTTTATTATTTTAGTTTTACCAATTTTGACTTGAAAATATGTTTTTTTGCAAATATACTACTAGCAACTATTTTTAAAGTGTTAATGAAAAAAGTTGCATAATATTTTTTTTGGCATTTAAAGTGCACTATGTGACTAAGAAAAGTCTTACATATTTGAATTACATGATGCAAATTAATGAGAATATTTTTTATAGCGAAGAAAATAAAATAATAATTTAATAATCTATTAGATCAAACACAATTGACCCAAAACCAATCTGACCTATATCCAGTGTACTTTGTAATCTTTTATTTTATTTAATTTGTAGTTAATTAAAAATTATAAAAAATTAATATTACGCTAACAAATCAAAAGAGCATGACTAGATAGATACATTAATCAAAAATACATACTCGTATTTACATTACAATTGAATATCAAATTACAATCATTAGATTACGTAATACCAGCAATTAACAAACAATGAGTACATCTTCTAAGAAACTAACTATAAATAGACTCTATGAAAGAACAAGGAAGTCCCTCAAAATTCATGATCAATTGTTGAATCCTTCAAAATATATAGTTCATTGTTGAATGCTACAAAATGCACAAAAAGCAATAATCAAAAGTAAAAAGGTAATAGATTTTGTTGAAGGTCAGTAATTGTTGAAAATACTTCACATTGAAGATTTTACATTGATAAAATAGTGGGTCGTGGACTTGTATATATATATATATATATTGGGTGGGCTAATCCTTCTATAATCATATGATTTTGAGAAATAATAAACCTCACAACCCATGGGGTTATAAGCCCGAGCCCACGAGTGTTCCGTGTCTACACGAGTGAACTACGATGAGATTATGTGATGAATTGTAAGCCCTAATAATAATCAGGAGGTGGAAATTGAGAAATCAGAAAACCACATAAAATGGAGTTGTCACCATTGTCATTACATTACATTTACATAATCCCAAAAACCAATCATAAAATTTTTTTTTTCTTTATTATATCATACTAAAGACAAAATAGAAAAACGGCTTATGTACTACAAAATCATTCAAATAACAAATTACAACACCATAACAATAATTTTATTAAAAACCTTTTTTTTTTCTCTTCCTATAAATATCAAATCTTCGTTCCCTATTTGCATATTCATATTAATCATACCTTCTTCTTAAACTATGAGTTTTTCCTTTTCTTCTTCAATGGAGGATTACGATCATAATACTTCAATGATCCTTGAAACAAACATGCTTAAATTCATTGAACACCCATATAATTATTTTCCCACAAATCCCACTACTACAACCTCCATTTTCACTGAAATAATACCCACAAACACAAAATCTAAGAAACCCAGAAGATCATCATCATCATCTTTTAACAACAACAGAGTATTCCAATGTTCTTACTGTTCACGTAAGTTTTCTTCTTCTCAAGCTTTGGGTGGTCACCAAAATGCGCATAAAAGTGAAAGAGCTGCTGCTAAACAACTCAAAATCAACAATAATAACAATAACAATGCAAGTTTTAATGAAGAAATGGGTAGTGGTACTAGTAGTAGTAGTAGTATTGATTGTAATACGGGTCAGTTTTCTTATAATCCGGGTTTTTATGGAGATGGGTATTATCCATTTAATAAATATGGTAATGGGTATGGTTTGTATAATGGGTTTGGGTATTATCCATTTAATACTCCTCCTGAACAACCTTACTATATTGATGGTGCTGCTAATACTAGTTGTGACTGTGAATGTGGTGCTCAGATTGTGGGACCCATGATTGGTAATCCTTCATCTCTTCCAATGAGTGTGGAAAATCAGCAGATGAAAAAACAGAGGTTGGATCTTTCTTTAACTCTGTAATTAGTGGGTTTGATTAAGTTAATGAGATGAGTTTAATCAATATTAGTTATAAATTAAATACTAATCATTTAATGGGTTAGTTTGATTTGGAGTTGGAGGTACTTTTTTATGTTTGTTTTTTAGTTCAATGAAGAGGGAAGTGAGTAATAGTATTATGAATTATGATGTATATATCAAGTTTTTTTTTTATTGATCTTCATGGAGTTCTGATCTTCATGAACTTCTCTTACCTTCTATATGAGTTTCACTCTGAATTTATGCTGCATTTTCTAATGATTACTCCACTTGAATCATCATCTTTTTAGAGTTTTATTCTTGATATAATCTTCAATTATTTATTTATTTATTTTTTTGTTGGTGATATTCCACTAGTAACTTTTTGAGATCACAATGTGGCTAGCCTGGAGTCCTTAAATTCAATTTACTTTTATTTGCAAAATTTTCAAAACGTATTGAGAGCTTTTGGAATCTATCATAGGTTCTGACTCAAAATTCACCAAACTCGTTCCACGCCCCCCTATAATTCTTGTGAGGGTGTTTGGCGGATAGAATCTCTTTGCAAGCGATTTCGATTGTATAACCTCTATCTATAATTCTTTATCGATACGATTACGGGCTCTTTGAAAGCATTTAGCAGCCTTACAAGGATTGTTTATGGTTCCTACAACCTTTGGTTATCAAATGAGGCTTTTTATATAATAAAAATTTTGTATGGACTTAATTCACACTATTTTTATTTGCACCAACCTAAAAATAGTAAATATTTTTCAATGATGTATTTAGTTTTATTTGTCAAGTGGAAATACATAATATTTTTTGTATCTTTTCACGTTGATGCACACTAAATAACACATCAAGTCCATATAATATTTTTTTATCTTATACTCCCTCCGTTCTTTTTTAATCTTCCACTTTGGGTTTATAGAATCTTTGAATTGTAGTGGGTATTATTTTAATTAAATAGTAGTGTGAAGTAATTATTGTATTGAAAGTATGAAGTTGTAGTGGGTATTATTTTAATTAAATAGTAGTGTAAAATAATGATTGTATTGAAAATATAAGAGAGAAAATAATTATAAATAAAAGAAAAGGGGTACATTAAAAGAAAATGGGAGTTTTATGGGGTAAAAGTGGGATAAAAACTTTCTAAAAATAGAAAGTCTTTTAAAGTAGAAGAACTTTTGAAACTACTCATTATAGTAATGTGGAAGATCAAAAAAGAACGGAGGAAGTATTTACTTTTTTCTTTGCTTTTAAAAGTTACAAAATGCCCCTAAAAGAGCGTGTACCAATCTTTGAAACGAGTGGTGCTTTGAGTTTTATCATAGGCTCCGTTACAATTCTCTTGAACTCTTTTCAATCTCTTTGAGGTTGTGTTCAGAAACAAACACTTCATTTCAAAGTGTTGATTTTAATTATGAAATCATAAACGATAAATTTGATAACGACAATATTTGAGAAATCATTTTTAAATTTTCAACTTTAAATGCTTTTAGAATAATGATAAAAATATCTCAAATTTAGATTTAATTTTTTTTATTTGTCAAATATTACATTTAAATCAATTTTAAAATTTCTTGTGAAACCATCATTTAAAATATAACATGGCGAATTTGGGTGGATAGAAATTGTTTTTGTGCAAATTGATATAGTTGTATAATTTGTGTGTTTATTGAAACATACAAATTGGCTCTTTAGGAACATTCTAGGTTTCCCTAGAATCAAGATCATGCCAAGTGAGTATACAAAAACACTTCTTATTTACATGAGCATACATCGTACATAAGAAGAGGTCTTAATAAATCATGCTGGTACGATTTAATAGGATGAAAGTTTTATAATTTTAATTTAATTTTTTTTATTTTATTTATTTTATTATTATTTTTTGTCTTTTTGTGGTCACGCTTATTGATTAGAAATTATTGCGCATACAACGTAGGTAATGACAAATCATAAGAGTACTGGTTTCAGAACAAAAAAAACTTGAGATACAAGAAACTAAAGATCAAAACTTTTGGAATTTAAGGAACAAGTGGGCTTTCTATGATCAATTTCTTATGCATAATGTCACCGAGATTAATTGGTTGGTCGGGAAGAATCCGTATGAATTGGACTTTATGAAAAAACACATCGAAAAAGAATTAAATTTTAGGTTAAAAAGGTCTTATAATGGAAAGAATCACAATGAATCACAAGTTAAGCCCAATGATGCATTATAATCAATGTTAATAATATACAGTTTCAAGCCCAATGATACATTATAATAATATACAGTTTCTCATAACCAATAATGAAGAGCTTCTTGAGAATCAGGTAAGATCAAATAGTTCTTTTTACTATAGAGATGGTTATAGAATATCACCACTAGAGGAAAAAGAAAGAATAGGGTCATCGAGTTTTGAATAGTAAGTCCATTGTACAATTCATATCTCGTGAAGTATGAGCATCGTATAGAATTCTATGAAAATACCTCAATTGTGGCCATTTTGGTGGGCTTCCAAGTATACAATACTTAATTAAAGCGGAAATGTTGGAACTTCAGCCGTTGGACCATGCATGGCTTGATACAATGTTCGAGCAGCAAGACTGCGATAGGGATCTTGTTCCCTTTTCTCCTTTAAATATGCAATGTGACGTTCAACCTCTGACTTTACGTGCAAATACAATTCATGAGCTTTCTCCCTGTCTCTTAACTCTTGCTCCATCCCTGTGGCAGTAGAATAGAGCAGAAATCAATTTAACATAAGCTTTGATGACTGATATTTCGTTAAAAGAGAACTCGATCAGATGTATGATGCGAGTTTCAAGAAAAGCAAACCATCAGATATCGTAATAAACACAAGTAAATAGTTTCTCCAAAATAAATCACCACATGGTAACTAGTCAATTTAAACAATCTCACATGTAACTTCGCCCTGCCGACAGCACTAGACAATTTCATTAATTTCCAAGATTATCTAGATTTATTGCAATGATTTAAAAGTTGGGAATATTATATAAATAAACCACCAAGCATTAAATCTGAAAAAAGAACCTTCACATAGCATATCAGGAAGATACCTGCTGTGTCAATAGGTTTACCAAATAGATAATAGAAACGCCCAGGAACCTTTGGTAGCAGTCCTGGAAAATATGCAACTTGGTTTGCAACTTCCCCTTCCATGTCAGTCCTATCATAAATTTAACAAAGGTCAGCTTGTAGTTGGGCAACTGAAATAGCCATATTGCACAATGCTTACACTTAAGATTAACGGTTCAAAAGTGTTGCCCAAATCAAGACAAGCAGTACCTCAATTGAATCTGAGTTGTACGTTTTTCTATGGTATCCCTTAGGTAAGGAATCTTCATCTGATCTTCATGGTCAAGAATAAGCTGGAAAAATGCAACGATGTTAAAAAATGAAACGGACCAACAGTAGCTAGACAACCATATTATTGTGCAAGAACTTAAGTGCAAGAAGGGTACATCCACAAAAACAGCAGCCCATATTTGTTGCATATACAACTCATAAAGCGACTCTCATTTAGGTGGGATCATATTTGTAGCATATCGTAATAATAAATCTTTATCATTTAAAACTAACCTCACAGATATCATCTTCTCCAACAACTCCAAATGGTATAATTTTAGCACCAAATCTAGCAGCCATTCTCACAAATTCAGATCTTTCTGGCCAAAATAACTGATATTCCTCGCCCTGCGTGACTTAATAGTGAATTTTACAATGTCAAGTGAATCATTCCATTACAATCGCATGTATATAAGTCTGACATTTCCTAAAGAAACAACTGTAACAAGTATTTTGAAAGTGACAATGATTGGCATAATCATATACATGCTCTTTCAATAGATGGGATTTCATGTGTGTAGCACATGAATCTTTGTAGCTCAAAATGCAATTACAGTCCACATCACCACACAAAAACAAAGGTCTATTCTTGAAGAACAAAATGTAATTTGTCCACAAAATGCTAAATTAACTAACAGTCTTTGCCAAATAAAAAACAAGGCACCTACTCATAATTACCATTCTAGAAGATTTTGTATTGGAAATTTCAATACTATTATCTACTCCCTTCGTCCCCGTGAGATTGACACACAAGGAGAGGGATATGTTTTTAATTTGTAGCTGAAGATTCAGATATAGGGCCCTATTTCTTTGGTTTCAAATAATAATGGACCACAGTAAAATGGCTTATTAAATCATGTGCACTTCTTACTTATGTGAAGTTGCACATAATGTTAGCTACCAAGAGTCAATTAGAAATAGCCTTGATGGGCTTATCACTAACAAGGGTAAGGTTACACCTACGTACATCCGACCCCACAAATCTCATTCTGAGAGCCACTTAATGGCATGTGGGTAAAAGAATGTTGAATGTTGTTGAAGAATAAGACTGAAAAAAAGAATTTGGATGAAAAAAAAATGTAGACGACATAAAAAGAAAAAGGAAAGTCTGTAGATGAGATTAAAAGATATGTGCACTGGTCCAAACCCGAACTCAAACCGGAAGTCCGAATTTTTAAATACGTTAACATCGAAGATGGGATCGGTTCTATCAGGTGTGGTCCCGATCTAATCCTATTTTCTCCTAATCCGATCCGAGTTTAGACTGGTTAGACCAGATGCTATTTTCGATACCAGCAAATAAATTAAAAAATGAAAGATTTGACATGTTTTAGCAAACTAATATTTATACAACTAAAAATTTTAAGTTAAAATTTTTTTAGGGTTAGTATTAAGAAATATAACGCTCTTTACGTAAGTATATACATATAAATTAAAAATATTGTTCCCCTTAAAAATTACTTCCTCCGTTCTCTAATGATCTTCCTGTTTAAAATATTCTATTTTGAGGAGTGATAAATTTAATTAAGATTCGTCTCGATATAAACTTTTTTATTATATATTTTTTATAATTTTATGATGGGTATTTAGAGATAATGAGGCTAAAAGTTTATTTTGAAAACTATACAAAAAGTAAACGAGAAAAACAAAAAAGAACGAATATATATATATATATATATATATATATATATATATATATATATATATATATATATATATATGTATGTATGTATATAGGGGCAGGATCAGGTGAAAACAACTAAAGTGGTGAAAACTAAAAACCAAACTGAGATATACAAAATGTGGTAAAAGGTGTACATATTATCTTATAGAGTGTACATATTTTTGTGAAGGAAAAAATTCATATTATTTACAGAAATGACATCCGAATATGTACAGGTTTTAGAAAATGTCCAATTATTTACAAAATTGCCGCCAGAATATGTATGCTATTTAAGTTTTATGTATACCTTTTTCAGTTTTCACCATTTTAATTGGTTTTCACACCGAACCGAACCTAGAATTATGAATTAGCAAGACTCGAAGATCAAACCAGATGCAACCAAACCAGTCCAGTTTAGCCACTAAAATTAAAAATTTTAAGAAATAAAAATATAAATATTAATTAAATGAATAAATTGGACCCAGTCGCACAAAACGTGCGATTTGGCCGAGGTTGAGTCATATAAAACATGCAATTAGGTCCATTTTCCTTTTTTTTTTTTTAAAAATTATTGTTTATAATTAATATTTAATTTAATTGAATTATTATTAATTAGTTTAATAATAATAATTTTTGATTTTACACTAATTCAAGGGCATTTTTGTAATTTCATTAAAGTGGCGACAAAAGGTGGCAAGGCTATATTATCCAAAAGTTTGACTGAACCATCAGTTGTAGATGATAACAATTAATCCGTTTGGTTAGGCGAAAGTCAATATTTAGCCGGAACCTATTTCATCCTCCCACAAGCTTCACATTTCAGTTTTCACCCAATCAGAGTCTTAGGTGGAATTATTTGGAAAACACTCTTCGATTTTAGTACCCCTTTATCATTAATCAGGTATTGAACCTTTTATAGGTCTATGCAGGAACAGATGAGTGTTTGAGTATGTATCTAGGATGAAAAATTACAGATACAAAGCTCAAGAGAAAGTGAGAAACTGAACCTTTCTATGAAGAGCTTCACGCATCCCGCCTGGATACAACAGAACATGGGAACCTGAAGCAAGCAACTTGTAGAAGTTACTGGCTGTGACTGGAACTGCACCCATGATTCTATATGAATCAAACATAGACATATCCATATCATCATCTTGTAGCTTTGCAAAAAGCATAGGATGTGCTAGGCCTCTCATGACGATTTTTCTCTCTGACCAAAAGTTTATCACTAGAGGATATATCTCCAAACCCAGTAACATGTGATAACCAACAAATACAACAGGACCATCAATAGGAATTCCTGCAAGGCCACGCACAATTTGACCATTTTCCAAAGTAGAGAGCATTGCTGGTCCAGTAGCTATATTGAGCCACCTGTGATCAATAATTATTTTATTACAACTATTTCATGATCTACATCACTAAAGTTTTAAATGACGGAAACCAAATTCCTCACTCACACTCTCAAATTTTATAGCAATTAAGCTATTCAGTTGTTTCAGTTAAAATCCTCGTACTATGGCAAATAACAAAATCTTGCATTTATTGTTAAACAAACTACCTACATTTCACAATAAAAACATGAAATGGCATATAATGATGCATCATTATTGTAGGATGATTTATTTTGGGTTTTTTTTAAACAAAAAACTATAATTTAACTAATATATATTTTAAAATAACCCACATGAAGTGCTTTTTGTCTCTCCTTTCTTAATCTTCTCCTTACATTGTATCTCGATACCGGCCATTAACTCCATTTAGATGAAAATTGGAAATGACAATCTACCTGAATGACTCAGATGTTCTGATGAATTCCTTTTCAGTAGGAAGCAAATAGTCAGAAATATAGTCATGGGATTTAGCCCGACGGTAGAAACTCGTTCCCTTTATAATGGTCACCAAATCAATATCGTCTTCCTGTGAATTGAGACACGGGAGGAAATGTTGAACACAGACAGAAGACAGAGCATAGAACGCAAGCAGAATAGGCAAGACAATTGGTGTCAGAGGTATTGATTAATTACAGATCCCATAATCAATCAGTTTTAAACCCCATAATTCAGCTAATTGGATAAAAATTGGAAAAGCAAATATCTTAAGTTTATTATTTGACATCTGGAATAGACAGAAGTCCAGGGCAGGTGACTATCCTTGTCAGAATCAAACTTCAAAATACAAACAAGTACGATCAAGCATTCTTTATCTTTAATTTGGAGGAAAGGACCATAACAATTTCCACCTATGTGCAGAGCTTATTAGGGTAAGTAAAACGTTAATACATCCTAATTCAAACAATAAATGAAACTAAGCTTCATAAATGAGCTTGAAAAGCTTTGACATAATTCAGGGAAAAAAACACTAGGTTAGAATGAGCAACATATTTCAGAAAATGAACATTTCAAAAGTAAGCTTTGACATAACATGGGTGCTTATGAAATTTTCCAAGAAATAAATCGGGTATTTTCATTTTCTCTGAATTCCACCTTCACACTCCCCCACCCCCCCCCCCCCCCCCCCCCCCCCCCCCAATAATGGCATTCCTATACAAAACTGAAACGAGCTTACATGCTGTTCATTTGGAATCTCATTGTGCCATATGGCCATATCAGCATCAGATTTGGCATGAATAATCCCAAAACTCAAAGAAAACACAAAGTTCAACCTACCAAGAAGAGAAAATGACCAGAATCCTTGAATTTGCGAATCTCACACTTGGGCATTTTACCAGAATTTTTCAACACATGGATCTCTTGTTTTGGTAAAGCACCACGAATTCTTTCAGCTTCCTCCAAGTTTGGTAGTAAAGGATCCCTTCCACTGGATAACATAGGAAAACAAAGCCAAAATCAGAGAACTAAGGAAGACACGACCTCACCCTCACTGAGCAGACAGGTAGCTGCACTAATAGATGCAACAACAAAAAAAGAGCTAACTCCACCTTGCCCCAACAGTTAAGACTTCAAAGAGAGAAGAGTGACGTAGAGAAATATTATACTCCCTCTTATACTTATACACTTTATTATCCCATTTAGTTTTTCATGTTTTCCGCTGCACATATTCAATCCTAAATATCTTAAATTATGCAAAACATTGTATCACTCCAATGCCCCGAAGGTGAGGTTTGGAGGTTGGATGTGCACAATCTTACTCTTAGAGGTTATTTCCGGTTGACCCTTAAAATCCGAAACCAAAAATCTATAAATATTTGCCTCATCGAAAAAGGGACATAAATATCTTAATTATGTATAATTAAAATAACAAAAGTTGATATAAATAAAAATTTATATTGAGATGAATTAACAAAATCTCAATTGACTATGTTTTATCTTATAGATTGAGAATAAAATACAAATTAAGAGCAATCGATAAATAGTACTCCTATAAAAAATCTAATGGGAAAATAATAGTGAATAGGAGGGAGTAGAAGTAACTGTCAACAAAATGCTTTAAACATGCCATTTCACGCTTTCTTTTTACCATTCTACATTCTCTTTTTCACTTTGAAATGCCACTACTATGCGTTTTCTATTTCTACACTGAAAAAGAGTCTATTTTCTTTGACCATGGCACAGCTATATACACCCAGTTCCAAATGGGGCAAAATTTTGGTTGCATGAGTTGCATCAACACATCTCGAATGCATTGTAAGGGTTTTTGAGGCTATCGCAATCCACAGTATAGGCTGCAATAACTGCACATAATAGTCACAATCGTTTCAGCAACACATGTCCGATATGTTGCTCTATGCATATGCCCCACTTTCTGCATTTCGTCCTATATCTTCCATGACTTGCAGTTGCATGCCATCATCTTATATTTTTCTAAGTTTGGTTGGCCTTTTATTGCAGAATTTACATCTATGTTCATGTGTTCTATTGGTTAAGATCAGCAATGAAAACATCTATCATTTATCCAAAAACATCATTATGTCCCTTCTAATTATGAGGTGGAACTACATTTTTTATCTTATCTTGACGAAGAGCATAATTTTGAACACTAAAGTCTTTGTCATTCTCAAGTTCTTTTTGCATCAATCAAAAAGGTAACAATTAACATGTCATTTTCATTGAGCAGTGAAACCAAAAAGTTGAATTCTCAAGGGCCTAAGCTTTTCTTTTCCCCCGTTCATAATCCTTCAAGGTTTCTTAAGCCATTAATATTCATACTCCTAATAATTTGAAGACGTATTATTTGATAATTTACTTGTCTCAATTTGAGCGCATTTGTTGTTATATTTATGTAAGTCCACTATATTATCCATAGAATCATTCATGCACAAGGACATCTGGCTTTAAAGAATACTAGGTTTATGTTTATGTTTATGCCAAAGTCAAAAAAGTAGAAAATAAAATTTTACAAAACAATCAAATGTTTCAAAGCAACACATAACTTTCAATTGATTAGAACAATCAAGTGGTGATGTGTGCCCCTCCCCATGACTCACGTTATGCAGCCTCCAACAGTAATACCTCACCCCATAAGTACCATGACTACCATCAACACAAGATCCCATATGAACTGACAGACTACCACGATTACTTTAATCAGAAATATTAAACGGAAACCCAATAGCTCAGAAAGAGAAGAAGACCTAGTGTTGTGCTTGGAGGCAGAAGGAAAATTAGGTTTGCAACCCTATTTAATATGTTTGTAAAAATGCCCATACCAAGACATAACCAATATTACTACAGTTTTAGTAGTTTTGGCAAAGAAAAATTTAAGTCTCTTCTACAACACAGTATACTCAAGTTAACATTTAATCCTCAACATAAGGAAATTTTCAAATCTTTTTTTCATGTAAATTCTCCTCTCAAGAAATCATGATTAAGTTTTCACCTCCTAATTAAGAAACCACAAAGTCGATTCCACAACCAGTAAACCACAAGACACTTGCAAAAGCATTTCTCACTTTCCTAAACAGTAAACACCTGCTTGCACCATAAAGCAGAAATAGTTCAAGCAGAATTAGCATGAATGGAAGAAATTTGAGCAATCACTACATTTACTCAGTTCTGAATGCAGGTGGAATTTTTTTTTATTTCTGCTTTCTTTATTAAATTGATGGCAAGTTTAATTATTGATACTAAATGGTGGTAATGGGAATGATTTGTTGTGTGAATTTTCATAAAACGTACCATATCATTCCCATGGTAATGAAACTTTGATCATAAAAAAAATTTTTATTCACAATTTTCAATACCACCTAATTCCACCCTTCAAATGGTAACGCGTTGGAATGAAGTTTTGAAGAAAATGAGAGGATTAAAGTAGAACAAGCAAGACCATTAAACATGTCAAGTAAGTTTTCTACCAAAATCACATTTCATTACCATTCTCACCATTAACAGACAACCAAAGGAGTCGTGAGTGAATTTAAAATAGTAGCCTCTTTCAAGATTACAAGTTGAAGAAAAACATAAATGCAAATTGAAGGGATACACGTGCCTTGGTTTCAAGACAAGGGACCATAGTCATATCAATGTATCCCGTGTGGTAGTGAGTAGTGACTTCCGTCTTGTCCTTCAAACTAGTCTAGTGGATTTCACCCATGTATCCTAAGGTTTAGCACTCACGTAGTGGGTGGGTCCCTCATAAAATTCTTTAAAAAATACTTATCAAAGAAAATGAATGGACACCTGGCAAGAATCAGAATCTGAGCTTTGACAGCATGTAGACGTGAATTTGCAAATGAGCCAGCTGATTTCAGCATCTGCAGCTTCCAGAGTAGTGTGTCTCTAGGAAGAATATCCGCCAAGACCTGCCTCCTTAATTATAATTTATTTAAGTAGGTAATCTGTAAATAAAAGCTTTATATAGGCCTTAATTCTAGAAATCATAAAACGATAAAGACATTAGATACAACAATCATCTACAACTTGTTCATAACAGTAGTGCCAAAGTAGAATGAGCATATCAAACTTTAGAAGAAAATTGCCCACCTTAAGCAAACTTCTAAATCAGCTTTTACCTCAATCAAGAGCTCAATTTATGGCAAGTTATCAAAAGTAAAATGAAAATATATATATATATATATATATATATATATATATATATATATATATATATATATATATATATATATATATTGATACCATATGTGAATGGAAAAAAATTATCAAAATGATTGTACAAATACAACCACTTAACATGCAAATACAAGCAGAGCATCCATCATCATCATCATCATTATCCAGCAGAGCATTCATACGTTTCAAAAAAGACACTCTACATCATATAGAAACTATTCCAAGGGAGTTGATCATGAGTTTCAACCCTTGTAAACCCATATCCCAGATTAACCTTCACTATCCATGCTGTCCAGAGGTTACATATCTACCCCTCAATCAATATAGTAAATGTCAAACAAGTAGTGAAGGGGAGACTATTTAAGAATATTGAGTCTTACAGAAGCGTAAGCTGACAGCTGACTAAAACCTTGGAAAAGCTCCAATGTTGATTTCTGTTGAAACCCTTTCACGATAGTAGTTGAGACCAGATTTAAAGGTTCGCCTAAAAAAAACAATTTTGTCAATGGCATATAATTGACGTAAGATAGAAACTAATTAGTCCCACCATTGTAGTTAAAACCAACACATTAAAACATGAAACATATCGATTTGCAGAAAGTGTGCAGCAATGAGGGTCTATCATCAATGCAGTGATTGTGATCATGATCGTGATCGTGAGTACAAAGGTAGAAATTCTATAGTCATGAAGCAATATCAGAATCTTCACTAGCAGCATATCAAAAGCTCTGTGGTCACGAACTCCATTTTACAATGTTTCAAGGAAACTAAGTTCTCTTCTAATAAACTTGTAAAATCTATCATCATATACTTTACTTCTCACATTCCATCTTCCACAGTACAACATAGCAATTTTTATCATTTCGAAGTTGTTAGGCCTCAGATTTTATGAATATGGCACCCAGCCATTCTAAGTTAAACATGGTGGATTGTAAATCTAGAACTTCTAAATGCAGCTCAAGTCCTACAAATAAAAATCTTCCAAGGAAGAGTAGTTCTGCGTACTATTTTCTCTAGCAAAATAACACAAATGAGAACAACAAGAAAAAGATAATTGCATTATTATGCACCAAAATGAATCAAATAACACAAAATACAATGAAGAGTATGGTAATTAATATCTAAAGCAAGCAAATGATCTAGACCTTCTGATTCTCCATATGAGAGAACAAAGGAGAGATAAGTGTATGGTGATAATCATGTATTAAGACAAAGATAACATCTTTCATAAATCATAACACACTGAGCACTTGCTCTTATTTAAGGCACTAAAAAGCCAAGAAAGTTGATGCACGAACTTAAATGTGGCACAACAAGATAAAGCAAGTATTATTGATTCTGCAAGTTAAATGAAACTAGAAAGATAGCATCTGGCCTTCAGTATGCATGCAAACCATGTTGACAATTGACATAGAGATGAAGCAATACATGTCAGACAACATGATAACAAAAAGGAAACCAAACCTGTCATTAGGCTAAGTGCATATGGTATACTGATCAGAGAAAGCTCACTGGGTATGACTTCTAATAGAGGTGCTAGAGATTGCAGCTGTGACTTGCCATAACTTGTAGCTGCAAGACCAATAAAAAAATATGCTTAGTTCATGCAAACAGGAGATGAGTTATGGTTCCTTTTCAATGAAAGATGTGGTCACATGGCTAGGTAAAAACTGAATAGTGATACATACATTAGATTATCTTACTAGCTAAAGTTTTATACTAGTTTAGCTCATAAATAACTTGAGTGGGAAATCATAAAAAAAAACTTCAAGAAGCTATTTAACCAACTGATAATTTTTACCAGGATTAGCCAAAATAAGAACAAGATCTATATTAGGATTTCGAGCAGCCACAGCTAACACAAGACATGCTCCAATTGATTCTCCAACAAGATATATTGGTTTATCAGGGGAACGGCGATTCTCTGACTTTACAGTTTCCTCGACCAGCCGTACCAAATCTAAATAAAAAAGAATAGAGGTAAATAATCTTATCTAGCAGATCACAAACATACAAAGGTTTCAAACCAAACACATAAAATAATTAAATATTTGTCAGTTGCAAGTTGCAACTCCATAATCATGCTTTTCATTTAATTCGAAACAGGTAAAATTGTAAAGGACAATGACAGTAAGTCAAAATAATATGTTCACAATCATTCATATGCATACAAAGCAAAGGAGAAAAGAATTAGACCTTGGAATGGAGTTCGATCCTTGACTGGTATATGCAAACACCATACATCAAAGAGCCTTGACAAGAAAAAGAACATATCATTAGTTGGCAATTGGCATTGAAAACAACTACATTAAAAGTTGAAAGCTACGATACTAGAATCTTTTATATCACCTCCGCAATCAATATAATATCCATAGTGATCATGAGGCGTTTTCACAAAATGACCAGATTTATCCAAATTCCCATGTCCAAAATGAGTACCCAGATCCAGGATACATAACTTTAAGTTCAAAGTAGTAGTACAAATCTAAAACAAACTAATTGAGGCACAATTATTTTACATCAGCATGAAGTACTTACTAATCGAAATTCATTGCATAACAGTATAACACTTACTTGCCGAGTTTCTGTTGTTGTAGAACTAGTCCAACTCCAAGTCCATCCAATCCTGGAAAATGTACTTGTATGAATATATAAAAAATAAACCATACAATTTGAAATTTTCATGGACTCAAGTGAAACAATAATAAAGAAGAAATTAGCAAAGCAAATATTCCTTGTAGTACAAGTACAACTCGGCTTACGTATTTGACCGCAAAAGCCCCTCAAATATTTAGTTAACATTACATAATTACTCCAATTTAGGCCTCAAAATTCTAAAAAAAATGTCAATAAACATGGTCTAAAAAACATTGTCTAGTTTTGCATTTTAGTTCCTGTATCTTGACTTTTACACTATTGCTATCTTTCTTGAGGAGTTCTAGGTTGATATCAGTTTTTGATGCGCAAGTCAATAACAAATCAAATGAAGAGTATAACATTCCATTACCCAAATGGCCAATACCATCAAGTGGGATTTGGTTGGCCGAATGTAGGCAAATTTACCGTAAAACTAACAAAGGAAAGAGAGTTACTTTCAACAGAGTAAAGTATGTACTACACAAGTATACAAGTCGGACGATATGTTCTACACAATTCAATGAATTTATAATCTGCAACTATGCATTTATCACGAAGATATATGGTGAAAATTAATGCAGAAAAACAGTCATCAAAGCAAAAGAAAATTGGGGTCTAGGTTTATATTAGTAATTGATGTGCAAATTGATAAAAAGATAAATGAAATGTAAGCTTCAATAGATTTTTAAAAAGTAACTTTTAATAAAAAGACTATCATCGTAATCTTTGAAATTGATTACGACGACTTTTCTCCTCTCATACGTAAGGGCTAATATAAAAAATTTTAGTACAGAAATTAATCCCCTGCAATACAAGACTACTAAACAATTTTAGTACAGAAATTTTAGTCGGAAAATATGTTCTAACTAAACAATTCAATGAATTCCTAATCTACAATTATTGCATTAATAACGAAAACATATGGCGAAACAAAATTCGAGTAAAGAAAAATTTACCAACCAGGCAAGTAGAGTAACACCGGCGAATTTTTCATTTTCCTTTTAAAACCACTCTCTAATGGAGAAAACCAACGAGGAATGCTATCACAACCTCCATTTCCAGATCCAACGAACAACTTGGCAAGTTCAAAATAATCTCTCCAACTCTTTTGAACTTCTTCATTTTCTTCTTCCTCCGTTTCTGCAATCACAGCTTCTCCATTGATCTTCCTATGGTGTTTATCCTCGTGTGTTGCAGAAACGCCATTGTTCATCGTCACTGACTGAGAAAATGGATTCCGCTGAGAGTCAACGACGAAAAGCGCAGTCTTCGGACGAAGCGTCATGGCAGCAGAAAATTGCTTCAATCGTGGCTTCAAAAATCTGGCACCATCGGCGAAGTTAGTAGCGCCGGTGGCCGCCATTAATGGATGAAAAGAAATTAAGTAGAGAAGTAGAGAGAATCCTTTAGTTGAATCCAGAAATTATTGGAATTAATTGTTAAATTATTCAGTTGCTAAGCATTTTATATACGTTATACCACAAATAAATGTACTTCTATGATTCATTCAGTTGTTAATTTACTTTTTAACAATATTTACTTTGCACCCTTAATTTATATCTAGTCTTAATTTATAAATTAATATATAATCAAGTGAGATTTTATTTGACTCATCTTAATACAAAAGATTATTAATTTTCATTTTTTATAATATTTCATTATATATAATAACTATATAATAACGAATATTAAGCATTGAATAAGTACCTTAAATAGTGTGAAAAAGTAAATAGACATTTAGAGTGAAAGGAACAAAATATCATACATACTAACAAAAATATTAAAAGATAATAAATCTTATTCTTAGGAAGTCTTGATAAATAAAAATATTTTAATAGATAATAGTTGATTACATAAAAATATTTATAGAATTTCATTTTGAAAATATACAATGAGATAAATTAAAGTAAAACAAATTTATATTTAGTAACCTTTTCTTTTGTCCCTTGGAGTTTATTCTATTTAACTAAAAAAACTCTCATAAAAAATATTTAATTATAAAGGCAAACTCAAAAGGATAAAATAACATTTTTTTCTGCGTGGACCTTTTTGGAAGATTGGTAGCGTAGCGATAGAAAAAGCAAGTTATACTGTAGCCAAAATATAAATACTCCCTTCGTCTCTATGATTTTGAAATCATGGATTTGGAACTAAAATTAAAAAATAATAAAGACAATTAAATTGCCTTAATATTATTAAAAGTTATAGAAAATAAGAAATAATATGTAAAAAATTAAAGAAATTGGTAAAAACATTTTCTAAATTAAGAATATTACTAATTACAATTTACATTTTACAAAGTAGATAAATAGACTAAAATTAAAATGTTGTCTGTTAGAATAATATATTTTGATTGATAGAATATCTTGTATAATCAATTTAATTATGTAGAATATTGTGTAAATATTTAATTTCCTAAATTATAGATTGTATCTTTGTATATAATATGATTCCAATCTAATGAGAAGGCAACCATTCAAAACCAATCATCCTTTCATTGTCAAACTCTAAAAATCAATACTCATATGTTTTATTAGATTTGTATCAAAGAGAAAAAAAGTAACTTATAACGTTTAAAAAAGTAGTAGTATATGAAGAGAGAATATGAGGTGTGTTGATAAAATTAAAAGAAAATTAAAATATAATGTAAATATAGTAGGACAAGCTAAAATAAAAAATAATACAAATTTAATATAACGGAGAAAGTAGTAGTATTTGGTAAACTATCACGATTAACTTCTAGTACTTCTTTGAATCAAAATGATTACGTGAATCGTATGATTTACCAAAATTGAAAAGAAAAGATTATTCAATCATGTCTATTTCTAGTACTCCTAGAAGCCTAAATTTCGTGATGTGGCCCGCCTTAAAGCACTCAATAGTGTGAAAAAAAAAAAGGGTGTTGCTATTTTTCGCCACCCCTTTTCATTTTTTCGCCACCCCCCCTCCAAAATTACTTAATTGTCCCTGGATTTAAAAGAATTACAAAAATGCCATTGGAGTTGAAAAATAATTAATAAATGTAAATCACGCTTAATAAATGTAAATCACGCTTAATAACACTATTAAGAATTTAATGAGGATGATTTGTCTATATATATCGAACTCTGAGATGCGTTTGAAATACGAATTGAAACACGGTACTATCTCACTAAAAACTGGTACTATCTCTCTAAAAAGTGTTAATGAAGTTGTAAGGCGTAGTTGGTTGAATATGGCTAACGAAAGCGACTATGAGTCGGATGCGGTACGTAAAATTGCCGTTCGAAGGAAAAAAAAAAAAAAAAAAAAAAAAAACAAGTCGCACAAATCTGGGCGACTGGACCATGGGTCAGTCGCCCAGATCTGTGCGACTGCTATTTTTTTTTTTTTTTTTTTTAAATTTACGTATTAATGTATTTTTAAATTATTTTTATAATTATTGTTAGTATTATTATTGTTGTTGTCATTATTTTAATTTTTATTGTTGATATTTTTATTTTTTAAATTTTTTAATATTTTAATTTACGTAATTTATTTATTTATTATTGTTATAATTATTATTATTATTGTTGTATTTGTTGTTATTATTATTATTATTATTGTTATAACTATTATTTATTTATTTATTTATTATTGTTATAATTATTTATTTATTTATTATTGTTATAACTATTATTATTATTGTTATTATTTTTCTTGTCATTATTTATTTATTTTAAATGTTTTTAAATTTTTTTTGTTAACGTAATGTTTTTATTATTATTAAAATTATTATTATTATTATTATTATTGTTGTTGTTGTTGTTATTATTAATCCAAATATTATTATTATAGTCATTAATGTACTTAATTTATATCATTTCAAATGTGCAGGAGTTTGAAAATTTTGGAGACAACGTAGACTACTCCGGTCGCTTTGTTACGGATAGGGAATTTATCTCCATAGATGAGTTACATAGTTGGGCCGATGCAATAGCAATTACAATCGGTTTTCTATTTACACGTGCTTCTTATAAAAAGAAAGAAGGACGTTCCAGAGTTAGTTGTTATTTAAGATGTCACCGCTATGGTAAACTTAGGGGTGATGTAGATAATGTAGATAATGCTGCCCGACCTGGTTCTAAAAGTAGGAGTTGTGGGTGTAAATTTATGATTGTAGGAAGTAGTCGTAAACCAGGAGAAAGACCTTGGACGGTAAGGGTGTGTCCTGGTGTAAAGGGAAAACATAACCATCCGTTCTTGGTGTACAGAGATGGTCATGTAAGGGCGAGGATTAATGTAGATATTCGGGAGCACATACGACAGCTTAGTGCAACCGGAATGCAACTGGCCTTTATTATGAATTCTATTAGAGATAATTTTCCTGGTTTTTATGCTAGTATGAATCAGATATATAATATTAGGCAATCAATAAGGAGAGATGAAATGGAGGGCAGGACTCCCCTTCAACACTGTCTTCATATGGCCACAGAACATAATTATGTGGTCTGGACAGAGTTGGATAATGACGGGCACTTGAGCAGACTTTTAATTGCAAATCCTACTTCAATCCAAATGATACGTACGTGGCCGTATGTTGTGCTGATAGATACAACGTACAAAACGAACAAATCAAAGTGGCCACTATGTGAAGTCATCGGAATGACGCCAACAAATCACAACTTCTTGGTTGCGTTTTGTTTGATGCGAGATGAGGCGGCTGTGTCGTACTCGTGGGTGCTGCAGGGATTGAGAGATATTTTCGGCAGTGCTCAGACTCCTAGCGTCATTGTAACCGATCGTGACGAAGGTTTATCTGCAGCTATTCGTGACGTCTTCCCAGGTAAAAACGCTTTGTGAGTTCATTATTGTGGTTATATCTATTGATAATGTCTTAATTACGTTCACTGTTTTGTTTAATGTAGATGTACGTCATTTGTTATGCACCTGGCATATTGGCAACGATGTTGAGAACATGGTGGACAAGTTGTGCGGCGGCAAGAAAAATCAACAAGGGCAGATATTTAGGAAAAGTAGATGGAACCCCTTGGTTGAAAGTGCTACAATCCGGGAATATGAAAAGAGATGGGAAGGGATCGTCAGTACGTGGTCGGTTAGGAACCGAAGGGTCGTTCGGTATTTGACTGGAACATGGATTCCACTTAGAGAGAAATTTGTGCGTGCGTGGACGAATGATTGTTTACACTTGGGTAACCATACTACCAGCAGAGTGGAAAGCCAACACTCGTCTTTTAAGTATTACCTTGGTAGCGGTAATAGCTCATTCGATACCCTTTTCAAAAGGGCGCACGCACAGATTACAAATCAACAAGCTAAAATCCGACAATCGCTACAGGAATCCATGACCTCTGTACCAAGAACGCTACGACAGTATTTCTTTAGACCTCTATATCGCCACGTGTCTCTCTATGCCTTGGAGCAGATCCAGAATGAGTTCAACCGCATGTTAGAACTGGGTGATTTTGCATTGAACAAATGCGGTTGTGTACTTCTAAAAACCAATGGATTGCCGTGTGCATGTTATTTACAAATAAAAATTGGATCACATGGTGCTTTGTACTTGGATGACATTCATGAATTCTGGAGTACTTTGAGGTACACAGAGGTAGGAGACGAACCCAATGAAGAAGTACGAAACGCGAACGCCAATGACAAAGAGTACTTTCAATCTCTGGTCGATGAAGTCCTTAAATCTGATCCCGCTTTTGTTCGCCGAATGGCTGAGGTACTTGAATATGAATTACACCCAGATGGTGCGGATATACCTGAGCCTTACGCTAGTCCACCGAGAAAGGGAAGACCAAGCACTAGTAAAACCATGAGAAGGAGAAAAAGTTCATTTGAATATAGCCGATCATCTTCTCGTGGTCGAGGGTCTAGATCTTCTTCCCGCGGGAGATCAAGTGGCAGATCTAGTGGCCGAGAGACGCAATCTTCAATAGGAATTAAGTTCAGTTTCAACTTATCCGGTAATTGAATTAATTTTTAGTTTTTTTCATTAATTATTTGTTATTGTGGTTATATTAACTTAATTTACATTTATTGTAGATGATCCAGGAGGTCGTGATTTCTCACAGTTTCCATGGCCTGATTACATCCCATTCATGCTTCCTCCTTATTTGTTCGACTGGATTGATGTGTTAGGTGATGGTAACTGTGGATTTAGAGCAATTGCTGTCACAGAGCTGGGAGGCGAGGAAGCATGGCCTATTTTAAGACGTGCTATGAGTATGGAAATGCAAATGAACAGAGCGCAATACCTAACTTTGTATCTATCTCATGAGTCACTAGACGAGTCAATATTCAGAGTAGGTTCACACACCGATGGACCTGCTCCTTTCATGCACTGGTTCGATGCACCGATGGCTTTCTACTCTGCAGCAACGTTTCTTAACATTGCCATTGCTTTTTATGGTTCTTCTAACGGTGATTCATTAAACAACTGTTTGATTCTTCCTTTAAGAAAATCACAGGCCGCGAGAAGTGTAAATAAACTAATACATATACTTTGGGTTAATCGAAATCATTTTGTTCAACTTTTTATGAACGATGATTCATCCCCTCTGCCGCCGATCCACCCACGTTGGAAACAAGCAGCTGACAATTTCGCGAAAGATCTTGACACAAATTTCACTACGAGGATTATGCTGTGGAATAATCTACGCGGGGCACCCCCACCAACAAATAACACCGCTGACGATGCTGTAAATTTAGATACTCCATAGAATTTATACTACAGTGTGTGCTGTTAAGAATTTATTTATTTCTTTGATTAATAGGAGGAATTTATAATGCTGGTAGACAAATATACATGTATTTGTGTGATGTGGGTTAGTGTGTATATTTATGTAAATTAAATGCAATCATTGACGAAATTAAATGCAATAAATAATGTAAAATAGTTTCAGTACAGACTATTCAGTATGCCATTGATCATATAATTCTCTACAATCATTAAGGTATATTTCTAACGCATGTCTTTGACGGGAGTTCAAATCCGCAAGCCGCGTAGGTAGTCTTGCCACTGGAGAGAATCGACTGGCCCATTCTTTCGCGAACTGAAAACACAACAGTACAATGTGCGTTATTAAATCATTAAATAAAAGAAACTTGAAAAAAAATTTATAATAAAACTCACGTAATCAGATCTGCTCTGACCAGGACCAGGACCGGAAGCCAGCAATTCGTCTCGGGATATGTACGGGTGCGAGCAAACTCTGAACCATTCAACGTAATTAGGTTCAGTCTCTGAAGGAACAGTAGCCCGTCGAAGTCCCTGCTCAACAAGGCGGCCACTGTAGGGGAACCTACTCCACGCCTCCACAAATGCAGCAGCAGAAGAAGGAAAGGTCACGGAGTAGGTTCCGTGTGCCGGTCGAAGAGCCTTGGCTGGTCTCATAGGAGCTGGAGGAATAGACTGCACGAACCCAATCTGTCGCAATGCCCGCTCCGGCAAATACACCTCCACAACATCAAAGCAGGTGATACCCCCGATGACTGTGGTGCGTGGGTGCTCATGCAGCAACGCAGCAGCTCCACAATTATAGGGAGTCCATTCAACCTGCTTACAGGCCAAGTTAAAAAACAAATGTCCTACAGATAAAAAACAACATGCATGACAAAATGTAATGTAAAATACCTGAGTCTCAGTCATTGAGTCCAGAACCTTGCGGAATGATATCAACCTGTCCAGCTCACGACCTACTTTCTTCGGCGTCCACATCTCCGCCCTAGTCGTGTTTGGCACATCATCTCGGCGAGGATGAGGGCGGAAAGCGGGGAAGTACTCATAGATCCATGTCTGGAGCAATGTGAGGCATCCAGCAATGGTCTTGCAACCAGCCCTAGATGCCATTCCGAGCTGCCTGTACAAGAACGCCAAAGTCACCGCACCCCAAGCCACGTCCTGTTCATCGTCGTTGACGACAACTATCGGGTGAGGTCGCATGCCAGTCCTGGTCTTATCCACCAACAAGGTAGAGCCAATGACAGCCATGTAGTACGCTGTGGTCTGGGTATCCAAGGCATGCGACCTATGACACAGCCGCATCAGTTCAGCAACGCTTATGCATCCGCTGGTGAATGAACCTTTACGTCGAAGCTCAGACAGAGGCTCGCCGACCAGATTGGTGATACCAACCTCCCACTCCGCCTCCGAAGGCTCAGCCGGCAGAGAACCATCAATAGAAATGCCCAATATGCGTTGCACGTCGTGCAACATAATCGTCATCTCTCCCCAGGGCATGTGAAAGGTGTTCGTATCCGGCTGCCACCTCTCGACGAACGCCGATATCAAAGCAGAGTCGATGTGCTGGTGCATAATGACCGGGAGTCGACCGAGGGAAGTGGAAGGTAGAAAATCGACTAGCTGAACGGACAAATCCCTCAATCCGATGATGGACTCCACCGGTCTCTTCCTAATACGGCACTCCAAAATCGGAGGCGTACGCTCGGAGCCGTCATAAATAAGTTTAGCTATGTGCCCGCCATAGCTAGGGATCAGTCGCGTATCTGTCGGCCCCCCGGGCTGGGGTGATGTCACTAACCAGTCTGTGTTAGTGGACTATGAGGGCCTGCCCCGTGGCGGCTCATTATCGACAAAACTTCCTCCTGCACGCTCAGATGCGGCGGAAGAACTAGGGCCGCCACGGGCAAATCTGCCTTCGGGGCCACGAACTATAGTCCAGTCCAATGGGGTAGGCTCAGGACCTTGGAACTGAACATCATCAGCATCATTATCATCATCACTATAAACCCCCCAACTACTCTGGAGGCTATCACCCTGGTCATCAAAATGAGTACGCACTTGGTTCAGCATACTCGACCTTTGGGCCTCACTGTGTCTGGCCGCCTCTTCCTGCCTAGCCCTCCTAGCAGAACCCGTGACCCCTCTCTCATGCGGGTCCCCTCTGAGTAAGGTAGGCCTAGAACTATTACCTCTCAACAATTGCCTAAAAAAACCCTTTCCTTTTCCTTGATTACCAGCCATTTTCTACAATTTTTTACGGTTTCATTCAATATTATAAATAATAATATTTCTAAATACATAATAATCATAAATAAAATATGGAAAAAAATAACAAAAAACAAACAAAAAATTATTAACATTTAATTAAAAAAAATATATACAAAACATAAACATATATTTAATAATAAATAAAAATAACAATAACAATAATAATAATAAAATTAATAATAACAACATTAACATATATTTAATAATACAAAATTAACAATCACAATAATAATAATAATATTAATAATAATAACATTAACATATATTTAATATTAACAAAAATAACAATACAATAATAATAATAATTAAATTAATAATAATAAAATTAATAAAATACATACGGAAAAAATAAAAAATAAAAAAAAAATTAAGGGAGTCGCCCAGATCTGGGCGGCTCGACCCCGGTTCAGTCGCCTAAAATTAGGCGACTGAACCGGGGTCCAGTCGCCCAGATCTGGGCGACTCCATTAATTTTATTTTTTTTTTCGTGATTAAATTTAAATATAAGGAAAAAATTAAAAAACAAAAATTTTTATATATACAAAACATAAACATTTATTTAATAATAAATAAAAATAATAAAAAAAAAAATAATAGGAGTCGCCCAAATCTGGGCGGCTCGACCCCGGTTCAGTCGCCTAAAATTAGGCGACTGAACCGGGGTCCAGTCGCCCAGATCTGGGCGACTCCTATAATATATTTTTTTTTTTTCCGTGATTAAATTTAATTACAAATAACTTACCTCGATTGATAAATTCCGGATTGAACTTAATTTTTGCTCCCAAATTTTGCTTTTGTATGTTGGTTTTTAGTTGTAGTGAAAGTATTTTTAGTGTGATTGTGGTTTATATAGAAAATTTTAGCTTCAATGGCATAATTGTAATTTTTTCAAAAATCAAGGGCAATATGGTAATTTACTAGGGGGTGGCGAAAAAATGAAAAGGGTGGCGAATTATAAGGATTGGGAAAAAGAAACCCAATCCTTAAATATTGCCACTTTTTTTATTTTATCGTTACCCCTGAGGAAATTATGTATTTGCCCCTATATAATCAAAAAATAACGATTTTGCATTGAACCTAAAATTTTCTATATATACCACATTCTCACTAAAATATTTCCTACCACACTTAAAAACCAACTTACAAAAGCAAATTGTTGGAGAAAAAACTAAGTTCAATCCGCAAACAATTAATTGAGGTAATTTCTTTTCGAATGTAATTAATTTAAATTTTCAAACGAAAAATTATTATTATTATTATTATTATTGGTACTGTTATTTTAATAATTTTATCATTATTGTTATTATTGTTGTGATTTTTATTGTTTTTATTATTAAATATATTTTTATGTTTTGATTTTAAATTTATTAATGTTAATATGCTTGTTATAATTATTATTACAATTTTTATTATTATTTTTGTTGTGTTTTTTTTATTTTTTGAATTTAAATTATTTTTAAAAAAATTAAAAAAAATAAAAATAAATGAATCGCCTAGATTTGAGCGATTGGACCCCGGTTCAATCGCCAAAAATGGGGCGATTGAACCGGGGTCCAATTGCCCAGATCTGGACGATTCATTTAATTTTTTTATTTTTTTCGTTTGTTTTTGATAATTATTATTGTTATTTTTAATTTTATTTTTGTTGGTATTATTATTATTATTACTGATATTATTTTTATTTTTTTATTATTTTTGTGATTGTTATTAATTTTATATTAAATTATTCTTTTTCTTTTAATTATCAATTTATTATTTTAAATATGTTTATTATAATTAATATTATTATTATTAATAAACTTTGTATGTTGTGTTGAAATTTATTTTTATTATTGCTGTTGTTTGGTTTTTTTCGTTTTTTTTTTATTTTTAATTTTTTATTATTATTTTTTTTAGAAATTTTTTTTTATTTGTATTATTATTGTTATTATTATTATTATTATTATTATTATTATTATTATTATTATTATTATTATTATTATTTGTTATTATTTTTATTGTTATATTATTATTATAGTGGTTGTTGTTATTATTATTGTTATTATATTATCCTTTAATGTTATTTACATTTTTTTTTGTTATTAGTGTTATGATTATTGTTATTATTTGTGTTATTATTGTTATGATTATTATTAATGTTATTACTTTTGTTAATGTTGTTATTATTTTTATGATTATTGTCGATTTAGAAAATTAATATTGTTTTTTGCTCATCTGGTTAATGTAACGTAAAGTTTGATTATGTTCATTTATTTTTAATATTTAATGAAACTGTCAAAAATTGTAGAAAATGGCTGGCAATCAAGGAAAAGGAAAGGGTTTTTTTAGACAATTGTTGAGAGGTAATAGTTCTAGGCCTACCTTACTCAGAGTGGACCAGCATGAGAGGGGGGGTAACGGGTTCTGCTAGGAGGGCTAGGCAGAAAGAGGCTGCCAGACACAGTGAGGCCCAACGGTCGAGTACGCTGAACCAAGTTCGTACTCCTTTTGATGACCAGGCTAGAAGCCTCCAAAGTAGTTGGGGGGTTTCTAGTGATGATGATAATGATGCTGATGATGTTCAGTTCCAAGGTCCTGATTCTCGCCCATTGCACTGGACTGTTGTTCGGGGCCCCGATGGCAGATTCGCCCGTGGCGGCCCGAGTTCTTCTGTCGCATCTGAGCGCGCAGGACGTAGTTTCGTCGATAATGAGCCGCCACGGGAGAGCAGTGTAACCGCCTCGAATTATGAAAGCAAACACTAACTGGAATTTAGTATTAATAAAGCGGAAGCTTACTTTTGCCAACACAATTAAGGGGTTACTTAAAGATCAAACCAATATCCAAGCAATATAACGGAAGTCTTAACTGTATAGGAAAATTACAACCAAATCGAAATAAGTCCAAAGTTTAAATTACATCCTTAAAATAGTCTAAATCTAAACTAATAGTCTCTCAAATACAATAAAGAGATCTAAACAAAAGAGGAGTCATACTCCAACTCGGGTTCAACTTCCGCTCGCATATCCATTCTCCGTCGAGGTGCCATAGGGGTTTACTCTAAAAACAAAACCATTGGAAAAACATACAAAGCATAGTATCAGCAAAAAGGCTGAGTATAAACACACTGGTATCCGTCAAACAAGTTATTAGAATCTTTTTTTTTTTATGAGTAAATTCATTTTGAAATATGCTTTTTCATTTGATAAATCATATTATGATTCAAATCCAGTTCAATGGCTCTATAGTAATTTCAAATTCTCATTTTTCATCATAAATCATAAGATCTCTATAGATCCAAATCAATTTCAAACTCATATCATAAGTTTACATGGGTACTCTGTGAGTCATCCTGTGACTCGTTTGGTAGTCGGTCTACCGTCCGCGACATGTCCGGCAAGTGTAACACATTGGTATTGTAAACAATACGCGCTCAGCATTAGTGAGTTGTTTAATCATGCACACAACATTTGCTGTGGCATATGTACCCGCCATTTAGGCTAAAACATTTTTTTGTACATCATATATATCTTGTAATTTTATTGGCATTTGAAAGTCAAAAGTATCAACTTTTTCAATATGATAAACATCTTTTATTTGCACATAGCAAAACATACTTTATTTGCGACTTAGCAAAATCAAATCATAATATTTCCCACATGGGTAAAACATGCTTAGCATAATCATATCATTAAACATAACCTTTGTATTATATTGGGGCATCACTAGCATGTATGGAAATGCATCGTAACAAAAAGTAATTAAAGTTCAATACAACTTTTTTTTTAAGGAAACGACTAAAATGTTTCGTTTCAATCCTTCTTAAAGTAAATATAACTTTAAAGGGTTTTGAAATTCATTCAAAACAACTAGAATATGATTCATAAGTCTATAAATCATTACGACAGAAGATTTCATTAAACACTATTTTCTTAAATACGAGATAGTTTTGCCGGTAATAAAATCGATAATTGATTTACAAAGTACATATTAATTCTCCAACAAGGCCCAAATTAATCAAGTCATTATAATACCTTATTTAAAATGAATTTAAGGTTGTCCCATCAGATTATAATTGGTTATGCGAATTTATAACGATCTTACAATTACTTTCGACAATTTGGGTATTTACCGTTATTTAAATGGTGTCTTAATTCCGTAAAATTTATAAACCATCTAATTTAAAATTATTTTATACTATGAGGCAGTAGGTTATTAATATAAGTATAAATTTTTGATATAGATCTATTTTTACCCAAATTTAATTAACAATATTACACTTTTTAATAAATAAACATTTTCTATTAATTTGATAAATTAGTAAATAATTAATAATTTATTTTGTAAAATTATACCAAAGTTCCAGAAGTCATTTAACATGTTTATTAGGCCATTTAAACTTATAAAAATCATGTATGATGTTTTATTATTTTGTATAGACATTTTATCTATAAATAGAATAAAATAGGTTTAAAATTATTTGAGTTCGAATAAAATATTATAAAAACTATATGATATTCCAGAAGCTATTTTAAGGGGTAAAAAATTTTAAATAACCATTAAAAATCATTTGGAGTATTTTTAATAATTAATATTGTTATTTTACCGATAACCGAATAAAATTTATTTAAGTCCATATATGGTCACGAAAATCCATATAAATTTTTGAACATGTATCTACTATTTATATAAGTGTCTCATAAAATTTTCATGTCCAAAAGACGTCATTTAGTATTTATTTTATATTTTACCGTTTTCAAACTTACCGATTATTAATAACCGAGTAAAAATTATTAAGGTCCTTAAATGTCAACGAAACCTTCCCAAACTTTTACCAATTTTACCTACTGTCCATATGAGTATGTGATAAAAATTTCAAGTCCATATGTCTTTGTTTGGTAATTATTTTATATTTTACCATTTTACAATTTACCGTTAAACAATTTAACGATTATTCAAAAATTATAAAAAAAATTCCAAACTAAATATATTCTGGCCAAATCTTATTGGAGACATTATAATATGTTTTTATTAATTATTTTTGATGATGAAGAGTTCATCTAATACCATGTTTTATAATAAGAGTATTTAACACTTTAAAATCCATTAAAATATCTTTTTAACGAATAATCTCAACAAAAAGTATCCAAAAAATTTTTCTTAACATATAGCTACTGGAAATTTCTTTTAAAATGAATTTCAAATATTTTTAAATTCATATAATCATTTCCATCACAATAACTTTCACAAAGTAGTGTTAAACATGTCTTTAAACATACAATAATTTATAAAATCAACATGCATGATGCCCACAATAATAATACATGTAATAAATTATTCCATACTCAAATTTATCATTTTGACATCATTTTTCAAGATTTCAGAACTTCTCTTTGGGAATTTTTTTTATTTTTTTTAAAAGAAGTTTATACACAAACTTTCCCAACTTGTTCTTAAATCCTTTAAAAATCACCCCATGTGACATACCTCGACTCCAAGCCTATATAATTATTCCGTAAGCTCCTACGCGTTCTTAGAAGCGATTCTAAATTCGGGTCCTTGCCCTTCAAGTCTCAACTCCAACTCTTCAACTAAACATATTGCATTCATCCAAAAATCAATAATAATTTTGGATTTCTAACATGCACTTAATTTTTCCAAGTTAGAGTTGTTAGACTAATACTTGTGATGATTTTAATATATTTGGAGTATACTTATTATGTTGAGCAACATACTTAGTTAAGTCCCATAATTTTATTTGAATCCTTTAAGTAACAAAATTTATATGTTTGTGGAAATACCTTTTCTTACTTTCTATTATGGCCTATTTTTATAGATTTATAAGTGATGATTTTCTTAGTTTAGAGATAAAATACTCATTTTATAATGATCTTAGTTTATAGAAAGATTCATGTAAAAAAATGTTTTACATGAACAAATTTTAACAAAACTAGTGGAATAAAGAAATGAACATAACTTACTCTATACTTGGTGGATTTCTTCAAGTTTGGTGTCTATGGAAAGCTTTTAAGATGAAGATTATTTTTATGGGAGATTTGAGTTTATAAACATAAATTTTCAGAAGTTTTAGATGGGTTTTTGAAGGAGATTTGATGAGAAAAGAAGGTGTTCTAGTTATTGAAAGTTTGAAGGATTCTAGTGTTTGTTCATGGATGAACTTGGGAGCAATGTGTTGGGGTTTATGGCTGAATAATTATTCAGAAAATGGAGTATTTTTGCTTCAAATATTTGCCTCTTGCATGCTTGTAATGATGCACAAGCTTTGGGTAGAACAAAAGGGGTTTTGGGTAGTGTGATTGGCTTGAGTGTGTAAGTGAACAAGGAGCTACTAAGGGGATTTGGGACAGCCATATTAGCTGCTGTTTGGGGCTGATTTGGAGTGCTTTTTGTCCTCAATTTGGTCTATTATGGTATAAGAAAGGTTTATCTAAGATAGTTTAAAGTTTGGGTAAAAATTGTTGTACATGTAACAAATTATCTAACTTGTACTTTATGTTTAAAAATCAATTGTATATGTGTAAAATATTTAATTTACTCCCATCATGGTTACATAATATGCTTGGGTAACAAATTAAATTTTTTTTTTTCGAACTGTTATGGGTAGTTGCTCAACTTTAAGTTTAACCTCCAAAGTTCACGTTACTTGTCACGATTCATAATCATGTTACGAATTAACAAGTTTCTAATCATCGTAGAGATTTTTCAAATTACTACCATCACTAATTAAATTATAATTAGTAAAGAACAAATATATAAGAAAAATTAGGCACTAAAAACGACTAATGAAATCTTCTAATAATACGACTGTTTCAAGCAGGCCCTCACAGTTCGCTAACACAGACTGGTTAGTGACATCACCCCAGCCCGGGGGGCCGACAGATACGCGACTGATCCCTAGCTATGGCGGGCACATAGCTAAACTTATTTTTGACGGCTCCGAGCGTACGCCTCCGATTCTGGATTGCCGTATTAGGAAGAGACCGGTGGAGTCCATCATCCGACTGAGGGATATGTCCGATGCGCTGAACGATGTTCTACCTGCCACTTCCCTCGACCGACTACCGGACATTATGCACCAGCACATCGACTGTGCTTTGATATCGGCGTTCGTGGAGAGGTGGCATCCGGATACGAACACCTTCCACATGCCATGGGGGGAAATGACGATTATGTTGCACGACGTGCAACGCATATTGGGCATTTCTATTGAAGGTTCTCTGCCGACTGAGCCTTCGGAGGCGGAGTGGCAGATCGGTATCACCAATCTGTTCGAGGAGCCTATGTCTGAGCTTAATTGCCCTTCGATATCCAAGTCTGTCCAGACCATGTAATTAAGTTTTGTGGCCATATGAAGACAGTGTTGAAGGGGAGTCCTACCCTCCATCTCTTCCCTCCTTATTGATTGCCTAATATTATATATTTGATTCATACTAGCATAAAAATCAGGAAAATTATCTTTAATAGAATTCATAATAAAGGTCGGTTGTATTTCGGTTGCATTAAGCTGTCGTATGTGCTTCCGAATATCTACATTAATCCTATTCGCCCTTACATGACCATCTCTGTAGACTAAGAACGGGTGGTTATGTTTTCCTTTTTCACCAGGACGCACCCTTACCGTCCAAGGTCTTTCTGGTGGTTTACGACTACTTCCTATAATCAAAAATTTACACCCACAACTTCTACTTTTAGATACAGGTCGGGCAGTATTATCTAGATTATGTACATCACCCCTAATATTACCATAGCGGTGACATCTTAAATAGACACTAACTCTAGAACGTCCTTCTTTCTTTTTATAAGAAGCACGTGTAAATTGAAAACCGATTGTTATTGCTATCGCATCGGCCCACCTATGTAACTCATCTATGAAAATAAATTCCTATCCGTAACAAAGCTACCGAAGTAGTCTACGTTGTCTCCAAAGTTTTCAAACTCCTGCAAATTTAAAATATAAATAATATAAATTAATTACATTAATGTCTACAATAACAACAACAACAACAACAACAACAACAACAACAACAACAACAACAACAATAATAATAATAATAATAATAATAAATAAATAATGAAAAGTAAAATTAATAATGACGACAACAACAACAACAATAATAATAATAATAATAATTACGTAAATAAAAAAATTAAAAAAAATTAAAAAAAATTATCAACAATAATAATAATAATAATGACAACAACAACAACAACAACAACAATAATAATAATAATAATAATAATAAATAACGATAACTAAAACAACAACAATTATATTAATAATAATTAAAAAAAACAATACGTAAATTAAAATAAAAAAAATTACAAATCACACAAAAATGGGCGACTGAACCATGGTTCAGTCGCACAAAACTGGGCGACTGGACCATGGTTCAGTCGCCCAGTTTTATGCAATTGAACCATGATCCAGTCGCCCAGTTTTGTGCAATTGAACCATGGTTCAATCGCCCAGTTTTGTGTGATTTATTTATTTATTTATTTTTGATTTCCAACGATTTAAATCGCAAAATTTACGTACCGCATCCGATTCATAGTCGCTTTCGTTAGCCATATTTAACCAATTACGGGTGACAACTTCTTTAAGAGTTTTTAGAGAGATAGTACCGTGTTTGAATTCGTACTTCATACGCATCTCAGAATTCGATATATATAGACAAATCTTCAGCATTAAATTGTTAATAGTGTTATTAAGTGTGATTTATATTTATTAATTAAGTTTTAAGTGCAGTGGCAATTTTGTAATTTTTTAAACTCCAGGGGCAAATACGTAATTTTGAGGGGGTGGCGATAAAATGAAAAGGGGTGGCGATATTTAGTAACACCCAAAAAAATTGTAACCAATCTTTTTTTACACTTTTCCTTTCACTCATATCAGTTTTTTCCGTAAAAAAATTTGACATAAAAAATTTATCCTATCAATGAAAATCAAAAATATTTTCTCACCCCTTTCTAAATACTAATTTATATAAATTCAAAAAAAAAAATTTTAAGCATATTAATATATAGCAAAATGGATGTCTAATTATAGAACATAAAATTTTATGACCATTAGTATCATCATCTTTACTCTCATCGTAATCAATGTGTCCTAATCATGGAAACTATGCTCATGCTTTGAGAAGGGATGAAAGACGACAACTCATACCCATAAAGGAAAATACGATCAGAAAATCTCTCGGCTCATGCAGACACCCATATAGTGAGATTCTTACAACGAGAAAGAGTAAGTAAGACTGGACCCGCAAGCCTGCATCTTACAATACAAGTTGGACCATTACCGTTAAAAATAGTAAAAATAAATAAATGAGTAACTAAGTGATGATCTAAATAGAAAAAGAATAAGAATAGAAACATGTAAGCAAGAAAAGTATCAGTAGTCTAAAACATGAATTAAGCGTCTCCAATTATACTTAATTACTTATCTCTAGTCAAGTTCTTAGAGAGGTGTAACTCACATAAGTCTCTTTTGATTTGCTCCCACCACGTTCTCCTAGGTCTTTCTCGACTTCTCCCACCCTCTAGTTCTTATTCTTTAATACATATATATTTTTAATACATGTATAAATAAAAAGGCCAATTTAAAAAATAAAAAAGTTGTTTGGACAAATGTCAGCTTCTTATTTGTTTGGTGAACAAAGTTTTCCTCTAAAAAATTCCCACTCAGAACATAACAAAAAACATTGTGAATTTTTTTGTTTTTCCTCATTATTGGGATCAAAATTTAAGGAAAAAAAAAAAAAAACCTTCGCACTAAATTCACTTTAACCCTTTAAAACCCTTCTAACAATCTTCCATTTCTAAAAATCACTAAATTCACACTAGCACATCAACTTCTTTCAATTAAAAGCTTGGCAGCAATGAATTTGACTACATAAATGACAAGTTGAGGTAATACATAACCAAAATTTTCATTTTTAAAATTTTAAAGAAATCAAAAAAAAAAAAAAGCCAATTTGCACAATACAACCTTAAAATGAAGCTCTTGTAAATTCGCACATTCGCACTTAGGGCTGGTACCCTGAGTGATCCGAATTGGCAATGGATTAAGAAAAAAGGCTTATGGAGGAAAGCGACTCCAAAACATGAAGAAATAATCTTTGTTTATATGAGGCCTTTTAACCGCTACTTCACCTAAAGACCATAAAAAGTTAAGAACGACATTGAAAACCCATTAATATTGGACGTTACGTAGTACATTACGCAAATGGCTGTGAGATATTTTTATATATAACGTACGTAGCAAAATTCAAAGGTATAGAGAGAGTATAAAATAAGCTCAAGGTAACACTAACAATCCATAATTAGATTCAAAATACATTCATTAAACTAAACCATTTCTGATCTAACATGATGTGATGATAAACATCAGTGACAAAAAATTGCTACACATGCTAATCAAATAGCTCATAAACAATAGATTGCAATCATGTATTTTGGGATAATTTCATGAGCAAACTTCTACTATAGATTACATTTAACAGTTCCACAGCACATTCGATGACTAAGATCCCCTCTTAGTCCTCGAGCCATTGTCTAAAGGATGGTAAGGAGAACGAAGGCTACCGTCCTTGACCTTGATGGCTTCAATCTTTTGTAGCATCTCGACCACGTCTTTCATGGAAGGGCGAGCTTTCCAATCAAGTCGGATGCATTTTACTGCGAGTTGAGCCAAGTTGAATGCTGCCTTGAGTGAATAGTGACCCTCAAGCCGAGGGTCCATAATGTGTCTAAGCTTACTCTTGTTCGAGAGATAAGGCTTCGTCCATTGCACAAGTATTTGCTGCCCTTTTGGGCGGTTCAAATCAAGTGCTCGTGACCCGGTTAGTATCTCGAGCATCACGACTCCAAATCCATACACATCGCTGTTCACATATAAGTAACCTACGAAAAAACAGCTAATGGTCAATCAACACTTCTACAATCTTGTTGAACATCACAATTCACAAGCAACGTTCAGATTTGGCCTAGTGGGGTTTGGTTTCCTTGCACTTCCGACCATATACTAAGGTCAGAAGCTCTGTTACTCGGACTCTTCATTTTGCTTTATGTACCCGTGTCCGATCCTTAATGCTCGGGCATTGTTATGGCACTTAGACACTTCAATTTAGTCGTAAAATTTAATATTTAGACGTATCTGACACTTGGACACATACCAATATCCCACATCAGTACCAGAGTCAAGTAACATAGCTCACAAGAATCTATGAAGAGATCCCTCTTTACCAAAAAAATATCACCCTATTCGCTATCGGCACATCCAATGATAGTGTCAATACTTATTAGGTCTAGAATCTAGATGTACACAACTAGATGTGTTTGTGGCCTTGTGGCCTGTGGGCATGTACACAACTAGATGTGTTTGACTGCACAGTGCCCTTTAAATTAAGGACATTTAGATATTAATCAACATTAGTTTACCTGTAGCAATATACTCAGGGGCAGCATACCCTTGGGTGCCCATGATTCTAGTCGTCACATGTGACTTTTCACCAGAAGGCCCTAATTTCGCTAAACCGAAATCTGATAGCTTAGCATCATAATTCTGCATCCAGACAAGAGTATCAAGGGAAACATAAGAACACCTGAGAATCATGAGCATTTCTATTGCCATAAATCTGAAATGTTGAACATTTATTGTCACAAAAGCCAAGTAAAATTTAGGAAAACAAACTAAACATAAGTAATGAGAGAATAATTATAGGTCGTGTTCTTCCATTCTCGAGTTGAGGGACTCTTTGGCGGCGTTTTCCTTCCCTCCCAGACTCTACCTGTAATTTTTCTATGGGCGGGAACACTGGGTATGATGATAATGATGATGTTCTTCCATTCTCATTGTTGATTGCAATTTATACTGAACATTTTTATTGTCACGAAAGCCGAGCAAAAACTAGGAAAACAATATAAACATTTACAATACCACATCAAGAAGTATATTTGAGGCCTTGAAATCTCTATAAATCACTTGTTTGTCCGAATTATGCAGGAAAGCTAGGCCACGAGCAACTCCCAATGCTATGCTCATCCGCCTGTTCCAGCTTATTGGTTCCGTGGAGGTACCTCCTACATATAAATATAAAGGACCCTAGCATTTCCGACCATAAAACAATTAACCAACAATCAATCACTTCAAAACTTACTTCGGAATAGATGGTTTTCCAAGCTTCCTTTTGGCAAGTATTCATACACAAGAAGCAATTCTTTGTCCTCCCAACAATACCCCAATAACTTGACAAGATTAGGGTGGGAAAGCCTTCCCAAGAAGTTAACCTCCGACTGCATATATCAATAGAAGCGGTATATAAGACATGATCGCAAAATGAAGGTTCTCCTTTCAAATAACTTTTACAATGAATAAAACTAGATGCACTATTATGGTGTAAAGTTAATATTTTTGACATTTAGTATTTTAACTATTCCTTAGTCCTCTAAGTTCGCTAAAGTTTTATGTTTTACATACACAATTTTTGATATGAAAGATGATTTGTGATAATATGAATTATATCTCCATATTCTCCTTTGCAGTTGTTTAGAGGCGGGTTTAGGAGTTGTTGTTTCTATTTGACTTTAAAACCTAAGGTTTAGGTTTAGACTTTCTAGAATATTATGTTATTTTGTTTAGATTTTCGAGGGTAACTATATAAACCCCTCTTAACCTGATTACTTTGTCTTGTTTCTCTCGAAACATAATAATAAAATTTGTTCTCTCTCGGCTTGGTAGATGTAGCGAACACATTGTTAGTGAACCGCGTTAAATCTTTGTGTGTGATATTTGTTATTTGTTATCTATTTCTTTCTTGCATTGGCTTCGTCATAACATAATTCATTTGAAACTTTATCCCCACCAAAGCAAAACTTCAAGAACAAACTCTTACAATCTCTTCTTTTTAATGGTGAAAACTTAGTCAAAATTGGCATGAAGGTAGCTCAATCATCTTGGCTTAGTTAGTAAATCAAAACAGTTATTAGATATATTAGATAGAGTTAATATCATGATATCTTAACAATAACATTCCATTACCCCAATGCCATAAAGTGGCTCCCATCTAGGGTGGGGTCCAGAGGTCGGATGTACAAAACTTTTACCCTTGTTAGTGTTATCACTGACAAAGAGGTTATTTCCGAACATGATCTCTTAACATGACTCTAATGGCGAAATTAAGCATCATTGAACCTGATCAAAAGATCCAATATTTTTCCACACCGTTATTTTATGGTATAAACATGATTTATTAAATGCAACTACAAAAACAGGTCATAGCAATTAGCAACAGTATACATGAGAAATCAAAGTCACAAATCTGGGTAGGACAACATTAACTACTTCTCCACCATCCACCAACTTTCTAAAAGGTAATTTTCTTCCTTGGTACTAGTAGGTGCATAAAAATTCCTAATTTATTGACAACTTTTACTAATATTGCATCATAAATGATACCTAAATTGAACAATTGCACAATATTTTTTTCGTAATTAGCTATTTATGGTTCAAAATTACATAAGTGATTAGTAAACTTTTAATGTTACCACAAGTGTCTCATTATCTTATTAGACAGATCAGTTCACCACACATGTCAAATTTTCGTATTTAGCTATTTATGGTTCACCTTTGTTACGAACGACGCTTTACATCAATCTACATTCTACACTAACCAAAATTACTTCCTTTGTCTCATGGAAATCTATCCCATTAAAATTGCTACAGTTTCCTTATTTTTTTTATCTCATTCACACATTTCCCTCAAATTCCCGTGGAGCAATCTTTTTCTCCAACTTTTAGTTTCTATCCACTAACTTACATTTTCCTAAATTTGCGCAAAAGTACGAATGATACTTTACATCAATTTACACTAACCAAAATTACTCCCTTTGTCTCGTGGAAATCTATCGCATCTAAAATTAATACAGTTTCCTTATTTTTTCATCTCATTCACACATTTCATTCAAATTCCCGTGGAGCAACTTTTTCCCAAACCCTTAAAAAGAGTCAAATTGTACTTGTTGCAAAGTCCTAAGTTCATTTTATATTCCATTTTGAGTGGGAATGGGCAAAAGAATGATTGTGAGAACAAATTAGGGTAAAACATTGAAACTTTGCTTTATTGTTCTAGATAAGAAGAAATTGATTACCTGCCATTCTTCAAAACCCTGCATACTCCCAGAATTCAACTTCTTGATAGCAACAGGAATCTTCAACCCATTTTTAGAATTACTAACATTAGTCTTCTCATCAATCCAACCCTTGTACACCTTCCCAAATCCTCCTTCACCCAAAAGTATTTCAGGCCTAAAATTCTTAGTAGCACATTTCAGCTCAGCAAAAGTGAAAACTTTTAAATTGGGTTTATCCAACAATTCTCCACTAGGAAATGACTCTTCACAAGTAACATTATCTCCAAATGACAACCCACTAATTACTGAACAACTACTCTCCGAAAAACCTTGACTAGATGTGTTTATACCAGAAGTTCCTGCAAAAAACCAATGAAAAATACTATCATATTTAATGATAAAGGAAGATAATCATCACTAAGAAAGCTTTTTTAACCCAAAAAAGGAACAATTATGATACAAAAATAATAACCCATAAAAAAAATTCAATCACATAAATTGATGAACTAAGATAATAATCAACAAGAAAGCTATTTTTAACAACTAAAAAGGTACAATTTTTAAACAAAATAATAACCCATCAAATATACAATCACTTATAATGAAGAAGTAAGATAATTATCACCAAGAAAGCTCTTTTAATACCAAAAAAGGTATAATTTGAAACAAAAACAATAACCCATCAAAAATTACAGCCACATTCACTTATGATGAAGTAAGAAATAAAGTAATCACCAAGAAAGCTTTTTTAACATCAAAAAAGGTACATTTGTGAGATAAAAACAATAACCCATTAAAGATATAATCACCAAGAAAGCTTTTTTAACCCCAAAAAAGGTATAATTGTGATACAAAAACAATAACCCATCAAAAATACAATCACATATAATGATGAAGTAAGATAATAATCACCAAGAAAGCTTTTTTAATACCAAAAAAGGTACAATTTGAAACAAAAACAATAACCCATCAAAAATAATAATCATACTCACGTATGATGAAGTAAGATAATAAAGTTATCATACTAATCACCATGAAAGCTTTTTTAACATCAAAAAAGGTACATTTGTGAGAAAAAAACAATAACCCATTAATGATACAATCACCAAGAAAGCTTTTTTAACCCCAAAAGAGGTATAATTGTGATACAAAGAGTCCCAAAAGAGGTGTAATTGTGAAACAAAAACAATAACCCATAAAAAAGTAATTACTTTTATTTAATCCAATGCAAAAAAGTAACACCAAGAAAGCTTATCAAACACAAAAAGTACAATTATTAAACAAAATCATATTAATTAACATTTAAGAGAATAATTATTACAAAGTAAGCTTAATTAGGCTAATTCAACCCCAATAAAGTAAAAATTATGAAATAAGAACAATAAATGATTTAAAAAACAAAACTTAAGAAAATAAGAGCATTAATCAAACAATTTACACACCCACAAATAATTTAGACCCGACCCATAAAAAACTACTAATATAATGCAGAATTTGCAGAAGAAGAAGAGGGGAGAAATACTTGAAGAAGTAGGTGTCAAAATTTCGGCTCCAGGAGGTAAAACGGGTGGGTCGGATCCTCCTCCAAAGCAACCAATCAGATTACCCATCTTCAAAACTTTAGCATTTTTTTCGAAGTTCAAAACTTTTGTTACATACCATCTTTTAAATTAACTAACCACAATTTTGCAAAGGTGTGATTGCTTATTTACTTTTTAAAAAAAAAAAAAAAAAAGACACGAAGGATGAAATGCTAAAGAAAAATAATTATTGTCAATTGGAGCGAGTATATTACTCTGTAATGCATAAATAGAACAAATACTACTACAACATGTTATCATTTAGTTTTAGGTAGAATAGGACAAAATATATTAAATGCATAGGACGAAATCATGAAAAAATAAAGTTCTCTGCACATAAAGATTGCCGCCTATAATGAAATTATGAGTTTGCCCCTAAACTTAAAAATTACGAAATTGCTATTGCACTTAAAATATGTTTAACAAATATAAATCGCATTTAATAACACTATTATCACTTAATAACAATATTATCGGGACTCTATATATATTGAATTTTCAGAGGCGTTCTTGTAGTATATATACGAATTCAAACACGATACTATCTCTCTTAAAACTCTCTAAAAACACTACTTTAACTTAAACAAGCTAGAACTCTACATCCAACAACAATGGCATACCAAAACAAGTATGATAACGATTCGGTAAGTAATTAATCAATTCGAAATTTTTATTAAAAAAAAATTTCCAAAAAGGCCCGTCGCACTTTTTGTGCAACTGGTTCAAAAAAAATTTTTACTTTTTTTATTTTTTTGAATTTCGAATTATAAAATTTCTTTCGTGTAATTAATTTATTTTTTAAGTCGTTATTATTTAATAAATGTTGTAATAAATTAATTAATTTTAATTTATTATATTATGATAATGTTACTATAATAATTAGTGTAATAGTGTTGAATATTATAAATTCGAAAATTTAAAATAATAATAATAATAATAATAATAATAATAATACCAATTGCACAAAGACCTAGGTGGAGTCGCACTTTTTGTGCAACTGGTAAATTTTTTTTTTTAAACTTCGAATTATAAAATGTATTTTGTTTAATTAAATTATTTTTTAAGTTATTGTTATTTCATAAATGTTGTAATTGATTATTTTATTTTAATGCATTATTATATTATGATAATGTTATTATAATAATTAAATTTGAATTGGAGGGATTAATTTGTTTAATGTTTAATTATTTTTTTGAAAAATTATTTCTTCTTATTTGTTATAACTATTTTTGAGGTTATTATTATGTATTGAATATTAAAGTAAATGATTTTATTTACTCATATATTTTAATATATTATTATATTATGATAATGTTATTATAATTATTATTTGCAGGACTTTGAAAACTTAAGGGATGATGTAGATTATTCTGATAGATTTGTTACCGATAGAGAATTTGATTTTGTTGATGATTTACATGCTTGGGCTGATGCGATAGCACTAACAATTAGTTTTCAATTTACACGTGCTTCATATAAACAAAAGGAAGGACGTTCTAGAGTGAGTTTGTACTTAAGATGTCACCGCTACGGTAATATAAGGGGTGATTTGCATAACTTAGACAATGCTACCCGACCTGGTTCCAAAAGTAGGGCTTGTGGGTGTAAATTTATGATTATAGGAAGTAGTCGTAAACCAGGGGAAAGACCTTGGACGGTTAGAGTGTCAACCAGTCCATGTCCGCGGACTGTGAGCGCCTCCTCCCACGTGGAGCCGCATCCTCAACTTGGCTGACTCCTGCGTGATCAAAAGTGTCCGCGCTATGCCCTCTAATCCTAAACTGACTAGTATGCCCTCTGACAAGCGTCCAATCAACAGGATGGCCGGCAGACTCATCCTGACCGAGAGACTCTTCCCGACTAACAGAATCGTCGTAATCAGTATCATCGACACCTGAGCCGACCGTATGACTATGCAGGCTACTCTGGCGCTCAAAGAGACTATGCACATGGTCTAGGGTAGTTGAACATTGGGCGTGACTATGTCTGGCCGCTTGTTCTTGCCTTGCTCGCCTTGCAGATTCCGTAACCTCCTCTCTTCATGGGGATCCCCTCTCAGTAAAGTCGGCCTAACGCTATTGCCGCTCAATAACCCTCTAAAAAACCCTTTTCCTTGATTTCCGGCCATTTACTACAATTTTCATATTTTAATCACTATTAATAAAAAATTAAAAGCATAAAAAATGAAATTAAGTTATATTCATTTTAATTACACGTACAATTACTTTTAATAAACATTTAAGTTAATTTAATAAACACTTACAATCATATAAATTATTAACAACCAAAATAATTCACAATTACAAACAAATCAACAATTATTTTATTCATTTTAATAAATTAATTAAACAAAATAAATTCATTCGAAATTCAAAAAATAAATTAAATAAATAAATAAATAAACAAATAATTTTTCATTCGAAATTAAAAAAAAATAAATTAATCCAGTCGCACTTTTTTTTTCCTTTTTCTCAAATTTAAATTAAAAACTACTTCTTACAATAACATTATCATAATATAATGCATTACAACATTTATTAAATAACTATAACTTAAAAATTAAATTAATTAAACAAAACAGAATTTGAATTAAAAAAAAAACAAAAAAAAATAAATTCAAACCAGTCGCACAAAAAGTGCGACTGGTTTGAATTTTTTTTTCTTTTTTTTTTAATTTCAAATATAAATTCAAAAATACTTCTTATAAAAACATTATCATAATATAATGTATTACGATATTTATTAAATAACAATAACTAAAAAAATAAATTAATTAAATAAAACAAATTCATTCGAAATTTTAAAAAATAAAAAAATAAATTAAAAAATAAAAAAATAAAAAAAATTGTTCATACCAGTGGCACAAAAAGTGCAACTATACCTAGGTTGAGTCGCACAAAAAGTGCGACTCGACCTAGGTACAGTCGCACTTTTTGTGCGACTGATATTATTATTATTATTATTATTATTATCATCATCATCATCATCATCATCATTATTATTAATATTATTATTATTATTTTAAATTTCGAATGAATTTGTTTAGAAATTACCTCGAGTTTTTGTTAACGACTTTGATTCCAAAACCTTAGCTCCGATTAATTTTATGTGAAGATTTTGAGTTTTTGGAAGTCATAAGAGTGTTATTGAGTGAATTTGAAATGTTTTTTTAGAAGTTTTAAGTGCAGTGACAATTTTGTAATTTTTTAAAGTTTAAGGGGCAAATTCGTAATTTTATTAGGGATGGTGGCGATAAAATGAAAAGGGTGACGAAAAATAAAAATTAGGTAAATGTATCAAATTTCATGATATGTAATAAATTCTATAGAAAAGCTAAAACAATTTTCAAATAGATTTCCACCTAAAATGCAATTATTAACTAAATTGAGATTACATAACTCATAAATCACGATAAACATTTCAGATCAAATTTAATATTCTCTATCAAAATTAACATCAATTCCCTAAATATAGATTGCATATCACACAATAAAATATATTCTTTTAAAGTTTTTTAAAATATAACATTTTTGAATTTAAAATTCACATAAAATATTTAAAATTTCTTAGAATATAAATATATATATATATATATATATATATATATATATATATATATATATATATATATATTTATGTAAAATTATTTGCTTATTGTTAAGTTTCTTTTTCAAAATTTAAACTTTAAGAATATTTCATCAAAAAACTTATTAATAAATCACAATAATTTTATTTTTCAACTCTTCTAATTTAATTTTTACAATTCAACAAACAAATAAATTTAAGACTATATCAAAATATGCATGCATGCACTATGTATGACAACTTGTCAACTTGCCAATGGAGTTGCCCGCAAACATAATACTTCTATCATGAAGACATGTACTATGTACTATCAAATACTTTCTTGTTCACTTTTTCATGCAGTTTAATAGAGTAATTTATTTCTTAATATCTCTAATTATGTATAATAAAAAATTATAAAAAAATTGATATTAATAATCTTTGCAATGATATAAATCAAACAAGATCTCACTAGACTATGTTTTAACCTATAGATTAAAAACTAATGATAAATTAAGACTGATAAATAAATAGTACAATTTTTCTAATGTTGCAACTAATTTGAAACGGAGAAAGTATCATTATCTATTACTCTTACTTGGATAAAATTATTCAAAAATATAAAATAAAAATGGGAATTATAAAATGCTAAATTCGCACGATACTAATAGTTTTTTTTATTTAACTATAAAAAAAAAGTGTTTTCAGATCAAGTATTTCAATTCAGTTCAAAATTAAATCTTGATTCCACATTGAATTTTACTTAGTTTTATAATTTTAAAGTCGGATAAAAGTCAAAATTAATTACGAGATCTGTTGAATGTTAAATTGTCAAATCTCTTTTAAATACCTCTATTCAGAGGAATTAAAGAAAACAACTTCTGGTGACCAATCTTCAAGGGACTAAGTAAAAGTTTTCAAAAAGTTTAAACGATAGATTGAGATTAATAATCCAACCCGTACACGATCCACCCAAAACAAATCAAACCATCAACTACTGTCTAACATTGAAAATAATCAATTGTTCGATTTATTTGGGCGGATAGTCGTAGTTCTTGTTTAGTTTTGGCTAAAAAATTGAGGATAAAAAAAACGCTAAATTGCAAGTCGATGTAAACTCCGACAGGATCAAAAATTGTACAGACAACTAGACAAGACTCAAAGCTAATACTATGGTCAATTCCAGTTGCTTAAAATAACACATGCTCCTCATTAATATGTAATGGTAGCAAGTAGCAAGCAAAAGAAGGGGCAACCGGGCAGTACATATCGTCAACAGATGAAAGCTGTATCTTAGCTCGAGAATTTATCCTTATATACCTGAATCAAATAGAGCAATAATGATAAATTCATCATTTTAAAACTAATCATCATGCAAGTCGAACCAGAAAGGGAGCAGTGAGATATCATGTAAAGAAGCAACCGAAACAATAAACAGATAAATTTCGATTTCTGACATGAGAGACGGCCGTCTTCCATGTACATGGATTAGCTTGTATCAAATGCTCGACTGTGTCTGCAGAAAATTCTTAAGCGACGTTACCGAGAAGATTCAGCTAGACAAACCAAACCGAAAGCACAAATCTATGTGTATATTGAGTAGGTCATCATAGTTTTGAAGTTTACGCTAACAAACGGGCAAAGTACAATAACAAGTAACAATAACAACCCAAAAATAGTATGACTTGATCTAGCAATTGACAATGGAGGAACATAAGTAGTTTCAGCTAAAAAGTACTCATCACTGCCTTGATCTAGATTCAGCTCGTCTTGCTTCATCTGGTGTTGATGGAAACAGCTCAACATAACGTGAGCCAATGGTCATCTTATCCTTGCACATAGCTTTCTTTGCCTCCTCTGAAGAAGAGAATTCCACATATGCCTCTCCAGTAGCTTTACCATCAGCACGGCATGCAATATGGACTTTGTCCTCAGTCAAATTGAAATCTCCAAAGAATTTCAGTATGTCCGCCTTGGTCACAGAGTAAGGAAGACCGCGCATTCTAAGAATCTCAGTGTATTCCAGTTGCTCTTTATCCACGGACCTCCTGGACCGGCCTGGGGGAGAGCTTGGGTGGTCATTATCATAGATGCCTTCATAATTCACTTCTCCAGCCACAGCATTGTAATAGTCCTGCTTCTTACACCTGAAAACTTCCACATATCTACGGCCTATGTTCTGTCGATCTCTATTCAGGGCAAGTCCAGCCTGCACTGGTGAGGCAAGCACCACAAATGCCTCCCCCGAAAATCGTCCACCCTTGTTGACCAATAGCACATCAACAATGTCCAGGCCAGCAAAGAACTTCAGAATGTCAATATCAGTGCAGTTAAATGGAAGACCCCTGAGACGTACCACTGGAAAACCAGAAGGCTGATAGCCGCTGCCTCTGTAGTCATAATGCTGATATCCTGCCGCTGGACCGCTTCCCACTGCGAAGTATGGATTTGAGTCCATCATTCTTTGTCTCTTTGAGCCGACCTCGTACCCGTCCGACACCCCCCCGCTTCCCAACATTGCCCTTACATACCCAACAAAGAAAAAATCCCCCACTTAACCAGTTAATAAAACCAAACCCAACCCACAATTTCCTAGGAGTAATACCTAAAGTCTCAATTCTATAATGAATAGAAATGCATTTATATAAATAAACATACCTACCCAATCAACAAAACACCATAAGAAAAAACATAACAGAAACAATAACAACTTTCAATGGTCTTTTGGGTTTAGGCCACCCGTTCAATTCATTATCTCAAGTTAGAAAGTCTAATTCATTGAGAAAATCTCTAATCATTAAAGGCTTGCATTTTGAGGAATTTCAAGTAATTATTGTGAAAAATAGAAGATAGCTATTAAATTAGTAAATGCAACTTCTCAATGCAACCAATCCAAGTTAATCCATTAAGGAACTATGTTCAATAATCAATATTGATATGCAAATTGATAACTAGAGACAAACAATGAACCACTAAAGCCAAACAAAGTAACAGATTTAATATTTACATTATAAGTGTTCTTTTAACAAATTGATAACTCTTTGCTTGTTCCCAATCAAAAATAAAATAGGTATTTGCCTTAAACCCATGTGAAAGTTAGAATGAATCTCCCCAATTCGTATTTTAATTCAATTTGTAGATGTTTTGGTGACTCGAACAAGAGTCTTAAACATGGGAAGATGAATCAAAGAAGGACGAGTGAGTTTTGGGAACAAGGGTTGGGCAACGAGTTGTCGCGACGCCCTGATGTTAATGTGAGTTTCCGAAGACTTAGCAACAAGTCACCCCTTATAGGCAACAAGTCGCCGTTTCCACACTGATTCGCATATTCTGGTCAGTAACAATGCAACAAGTCGCTGCATTTGGGCGACGACTCATCACTTTCTGCTGTTTTGAGGATGTGACGGTACGCGTGTTATTGAGCCGATTATTTCTTGATTTGTAAGCCCTAATCCCTCTTTAAGAGAGAACTACTATATAAACCCCTCTAGATAGGGTTAGGATTTCCATAGAAACACAAATTGTTTACATCAAATTTCTTTATTGTTTTCCTTATTGTTTTCAATTATTAATTTCGCTCTTACAACACCATCAATACTAATTAGGGTTTGCAACAAAAACAACAACTACTGATAAAGGTGAAAATCATCTGCCAATTCAATTAAAGGTCAAATTTACTCATTCGTCTATTTATTCCACAACTCCCAATTTAAAGATTAAAGGATAAACAACTTAATAAATCCGTTTCAAAAATATTTATCATATTAGCTTCGATCCAAAACATGAACAAAATCTAATTGAACATTTAGTTCGTCAATTTCACGTATAAGCGGACATAAAAAACAATTAACTCCATTTTAAATAAAAAATAAATAAATCTAAATCAGTTTCAAAATTAGTCATAATAGCTTCAATCAAAACATGAACATAATCCAGTTGAATATGTAGTTCATCCGATATAATCACACATAAGAAAAAACAATGGTTACAGATGATGAAACGAAAAGAGGAGTAAAAGATAGCATACCCTCTAGAGGCGTAACCAGACCCGTAACTTGAGCCATAGCTTGAACCGTACATGGTTTGAGATGATTGTTGTACTTGTGCTTACGAAACAAGACAAAGACGAAGATTGGAAAAGGGGGAAGACCAGAAATGAAACCCTAATTGTAGAAAAACGATTATTGGAGTTGAAGTAAAACGGGTAATTTTATTTAGTTCTTTCGAGAGTTCTTAAGCTTGAGTTGTATACGGGCCGAGAGGACTATTCTTTGCTTATGATGTCAAATGGCCCATTGCTTGTCTATAGGCCCATAGCCGAAAATTTGAATAAAATAAGATTATTTAACAACTTAATTAGCTTCGTGAAAACTTAATTCTCAAAATAAGCGTTCGTAAATCCAAACCTAACTTTGGAGTAAATCGCTGTTACTAACAGCGAAATACAAAAAAATAAATAAATAAAATAAAAGCCATAAGTCGTTGTTAGTAACAGCGACTTAGGGAGTTGACCAGTCAACTCCTTAAGTCGCTGTTAGTAACAGTGACTTTAAGGTTAACTGGTCAACTTCTTAATCTCGTAGGTTGGAATGAGGAAGTAACTGAGAACTGGAAACTTAAAACGCATTAAGTCGCTGTTACTAACAGCGACTTAAAAAAATTTTTTTTTTAAGTCGCTGTTAGTAATAGCGACTTACTCCAAAGCTAGGTTTGGATGTATTGACGCTTATCTTATAATCTAAAAGTGAGGTATGGGTTTGAGCAAATGAGATAAAAGTTGAATTAAAAAAGTCAAAAAAAAATCAACTAATAAATCTTGTTCATTAGTCAAAGTAAGTCAACATTATGTTTGTTGTTACAAGGGTTTGACTTACTTTGACCAGATCGCCGATATTTGTTGTTAGTAACGGTGAATAAGACTTAGTTAATTTTATTGACTTTTTGTCTTTGGCCATTCAAATTAACCGTTGTGATGTTAACATTAGTCATTATTGTATTTATTGTTAATAACAGCGAATGAGGGTTTTACAAATATTAATCTAATCTCCAAGCTTCTTTCCATCCAAACTCTTAATTTTTTTTCTCAACTTTATCTCTCAAATCATCATATAATTTAATAAAAAGACTATAAAATTCCAAATGGCATTTTTACAGTGATTTACCATATATAATAATTCTTACCAAAGTTAACATCAATTTATTCCTTAACATATGAGTTGTATATTACAATTAGATATGTTCTTTGTATTTTTCTTGGAATATTATAAGGAACATAAAATTTTCATTTAAAGTTTCTTAGAATATATATTTGTTTTTCTATGTTGAAGTATTTGCTTATTAATTAGTTTCTTCATTAACATTTTAATTTCTAAAACTTTTCATTTAGAAACAAAACATACATGATAATTAAAAATTATTTTGAGAATGACAAAGAATCATTATGATAAAGATATTGAAAGATTACCCAATTTGCCTTAAAAAGTATGAGAACTTTAATTAATAGTTATATTTATAATCGAATTTTTTCATTAAAAGCACTATATATTCTAAAATTCTCTATCTATTTTATAAGAAATATTATAATTTTATATTGATTGCATATAATTGCATCTCTATTTAAAGTTTATACTTATATATACTTTTATACTGACAAATTCGTGCATCACACGAGTTTCTATACTAGTGCTATATAATACGGTTGGTTGTGAAGTGAATTTAATGTATATTTCTATAATTGTTTTTATGAATTCATTATTTTTAATAATTATTAAATTTATTTATTATTTATTTGGGTTACCTTTATTGATTAATTAGATTATTATTTTCTTTTTGTTTAGATGTCACTGAATGATATCAATAGAGAGAAGTATTTATTGTGGTTATGAAGTTAAATAAGATCCATGCTTTTCTTTATGTCACAACCTTCCATGCAGATGAATACAAGCATCTTCTAGCCCTAAGTTTTCAACTATATCGGTATATCCCCTTTTACACTTCAAAGTTAGGACAATTTGATTTATACTTTCAGCTCTATTTTTCACATTTTTACGAATGTGATACAATATAACAGCTTCCTACAAAGACTCATCAAACACTTGACCCTTTTGAAACTCTTATTCTTAGTGAAGCTCATCTCATATGCTCATTACCTATCAGAGTTATCCTCTGTATATTCATTAATGGTCATCTCCGATGCTCATCAAACAACTAACACATTAGGTGTGGGAGCTACAATTATGCTACCTAAACTCTTGTCACTGTCTATGGTATCCCTATTCATAACCACGTCGTTATTAGGAGGCGCTTCTTTAATATATGTACTTTCATTATCAGACTCCAAGCTAATTTGCTCATTTTTGTTTCTCTAAAGTTAAACTCCTACGTTATAAGCAAGTTGGATATGGAGGGGTTCATGAAGAGTTTAAGATTTGACTATGGGACGAAGGGATTTTGTCTTTCTTGGGTAAGAAATGACACAGGTGCATGAGAAGAAATAAATGAAGTTACATTCAAAACTTGATGTTTTATCATAGAATTTGCATTTTAATTCCTTAGAGGTATCTCTTTCACATACAACTCCAAAGAAAGAATATATGTAGACTTTGAATGCTCCTAAATAGCCTCTAATGCCTCCTCCTCATCAATAGGGTATTCTAAGAATTGTCTATTCATTCCATATTCAAAACTTCTATTCACATTTATTATTGTGGTGTCAATCTTAATCCTTGAACATATGTATATCTTTAATTCATTTAAAAAAATTCATTAGAAATTCGATCCACCTTGGATTATACAGAAATAATAACAATATTGAATGTTAGCCCTTTTAGGTTTTGATGATGACTACACTTAATATAAACAACTGTATTTTAGAAATTGTGTGCAGGTCGATATCCGGTCTTGATAAAGATCGTTGATAGTACCTAAGACTTGATCTATGAACTTTGTACGTGTCAAAAATATCCTAGGAAGTTAGATAAGGAACATTGCTGTAGGATGTCAAATGTAGATAGAAGATCTACTATTCCTACGTTGATAATCTGACGATACATGTTGATGAGTGAAGAAAGTGCCATGTTCCCAAGACTCAAGTCTGGAAGAATCAATGTCAGTGGAAAAATTCTGTAGAAAATATTTTCTGGTTTTTCTTAGTTGATGTATGAGTGAGATTAATTTGTTGCATAGTTAAATTGATGAGTTAGTTGGCAAAGGAATTTTATAACTACTTTTAATAATCGCCACATTTTCTAAAGAGGTGGAGAAAACTTTTCCTAATTTTTCTCCACATTAATAGGCTTGAACTATTGGGTTTTAATTAAGAAAAACTAACTTGTCTTATTTAGAAAATATAATCGTAGCTTTATTTCTTGCAAAACAAGGTCCACTTACTCTTCCTTAATTTTAGGATTAAGGATGAAGTGTGTAGTTATTTTCCTTTCTAAGCTACGTGACCTTCCTATATAAAAGGAAGTAATTTTTTAACCGGTTATGCGTACGTGTAGAAAAAATAACAAGAAATATTCTTTGCTTAAAAATTGCCAATTAACTTAAAAATATTTCTTGTGCAACTCATTAATTTTATGCTTAGGTTTTTGGCCTTTGTAAAAGGGTTGTTGAGAGAATTATTTTAACTAGACTTGGGGAAGTCTAGGAGAGACGAGAGCTTCGTGTGAAGCAAGAGAAAGAGAAAAAGAAGTTTGCCTAGTTTTGTTTGTTTTATGTAATTGTAACAAATTGCCTAAAACATAGTAGAGAATTTGAAATCCCAGGAGTTGTGGTTTTTCCTTATATTTAGGCCTAGAAGGTTTCCACGTAAAAAATGTGTTGTCTCTTTCTAAGTTTGCGTATTTAAGTTTAAGCTTCCAATTCCGCAAAACAGGGCAAAAACGTTTTAACTTATTAAACAACAATTCAACCCACTCTTGTTATCTCTAACCGTTTCTACATTGAAAAATGTCGCTATAACGTAAGAGTCACATAGAACTTTCAGCCATTTAATTTAATAGTATTAGTCTATGTGAGCAACCTCCGATATTGATTAGGAAAAATTACTGTGAATAATACAACTTTTTGTTAATTTTCGTACAACAATATCAACTATTGATTAACCATGAATAATACCAACTTAGGGGGTTATTTTCTTAGAATAATACCAACTTTAGTTTATTAACTAATTTACCAATTTTTTTGTCTTATAATCACCTATAATTTGATTTTTAACATGTTAGAGATTTTCTTGGAAAACACCCCTCTAAGTTGGTATTATTCATGGTTAATCAAAAGTTAGTATTATTATTGGAAAATAAACAAAATATTGTATTATTTTCGGTAATTTTTCCTATTAATTATGGTTTAATTTACTGACATTGCATTAATGTAGTGAATAAGGGTTTGGATTAGGAACCCTAGTCGCCTCCCTCTCTTTTTCTCTCTTCTCTCTCTAAAAACTCTAATCTCTATAGTTAGTTTGGGGCCATCATCAACCTATGGTATCAACCTATGGTTGATGGTAAGCCCCTAATTTCTCCGTTTTAAGCTTTTTCAATATGATTAGAATAAATATTAGTTCTCTCTGTACACAAAAGTCATTCTATCCATTGATTGTGATTAATTATACCCATATATTGGGTTTTGATTTCTCTCCTCGTGAGAGTTTGGGATTATGAGTTTTGGTCTATAGTTGATTTGTTGGTAGACATTAATGCGATAATTCAGCAGACACCAAAATTGCAGTTACCATCAACTACATCAAATTCAATTCTATCTTAAGACTACAACAGATCGAAAGACCCCTTCGTAGAAGGCTGTATCAAACAACGATGTGAAGAGGAATATTTAGAATTGTCAGATCTCATACACAATAATCGTAGTTTTATTAATTTTGAACTATATTTGGTTAAAGTTGTTATGTACTTGCTAATTTTTATCTCTAATGTACATGTGATATGACTCTTTATTAATGAATCAGGTATTATTCAAAAAAAATATCTACGGACAATGCAATCATATACAAGATTGTCTAATGGTTCTTGTGTGTATGAATATTCAATGACCCAATTATGAATTCTGTCTATTTATTCAAAATTCAGGGAAGGGGCCGTTCATAGAAAAGAGATGACCGACCAATATCTAGATCATAAAAGTAATTAATTAAATAATATGACTAAGAAGTAAAAACATAAAGTTTTAATCAATTGAGACATATTTAGAACAATTTTAATTTTATTTCACTTTTAGGGAGTGTTTGGCATGAAAACAAAAAAAGTAATGGAAAGGAAATTTGTTAACAAGAGTAACAGTAATAGTAAGTGTTATTATTATAGGTTGTTTGGTATATATTAATAGAAAGGGAAACAATTTCTTGTGAATTCTTTAATTAACTATACATTATCATCCTTCCTCTTTATTACTTAATATAAAAACCACTTCAATGTCACTAAAACCACCAACCCCAAATCATGGAGCACCTATAACACCTTCAACATTTCTATCAAAACCACCGGTCCACTGCACCACCAGCCCACCACCACCACCATCATCAACTTGTAAGTTAATTTTGCCAAGAAATTTGCTAAGTTAAAAAAATTAAGAAAAAACTTGCCAAAAAATTTATAAATGAGCCAAGATTGAAAATGAAAATACCAAACTTATTCAATCTTCAAAAGTAGAAATCATGTCAGTGATAATAAATAGTAGAATTTTCTTTGAAAATTAGAAAAATCAACTATTAATGCAATTGAATATCAAGCTAATCAAATTGACAAAGATTAAAAATTTCAACTGTGGAAAAAGTGAGAGATTGATAATCATAATTCTAATTGAATATTATCACAAATCGAAGAAAGAGATAAAGTAATGCATCTTTTCAGTTATAATCCCTGAAATTTCAATTGCATGCAAGAAAGAAAATTAAAAATTAACAATTAAAAAAAAAGATTGAGAAGGTTACTAAGATTCGTTAGTTAAGCACTTGGAGAAGACAATATCAACCTAATAATCAATGGTGGTTTTTGACATATAATCATAAGAGGAAAAATGTTAAATATGGCATTTTGAGAAGAAACAAAATTATAGTAATTATTTCCCCAACTATTTGAGAGGTAACAAAGTGGGGGAAACGAATACCATCAAGAAACAGTAACAATTACCTCAACATCGTTTCCAAACACTTGGTAATGGAAACAATTAATTGATTCCGTTTCCAATCTTAAAATTTTTGATACCAAACAACCCCTTAGAGTATAACATAACTTAAACAAGATGAGATGCAAACGTCACAAACATGGTCCACTCAAGAATCAACATGGCATCATACAACTTGCCACTTGTTGCAGTGGGCCAAAAGAGTGTCACAGTCAGCGTTTTGTGAGATTGACAAATGTGACACATATCTCGCGAACACGACCTGCTAAGCACAACATTTTATAACTAATTTTAAAAAGAAAAAAATATAGAATTTGCGTTGGTACAATGTCCACAGGATTACCAGACACTATCCTCACACCATGACGCGACCCTTTACGGCTTTACCTATATGTAATCCACCGTCACACAACTTATCTTACACACGACCTTCTTAAATTTCGACCCACAAATGCCCAAGTCCTGACTAGGTATGGTCATGGGGCGGGTCTGGAGCGGGTCTCGCCAGACCCGGACCCAGACCCTTTTATTTTTTATGGATCCAGACTCGGATCCGAACCCTAAGGGTCCAAAATTTTCAGACCCAGACCCAGACCCTACGGATCTGACGGGTCTAGGGTCCTTAATGGATCTTATACAAAGCCTCTTTGATTTGTCAAAATTGAACCTTTTGCGAGTCTTTTTTTATTTTTGTAAGCAACTTATTATCGTATTACAAACACTTGTTCGAGTCCATAAAATTCAAATACAAAATAATTACTAAAACGTAAAAACACTTGTCTAAATACATAATTAAAAATCAAATATAAAAGACTAAATGAGATACATAGTTTATATTCCATAATATTACAAAAGAATTACTGGATTTAGATTAATGAGATGGCAAATTAGGCAATCAATATTCAAGGCATTATATATTAATAATAAAAAAATTAATATTAGAATTTAGAAATCAGAAATTCATAATATAAAATTTAAAAGTTTAGGGTCCGGGTCTTCACCTTAGGACCCGAACCCGAACCCGTCAAATATTTTTTGGATCCAGATCTGACTCGAATCCGATGGGTCTAAAAAATTAAGACCCAGACCCTTAAAAAAGGGGCGGGTCCGGAGCGGTCCTGGACCCATGACCATCCCTAATCCTGACACGATCCGAATTCTAGAATTAGAACTCTATTTTTGTTATTTTTGATCAGAAGATTGGAGGATCCGTATGAAAAAAAGTCAAAATTATCCTTATTGTAATAGTGAAAATCGAATTCTTTTTACATGGGTGAAATGAAAGTTTTTGTCAATTTATGATTCGAATCGAAATTCGTTTGATTAACATTAAAATTTAATTATCACAATAAATTATTTATCCTATTAAATCATTTATTTCATAAATTTCTTAAAAGATGAATTTTTGTGTTTGATTAGCACCTTGAAAATTACATTGAACACAAGAATTTCCAATAACTATGTGAATGAACTTTCTTTAAAAAAATTAAATTAATTTCTAAATTATCCAATAACTATGTGGGGTCTTGGGGGTTTTCAGGCCAAACCCCTAGTAGCTCATGAACTAATGCTGGCCAATTTCCCTCTCCATGGCCTATCACTGCTTGACCTTCGATGGGCAGTCCCATTATAACTGCCACATCTTGCAACGTGATCGTTGCCTCGCCAACTGTGAGGTGGAAGGTATGAGTCTCCGGCCTCCACCTCTCCACCAATGCAGTGATAAGAGCTCGATCGAGCTCTAAGCCCCCGCCCAACAACCTATGAATGTATCTAAAACCAGCTAGTTCGACTACCTCTAATACCCTGTCATCCACCTCCCACTGTAATGTACTCGCCTGGTAGTGCTGACGAGTAACCAATTGGGCAGTGGAGCCCTCCCACGCAGCTACGCTCCCGTGTGTCGCCTGAAGCGTAAGCACTGATAGATCAACTGGGCCCGGCATCGCCATGATCGCTGTTACATACATAAGTGTTATAAAAATCATATAAATATCATGACTTCCCTCGCATTATCCAAATTTGCAACCAATTCAACATGTTTTTCAACGGGATAATGATCTTTCATGTGATTTTCCCACCAATTTGCTACCAATTTGCAACCAATATCATGACTTCCTCACCCCAATAGATATTAGAACACTTATTATAAGGTTCATTTCAAATCTAAAAATACCATGAATATATACTAAAACCTATTAAACTAACCCTACAAAGTAATAAATTTTCATTGAAGCATTTCATCAAACACTTTATATGCATACAAACCAAATCCTAAAATTCAACTACAAATGTGTAAAATGTAAGCTTAGATCATGAAAACAAGAGAATGTAACAAACAATTAACGCATTTATAACTTCAATTGAAAACAATAATGAACAAAAAAACAATTTGCATATTGAAAAAAAATTAGGGTTTTACTCATACCTTAAATGAAGATGAAAATGAACTAGTACACAAGGAGAAGATGGGAATGTAGTTGATTAGTTTAGTTGAATGAAAGAAATTGTAAATTTGAAGTAAATGAGAGTGAAGAAATTATTTTTTTTAAGCTAAAACACCGGCATCAAGAAGCAAGAAGCAAGAAGCAAAGAGGATAATGGAATGAAGAACCAGGCTCGACACTCTGTTTTGTACTGCTACAAAACCGCCACTTCAAGTGGCGGTTTACTCAATATAATTTTTTTTTTAAAAAAATTAAAAATTAACAAACCGCCATTTCATCTTGCGATTTACTTCAGTTCCCTAAACAAAACCGCTATCTCATGTAGCGGTTATATTAAAAAAAATTTCCTCAAAGCTATCCTATATGAACGATAATGTGGGAATTAGTTTTTAATCTCAAGCAAAATGGGAATTAGTTTATAAAATTGCATTACTCTAGGAAATGAATCTCAAATTGTTGTTGTATGCAATTAGTAAAAAACTCTTTTGTCCAAAGAGAAACCGTAAAACTGAAACAAGGAGCATACGGCAGTGCAAGATCCACTCTCAGGCATCACACATTCTACTCTTCGTCGATCTTATTGCTTCAAGTCAGTTAAACTTTTTTGATATTGGGGTCTTAAATCAATTTCCATTTAGCCGATGCTTGATTTGATTGTCGGTTGTTTAATTCAATTTTTTTACCCATGTGATTGATCATTACATTGATGGTTTGATTTGATTCATGCTTTGATTTGATTCGATAGTATTTTGCTGTGTAGGTTAATTTCAAGTATTTAATGATGAAGTTTGTGTCAATTTCGCTGTCATCCTTTACCTCTGTTTGTAATTTGTTGCGTTGAAGTGGTTTTTAAAGTAGGGTTTTTGATAGATTCATACCATTAGGTTAAGGAATTTAAATTAATTTTTTTGTGCTGTTTATCTTAGGATTTGCTTAAGGATTTATTTTTGTTTTTTCTAATGTGATGTCATAATTTTGGGGTTTGGGGGAAATGGGATAAATATAACTCTAACAGGATATATGGGAATTGGCATCAATGGTTATAATGAAAATGTGTTTATTGTCAATATTCATAAACTGTGTTATCTCATTCCCATGGTATTGAATCTGTAATCCACAAACATGCGTTTTCTTCTTAATTTTCTTTCAACACCTAATAACACCTTCCAAGTTCCAAGTGGTAATGGACACAAATGAATCTTGCGGAGAAAATAAATGATTGAAGTAAGGAAAGTATGATCATAAACTTTTCAAGTAATTTTCTTATCTAAATTACATTAAATTTGCATTGACAATCCCACCATTTAATCATAATAACAAGCTGTCAGTGCCTTACGTGCATTGGCAGTAGAAACTGAGGATGTAATTGTTGGTATTCGAGAATGCATCATTTGAGAGGGTATGAAATGGAGGCAGGTCTTAACTGGGGCATCTTATATGAACTTGAGCTAGTTCTTGTTTATTTAAGCTCAGGTTGATAAAGTTATGGGTTTAAGTAGATTGGTTGCATACATATTTCAGTGAATGGGTAGATGATTTTGGAAGGGGAGACAAAGGAACCAATTTTAGGGTTATTTGTTATCCATTAAAGTTTCATTATGGATTCATGCTTTTATTCAGATTGTTTTTGTTACTGGCATTTAATAATTCATCATGTGTGAAATCTAAATAGCTTATGAGCTTGTAAAAATTAAAATAAATCAAGTCTTTACCCCAGAACCAATATGAGCTTGAGCATGCTTATCTTAGCACAGGTTTGGTAAAGTCAGGTGTTCAAGTAGTTTGGTTGTATTCATAATCTAGTGATCAGAGATGATTGAGGGGAGAAGAAGAAGAAAACGTTTTTGAAGTTATTATTGTCTTTCCTTTAATTTGATTTTATATGTCGGTTTCTAAGAGCCTAAGAGCATTTACTCATTTCTTATGTCGAGTTTAGGTTAGTCTGGAATTTCTTTCTGTTCCCTTTTTTTTTTTTTTTTTTTTTTTTTTGTTTCAGTGTTAATGCAGACACAATTGTATTGTATTTATAATGCTGTGCTTTCTTTTGGTGATTATGGGGGGCCTATGAATTTATAATAGTTTTAGCTCATGTCAATAAAATTGGTTGCTTCATAGGTAAATGGTGGATCAGGAAGGGGCAACCAATGGGTCGGTAGAAACAACAGCAGAAGATAATTTAAAGTTGGTTAAACAACTAGCTGAGATGAATTCGGATGAATGTCACCCCAAGGAGAATGGGGTTTTTGATCCTTATGATTCTTGCCCTAACAGTACTCATGATCAGCTTGTCCAGATGATTATCGAGCTGAAGTTTCAAAACGAATATTTTAAATCTCAGATCAAGGACCTTCAAATGCAATATATAGGCACAGAATCAACTGGATCTTCCCAACAATATCAAAAACCTGAACTGGATAATATATCATTAGGTGATGTGAAGGCTTTGCAGGAAAAGATAGAGTTGTTGAATAGAGAATTACTAGAAGAAAAGCAAACATGTAATGCTGCAGAAGTGGCCCTGAGCCACCTGAGAGAATCATATTCTGAGGCAGATGCTAGAGCCCAAGTGCTCTCAGCTAAACTTGCTGAAGGTCAGTTATTGAGTTCTGATTTTTTTTAAGAAACTCATGCAGTACTAGGTGATCTTGAATGTTAACTTCCTTACATGTTCTTTTTCATGAGTCATTAGATTTTTAGCCAGAGTACAAGATGCAGTGACAGGTTTTCGTAGTATGGAAACTTTAAAGTCTGATCTGGACAATGACCATCTGATATGGGGACTAATCTATATTATAATGTTAAAGATTTTTTTTCCTTTTTGCAGCTCAACAAAAGATGGAGAAGGAAATCAAAGAACGTGATGATAAATATTCGGAGCTTGATTCCAAGTTTAGCAGGCTTCATAAAAGGGCAAAACAGCGTATTCAAGATGTTCAAAAGGTAAATTTCAATATCTTTCTCCTTCCCTCCTTTAATAGGTCGTTTTTATGTTTTGGGGCGTTAAATTTAATAGGCCCTTCTTTGTATTTAGCAATAAATTAGTCGTACTTTATATAGAATTTGTTGCATGTAATTACGATTAAATGCTTTATCTAACTAAATGTATCTATTTAAAGAGGATGTGATGGTTAAAGGGAGTTACTTTTATGTAAAGATGGCAAGGATTGAGAAAAAGGTTCCAAAAGTACCTGTGAATCTTGAAAACCCCCCAAAACCGAAAGACTTCTAATGAACTTGTTATTTTGTATTCTCTCCGTTCCTTGAAGTTGTTCCCACAAGGAATATTTAGGGGATTTAAAAAATAGAACCTTTAGATAGTCGATATATTATTTTATTGAATAATAAATTTAATGGAGGAAAAGTGGGAACCATAAGCATTAAAAAATATTAAAATAAAGTTAGTGGAAATCAGATGGGAACCACAACTATTAAAAGAATGTTGGTATGAATAACAAAGATCAAATGTCAGGATTGATTAAAGAAGAAAGCAAAAACGAGAAAATGAGGGAAACGTTGAATTTCGAGTATCCAGCTTACTCCAATCAGCCTTAAGCTTTTTGTATTAATTACTTGCATGATTACACGCTTATGCACTACCTTATTTATAATATATAAGCTACTTGCCAGCTCATACGTAGCGTATGGTTTCATTCCTCCTACCCACTGCCTAATTCTGTAATGGCCTCATTATGCTTGCTAATAGAATTATTCCTTCCAAGTGACACCTCAGCATTAGTAACATTCTTTTTGCCTCTCCTCTAGTATGTGATTATGTTAGGCTTGGGCTGCTTAGCAATAGTGAATGGCGTAGCAATACCCCTCGTCAGAAACAACACCTTGTCCTCAAGGTGGAAGTCTGGGTACAAGGCATTCATGAGTGTAGCTTCTTCCCATGTAGAATCAGAATCCGGAAGTTTGTCCCACAGAACCAAAACTTCCAATTTTCCTGCTGAGTTGTACCTCCATTTAAGCAGTGCCTTCGGTGTAGCTCTCATTTCTAAGTCATCAATGAGCTGATGGGGCAACTCAAGTGGCGAGTGGCTACCACAAGATTGCTTCAATTGAGACACATGGAAAACCGGATGAATGCGGCTGTAATCTGGAAGTTGTAGCTCATAGGCTAAGGAACCAATCCTACAAAGCACCTTATACGACCCATAAAACCTTGGTGCCAATTTCTCATTGTTTCTGTGTACAAGGGACTTTTGTCTGTAGGGCTGGAGCTTCACATAGACCATTTCGCCAGGGGAGAAGGAGACATTTCGCTTTTTCTTATCTGCTTGGGATTTCATGAGCTGTTGTGCCCTGAGGAGTTAGAACTTAAGTTCATCAAGCATGGCATCCTTCTCAATCAACATAGCCTCCAGGCTTCCAACTGCGGTGTTGCCCATACTCATTCGATAGATGTGAGGAGGTGCCCTCCCATATAAGGCTTGAAAAGGGGAAAGCTTAGTGGCTGAATGGGTGGCTGTGTTATAACTATATTTTGCCCAGTGTAACCAATTCATCCACTGTTTGGGTTTGCCATAAATGAAGCACCTTAAATAGGTCTCCAAAGTCTTGTTGACCACTTCGGACTAACCATCGGTTTGCGGGTGGTACGCTGTGCTCCTTTTTAACCAAGTCCCTTGTAGCTTGAATAATTCTCTCCAAAACAAACTCATGAATATTTTATCACGATCCGATATGATGGACGTTGGGAAGCCGTGAACTCTGACTATTTCTTTGACAAATGTTGCTGCCACTATGATGGCTGTGAATGGGTGTTTAAAACTTATGAAATGGGCATATTTAGTGAGCCTATCCACGACAACGAGGACTGTATCCTTCCCTTGTGATCTCGGGAAACCTTCTACGAAATCCATGGTTACGTGTTCCCATACCAAGTTTGGTATTGGAATCGGTTGTAGCAACCCTGCTGGACTCAAGGTCGAGGTTTTTTGTGTTTGGCATACCCCACAACTCTTCACATAATCCACTATTTGTTTCCTCATCCCTTCCCAAAACCATTCCGCCGCAATCCTGGAATATGTTTTGTGCTTTCCCATATGTCCTCCTATTGGGGAGTCGTGGTACTCGTGTAACAAATCAGAAATGAGTGGTGAAGTTTTTGGTAGGACATACCTTCCCTTGTATCTAAGCTGAGAATGCTCAATTGTGAACCCCTTCAACACCTCTTCCCCTGCTTCTAGTCTTTTTAGTATCGAGCCCAACACTGCATCATGTCTGACCGAGTTATCTAAGGCCTCCCAATCAATGTTGTGTGAAGTACACAAGGCTGTCAAGATGACCTCCCTTTCTGTTTTGCGAGATAAGGTGTCAGCAGCCTTGTTTGAAACCCCTGGATTGTATATGATTTCAAAGTCGAACCCCTTAATCTTCATGAGCCATTTTTGATACTCTATCCCGACTTCCCGTTGGCATAGAAGTAACTTCAAACTACTTTGATCTGTTTTGACGATAAATTCCTTTCGAGCAAGTAATGTCTCCATTTGAGAATCGCAAAAACGATTGCCATCAACTGCTTCTCATAGATTGGCTTTAGACATGCCCGACTACCCAAGGTTTTACTAAAGTAAGCAATTGGGTGTGATTCTTGAGTCAAGATCGCTTCTACTCCTTTTGATGCCTCTGTTTCAATGACGAATGGTTTCGAAAAATCAGGTAAGGCCAAAACGGGAGCCTCTGTCATCGCCTTCTTCAACCTCTCAAAGGCTACTATTGCTTCTTCATTCCACCCCCATGCGTCTTTCTTAAGCTGCTCAGTTAATGGTTTTGCAATCATGGCATAGCCTTTGATAAGTTTTCGATAGTACCCAGTTAACCCCAAGAATGCTCTCAGCTCCTTCATACTCCTCGGTATTGCCATGATAACATAGCTGAGACTTTTCCCATATCCATGGATACTCCTTCACCGGAAATTACGTGCCCCAAATAGGCTACGGTGTTAACTTCTATCTCACATTTGCCCTTGTTAACAAACAATTGATTTTCCTTGAGGACAGTCAACACTATCCCTAAATGCTCAATGTGCTCACCTTCATGTTTGCTATAGATCAAAATATCGTCGAAGAAAACCAACATGAACCTCCGTAGGTAAGGTCGGAAAACCTGGTTCATTAATGACTGGAATGTGGCTGGTGCGTTCGTCAAACCGAAGGGCATTACCATGAATTTGTAATGTCCTTCATGGGTGCGGAAGGCTGTTTTGGCTATATCACTCTCCTTTATCCGAATCTGATAATACCTTGATTTCAAATCCAGTTTAGTGAAGACACGGTCCCCTTTTAACTCGTCTAGCAACTCCTCAATCATTGGAATCAGAAATTTATCCGGAACAGTAACCTTATTCAAGGCTCTATAATTGATGCAGAACCTCCATGAGCCGTCCTTTTTCTTAACTAGTAAGACCGGGCTGGAGAAAGGACTCGTGGAGGGCCGGATAATGTGGGAGTCCAACATATCCCTCACCATTCTTTCTATTTCGTCCTTTTGAATCTGCGGATAATGATAGGGGCGAACGCTAACTGGATTGGTGCCATCCTTTAAATTGATGGCGTGATTCTTCTCCCAATTTGGAGGCAGTTCCTCGGAGTTCACCAAACACCTCCTTGAAAGCCGCCACTATGGGTTGGAAGGCTTTTGGAATCTCCACTGGCTGGTTCCCTGACTTTTCTACTTGATTGATTTCCACTAACATACCCTGATCCTCCTTGCACCAAGTTCTCCTTATTGCCTTCAAGGTCGCTATCGATCGTTCCAATGAGGGGTCGCCCTTCAATGTACATTCCACGCCTTCCCAGTGGAATTTCATCATTTGCTTCTTCCAGCTGGTTACTACCTCTCCTAATTTTTCTAGCCATTGCATCCCTAGAATGATGTCGGAATTTTCCAATCCCAGTATTAAATAATCCTCCACTATCTCAATCCGTTGTACTGTCATCAGTAATTTTTGGCATTTTCCCTTACCATAAATTTTTTCCCCATTTCCCAACGTTACTCCATATCGATCCCCTTTCGTTGACTCGAGCTGAAGTCGATTTACGGCTGTCACCGAAATGAAATTGTTAGTAGCGCCGGAATCAATCATCACTATTACTTCCTGACCATTGATATCCCCCTTCATTCTCATGGTTTGAGGGTGAGATATACCCACCACAGTGCTTAACGATATTTCCGCCATAGCCAATGGTGTCTCCTCTTCAGCCCCTCCTTCTTCCTCTTCCACGTCGTCATCTAGCTCTCCTGGGCCAAAAATCACATTTAATTCCCATCGGTTTTTGCAAATGTGATTATGAGACCACTTGTCGTCACAAGTAAAATAGAGCCCTTTAGCTCTCTTCTCCAGCATGTCTCGATGAGTTAACTTCATCTGCCCCCGGTTTGAATTGGTAGTCACGGGTAGATATTGGGTATTTGGGTGACGTAGATTCTTGGGAACAGTGGGATGATATTGATTTTTTTGGGTTTGCTGAAAGTGAGATGGGTTTTTAGAGGGAAAAAGCAAGTGTACGGGGTGGGACCTGGGGTTGGACACGTGTCGGCTGAGTGGGGTGGGGTTTTTTTGGGTATTGTGGTAATTTGTGGGTTTAGGGTTTTGTTTTAAATCAATTTTTATAGCCAAGGACATTGCATGGTAAGATTCACTGGTTCAAAAAGTCTCAACTCCCTCCTCACGTTTTCTTCCAAGCCCTTGAAGTACGTCCCCATCAGGAATTTCTCAGGTATTTCTCCCAATGGATTTGCCTTTTCCACGAACTCCAAGTTGTATTCTTCCACTAAATTGGTTTGTCCCACCATCATCCATTGCTCATGCAAAGTACCCTCTTCATCCGGTCGAAATCGCCTCAACACCAAGCCCTTTAATTTCTCCCACCGTTTAATGGGCCTGCGCTGGTGCTCCCAATGAAACCATTGAAGAGCCACACCTTCCAAACTAATGACGGCGGACTCCACCTTCTCCTTCTCACTCAAACTATAAAAAGTAAAGTATCGCTCCGCTTGCAAAATCCATCCATCCGGGTCTTCGCCATAAAAAACGGGTAAGTCAAGTTTTCTACTCCTCCAGTTTCCCCTTCCTTCATCATTGTTCATGTGTTGGGACTCGGGTTCTCCTTCGAATAATGAAAATTCGAGTGGAGTATTGTTTTGTGTGGGTGTATTTTGTTGGTTCTGGATTAAGGGGTTAATGAGGTCTGGGTTAGTGAGCTTGTCACTCAATATTTGGATGGTTTGGCTTAGATTTGACATTTCGGTGGCAAGGGTACCATGGTTTTAGGTGATGTTGTTGACTTGGGAGTATAGGTTTTGGGTGGTTAGATTTAACTCTGAACGGAGTCGGTCCATCTCAGAGTTAATCAAGTGTGGTATTGCCCGTAGTTTGCCTTCCAAACGATCAATACGTTGTGAATTGTTCACCATTGTTGCTCTGATACCAGGTTTGGTATGAATAACAAAGATCAAATGTCAGGATTAATTAAAGAAGAAAGAAAAAACGAGAAAATGAGGGAAATGCTGAATTTTGAGTATCCAGCTTACTCCAATCAGCCTTAAGCATTTTTTATTAATTACTTGCATGATTACACCCTTTTGCACTACCTTATTTATAATATATTAAGCTACTGGCCAGCTCATACATAGCATACGGTTTCATTCTCCCTACCCACTTCCTAATTCTGTTATGGCCTCATTATGCTTGTTAACAGAATTATTCCTTCCAAGTGACACCTCAGCATTAGTAACATTCTTTTTGCCTCTCCTCTGATATGTGATTATGTTGGGCTTGGGCTGCTTAGCAATAGTGAATGGCGTAGCAAATGTTTAAATAAAGTTAGTGTGAAACATGTCGGGATCATAAGCAATACAAAAATGTTTAAATGAAATTAGTGGAAACATTAATAAATTATTAAAATGAGGATAACCAAGGTTAAATATGTCCAAAATTTGTGATATAACTAGAAAGTTTTTTAAGGTGACTAACAAATAAACGATCCAATTTGGTAAATAGGAACAACTGTAAGGAACATAGGGACTATTATTTAGAATCACGCGGGGTTTTTAGGAATATAATTGGTGCTTTTTCTCAATGTTTAGAGTTATTATAGCTTGCAATGTAATGGATCTTATAGTGCAATCAACCGCTACTCACAGTTAATAGACAATAAAGTAGACCATCTAAGTGTGGTAACAACAACTACAATGCCGGAGCTGAAATTCCAAAAGATTAGGGTCGACTACATGAACCAATATATCAGTTTCCATAATCGTCCATATGGATTCTTCTTCATTCATTTGGATTTTCTACCATCTTAATTTGTAAGTCTAGATCCTCCATATCCTTTTCTACTCATGTTCTCTAAGTCATCTTCAAACTTCCTCGCCGTTTTTTTAAGCCTTCTGAGCTTCAATTTTCATCTAATCCTCAATATTTGTAACCCGTAAACCCTTTCTTATATCTTCGTTTCAAATTCTATCTCTTAAGGTATGCCCACTCATCCATCAAAGTATTCCCATGTCTGCTATTCCCATCTTTCTACTATGATCCTTTCTAAAAGCCCAACATTCTGGTTCATATAGTAGCGTTGATCTAACTACCGTTCGATAAAACTTACCCTTTAACTTAAAGGGCACGCCTCAATCACATACTATTTTAGTTGCCGCTCTCGTTTGTGCTTAAGTTACACTTCATGTATTCTATCTTGTTTCGGCTTACCTTGTGACTCCAACTCCTGTCTCCATCGTTCCAACTTAGCAATTACCCCTCCATAGTCTCATCTACCAAAACTAAGCCATCATCAAACAACATGCACTAAGGAACATCTCTAAGTGTGACGAGTGAGCAATGTTATAATTTGTTTTGTTTGTTTTGGACTCGTTCACGAAAGTATCAAAGGTGTTTAACGATTATAAAAGCAAGATTCTTAAGTTGCAACGTGCTTGGTATTTTGAGAATTCCAAGATAAAATCTATAGCCGAAGGCCGATGACACTTGAAACAACAAATGAGCTCAAGAACTGTAGATTTAGTAAAATACTCTATTTAGCTCTGTGGTAGTTGATAATTATTAATTTACAAGTCTACTACTGTAGCACTTATCTATCTTGGATTAAACTTCATTAGTATCTTCATTGAGATGCAACAGAAAAAATAAAATTTCAAAGGAAAAATTATGCTGAATAATCCAACCTATTGCCCATTGTTTGCTAATAATCCTACCTTTTGAAAATTTTTAAATAATCCATCCTTTACGTACCTTTAGTTGCGAATGTACCGTTGCAAAGAACCGATTACAACCGGTAAATTTCTTATCCTTTTAACTTATTCAAACAATACCTTTTATTTTCTAATTAAAATATCTCTTTGACCTTTATGAAATCTCCATCTACCTCTTCCTCTTCAATTTGGACACGAATAAAAATTCTCACCAGCCCAGGAACCTTTCTTTGCCCTTTGCAACTTTGCTTCGAAACCATGCTCAAATTTCACATAATTTCTGGAAATTGAACCAACACTTTGAAAAGAAGAGGATTTTGGAGTTCATACCTTTTAAAATTACTAAGATTTTTTCACTAAATTAAAGATGTGAACGTTTTTTTTCTCTCTCCAAAATTTGGGGTTGAATATGGTGTTACTACATGGAAGCAAGCTTATAAAGAAGGAGGACGATGACCTATTGAATGTAACGACTATTAGTAACCTGGAGTAGCCGGTTTGTTTTTTAAGATCCATTCGCAACAAAATGAAAGCAAAGGTTGGATTATTTAAAAATTTTCTAAAGGTGGGATTATTCACGGGTAATGGGCAATAGATTGGATTATTTAGGACAATTTTTCCAATTCAAATAATGAAAACTCATGAATTTGTATTATTCATGCGTGCAAAAGCCCTCAATTGCAGATCTAGGCTGTTTTAATTTTGATCGTCCTCTGTATGATGGGGCTTGCCTGCTGGCCAGACATCATGACACACAATTTCTGTATTTGTTACGAAAGATTTGGATTGTTGGAGATCAAACCCACTTTCTAGAAATATTGATCATGCCTAACTTTTGGAGTTTGTTGGAACAAAAAGCTAAAAACTCTTTCATCGATTATAAGGGTGATGTAAGACATGAAACCTTTATTACTGGTTGAATCCCTTAAGTTTCTTTCAATCTTCATGAAAGGATCATAGTATATGTTTCTATTCCCTTAAAAATTGCTTATCTTGGGATAAGTAGCCTTCTTTTGCGTACAGATCTATTGAAATTAATAGTCTACTTGGTACACTAATAGTTGTTAAACTTATGTTCTTTAGCTACCTTAGATCTCTATTTTGAATTGATCCATGATCCATCAAATCAGAATTGTGAAAATGCTCTATGTTTGTAAAATTGATAATTTCAGGAAAAGGATGATTTAGAGGCACAGTTCCGTGATGCGAATGAAAAAGCAGAGCGAGCTTCATCCCAACTTTCAGCACTACAGCTAGAGCTAGAGCGTTCAAGGAAACAAGCAAATGAAGCATTGAAAGCTATGGATGCAGAGAGGCAACAATTAAGAAGTGTGAATAATAAGTAAGATGCGGGTTTTTTCACATTACTTTATCATCCAATTCAGAGATGTATTGTATGAATTTGACCCATCAAATCTTATTTGTAAAATATTAATTTTTTTCTATTGCCATTAGTTATTTGCATGCCATTGTTTTTGTTAGAAGTGCACTGATCAACCTAGCTAGTAAAGCCTTTAGGGATGCTGTTCTGTTTAAAGCTTGGGATTGTAGTCAACATAGTCAATTTTGGCTCTCTTTATACTAATTATTTTTTTAAGGAAATAAATTGGAATACTTTATGTAAAATCCTCAAGGCTTTGACTTCTTTTCTACGGATCTCATTTAAGTACAAGGTGTACTTCAACAGGATATTTCTTACTTAAGTTTATAAGTTTCCTTGTTTTGTCTTCTTGTGGTCAAGTTGAAGGTAATGAAGCATACATTTGGATCTCTGCAAATCCCATAAGGATACTTGGAGAGTTAGGGTTCTATTAGAACACTTAATTGTCTGTCATGTACATTGTATTATATGTGCTTGTATGTTGTTCAAAACCTTCCCTAAAATGCAGGCTTCGAGATAACATTGAAGAACTTCGTCATTCATTGGAACCTAAGGAACATGCTCTTGAGGCACTGCAACAATCACTTTTGGAGAAGGAACAGGTATATAATTAATTTAGCAATTATGCGAGGCTGAACATATCTCTGCTCTACTTTTAAAGAATAAGGTTTTATATTGAACAACTTATGCGTATGCACTGTTATATTGAATGTGAGTCATCTTCAAACTTCAAGTGTTAGCTAGATCATATGCAAATTCATTTCCTGTTGTTCTGTTGTAGGTCCATGATTTCATTAATTTGTGTACATGCATCTAAATCTAAATTTTATACGAGTAAGTTATAGTGCAAAAATCTTGTATGTGTTCGCGGTTACTGTAACGGTGGCAAAGCTACTTTTGCGGTCAATACAAATGATTTTGTGGTTTTTGCGACTTACATTTCTGTCGTGATAACCTCAAATACCTTTACAATGTGGTCGTGATAACCTTAAAGACCTTTACAATGCAGTAGCAATGGGGTGATGTGGCCGATCTTTTGCACTATGATATAAGTATGCATTTGCCACCATATATTATTCCTCAAAACACAACTTAATGGCAAATGAAGTAGGCTTTTCATTTTTTGGCAGAAATTCTACTAGTATGATGCCCTTTTAATTGAACTTTTCTTTTATATTATTAACCTTGTGTCTTTCGGAACACCGCTTAAACATGATTTTTTTTCCTTTGACGAGCTTGAACAGTTAAATGGTCTTTGTAGCCTTTTCCATCTTGAGATGAAGGCTAATCAGGAAAAGAAAGGGAGAGTAGGAAATGTTGTCGGTGTTATTGCTTGATGCTAAATTACCTGTCTAAAGTCTACATGTACTTTTCCTGGTTAAAATTAGCTGCCATATTATTCTGGGGTCCATAGAAGTACCGTGATCAATGAGCTCATGCAAATTGTAAAAAAGTGGAGCCTTGTAATGACGTGGATTTTGATTTGGTGATGTGGTTGTGGATTCAGTGGACGAAAAAGTGAGATTATTATGCTGTTCTAACTTCTTACTTCTTAGTGCAATGACCAATTATTTTTTGCAAATTTAAGTGTATATTCAAGCCTTGGGAATCATATTGGTATTCAGCTACATAGTACCTTGTAATTTGTCTTTTTTCTACTCTCAAGTTGACATTTCTTCAGTGTGCATCCTTGTTTTGATCAGCAAGGCTGGAAATCATTTGAATAATAATCAAGTTTTTATTTTTATTCTACTCTTGTAGATGTTGGATAATATGAGAGGGTTATTACAAGCCACTGAGGAAAAACGACAAGCTTCTGTGGCTGAGATCACTTCCAAACATCAAAAGGTGAGTCTAGATTCTAGAATGGAATGGTTTGACTAAATGATTTGACTTTGGTTCATCTTGTGTCCCTTTAAATTCCTTAGTTCCATTGCTACTTATCTTTTTATTTTATTGCGACTCAAAATTTTGTCTTTGATCTGATTCTATTTAGCATGTAGAAAGTCTGGAAATGCAACTTGCTGAAGCAGTGTCTGAGTCAAATAAGGCAGCAGAAACTGTCTCTTCTTTACAGGTAAAAATTATGTTTGATTGTTTCCTTCTGCACAGAAGATCTCCTTATTATCTTTCTTGTTGCATTGCTCTTATGTTAAATTCAGAAGGATTACAAATGTGCTAGGCATTTCATAGAGTAAGGGTTCAAGGAATGAAACAATACATGTCAGTTTTTAACTTGCCATGCTGCTGTTTTATGAGTTTTTAGAACTGTTTGTATGAATTGATATTGGTCAAAGACTGACTTGGGCGAATTAGCCATTTAGAGAACACTCTGCACCCATTGCGGTGCTTTACAGAACACTGAGGCAAAGCAAGCTTCTGCAATGTGGGAACTGCACTACAATTACAATTATATTCATGATTTAATTTGAACCCTTTTGAAAGAAGGGAGACCCGCTTTGTGCTATTTACTTGTCCCTTATGTGACTTCTGGTTTACTGCCCCGAGTGAATAGTTATAGTGAAGGTACCTTTAGTGCAAGGATCACATACAGCTTTTAAACACAATATGCATGATATATCAGTAATAAAGTTGCTTCCGCAAATACCCTTTTGAGTTTAAGCCACTGATGTGAGACAGATAACATTTATATTTATCAACTGGAACTGGAAACCTGTACTTTTATGCTATTTTAACCATTTACATAATGCAAAAGGTTTTCACTGTCTTTATGTGTGCGTGTGTGACCGTTTACACAAAAAGCATTTCATCGTGTTTGTGAATTAAGTTGTTAGTTTGATAGAAGTTACACAAGCTACTTCTGGATTCTCAGCTATCTACTTTAGAGAATTCACCTTGGACTGAATTGTCTAGCATTAACCTTTTGCAGGTATTAGTTGCTGAAAAGGAGTCAAAAATTGCTGAAATGGATGCTGCTAAATCTGGCGAGTCTGCTAGACTGAAAGCTGCCATTGAGTCTCTTAAAGGAGACTTTGTCCATCAGAAGCAAGAACATGTATGCATTTCTGTTAATGTTTTCCATTTCATGAATGCTCGTAGGACCAAGATCAGTTGATGACTAGAATTTTAAGAAATTTAGCCTGTTTAAAGATAGTGTTTCTTTTCTTTTGTCTTTATTTTAATCCTTGAAAGTATGTCTTGAATGGAGATAACATGTTATTGGCTGTTTACAAATGACAACACATCATGATGATGATAGGTTCTTCTTTTTGATGTATCGTGCTCTGTAATTTGTGAGCATTGTGGTGGTTGTTGATGCATTAGGCTTGCTTCCTGTTGCTACTACTTTCATCTTACGTTAGTAAAAGTAATCTATGTCAGTCATTACGCATTTTAACACTCTTTGGAAATAGACTTGGATAACGGAAATTTAAAAGTTGTCATCAAGTATGAGATTTTACTGGATGTCAGAAACCAAATTTTCTTCTTATCCTAATATGTATCATTGGTATTTTCTTTCTTCAATTGTTGTATTCTTAAGCTGTATGCCTATAATGTCACATACAGCGATTGATTTTTGTATTTTTAATGCTTAATTGTAACTTTTACAATCTGGGATGATATTTTTTCCTAGAATTTTTGGAAATTTCTTAGATATCCCATTTTTTCATCTTTCCTTCAAGCTTTGTAAGTAATTTCACTGCATCCCCTGTTTGGTTTTCAAAATGATTTAGGAGAAAGAAAGAGAAAGCTGGGAAGCAACCTGCAAAGTCTTCAAAGCAAAACTAGAGACTGCTGAGAGCAGTCGCGTACGGGCCGAAATAGAAGCTGCTAAAATCAGGAGTAAATTTCATTAAGTGTACACTTGATATATATTGACACCTCCTTTGAATTTGAAGCAAAGCTTGAGTTCATGTTTTTTCATTATGTGAAGGTCAGCTTGAATTGCAGCTGTCTGAACAAGCTCAATTAATCAATGATAAAGATTCTGAATTAGCAGCTTCCAGGGAACAGGTAACGACAGTGGACTTACAAAAGTGTGGTGGCATGTTTTGTCAGGGTCATTTCTGTAGATATTTCATGCAACCGATTTTAATGTTACTTATTTTCAATGGGCGAATTTTGTATTGTGTGGTTTATTCCAACTAAGGTACAGCCTTTTCCTGTGGTTCATGATTCATAAGGTGTATCATCAGCTCAGGTCTCCTTCCTTTTTTTTTTTTGCATTTTATAAATATTTTTAATTTGCAGTGAAGATGTTTGTCTAGAATTGAAGGTGTATATAAATTTCTAGAAATTTGGACCACAGAAATGGTTTGCAGTGTTCTCTGGGCAGCACATTTGACTAGACATGGTTACTTGCACTGTTCCTTTTCCCTGTCATTGCTTATCTGTTTTTCATCTCAGCTGCTGGATTCTTTGTTCTAAATTCTACTGTACAACAGTACAATGCCTCATGTCATTGCTGCCTGGTTCATTATCTTGTTCTTTTACTGATAATTTTGCACTTGGTTTGTTTTCTTAAATTTGACTGACCCGATGCTTTTACATTGTAAATTTGATGCTGCAATCTGTCAAACTTTGTTTTATCATGTCTATGTAGATCAGTCGACTAGCAGCTGAATTTTCTTCGTACAAACTCCGTGCACACTCCCTCCTTCAGAAGAAGGACGCAGATCTAGCAGCAGCGAAAGACTCTGAACAAATCAAAGCTCTAGAAGAAGCATTAAAAGTACCAAGTTTCTTTTATTTCCGGTTTTCACGTTACTTAAATTTCTTGCATTTCTTCCTTGAGTTTGTAAAGAATATTTGATGGTAAAGTTCAGTAGATATTTCCTACAAATAAGGTGCATTGGATGTTAATTGTATGTGAAAATCATAAATATCTTCTTGTAACATTTTTGATACTTTATCTTCTAGGAGGCCGAGAATGAAATTTCATTGGTATCTATAGAGAGGGATAAGGCTGTCAATGAGCTTCAAGCTGCTTTAGCTAATTATGACAAAGAACTTTCAGCAAGGTACTCACGCCTCTTTTTTTGGTTGTTATCATAAGGGATTATAGTGATGGAAATTGTTCCTGTGTTTGTCTCTGCTCTAAAGTTCGTAAGCCTGAAATATGAATCTTTAGTTAAAAGTGAGAGTGTATGTTTTAAGGCCTTATTGATGTTAACTGTTAAGTATGGTTACATCAAAATCAAATAAAGTTTAAATTATCCAAAATTATACAAACTTTCTTGTAAAGCATTTGGGATTTCTCGCAAGCTTTTGATGTCCAGATTAGGGTTACTCAACTCGTCTAGTTAATCTCTTGATTGAAGCTCTAACTGGAGCAGCTCGCTAGTGTCCTATTCACAGAATGTTCCTTTCATAAAAATGTATCCTTTTCTTTTTTTTCTACTGTAAATTTCCCGACGTAGCTGGGTACAATATCAAATACCGAAGATATCCTACTAATTCAGCACCGAATGACCAATATTAGGGTCCTGCTCTTGGGATCTTTCTATTACACTTTGTTTGGATTGAGGGATTTGAAGGGAAAGTAAGGGGAGGGATTTGATTGGAGGGATATACTTTTCTTTGTCTAGATACTAGTTCTAGAGGGGAGGAATGTGGAATGAAGGGTTTGAAGGGATTAAGCCCCTTAATTTTGTTATTAACTAAATCTCTCCCAATGTGGAAAGATTTGGAAGGAAATTACTATTTCTATTCATCTCCCTTCTTTCTCCTCCTATACAAACAATGGATACTTTCCTATTATTTCCTCCCTTTTCAGTCCGTTGCCTGCCCTTTTTTTCCTTTCCCTTCTAAATTTCTATCCCAACAAAGCATCATAGTTATCTGAAGAGCTAAAAATGAAGATCTAGGATAGAAGATCACCTGTTCAGTATCTTCTCTGGTCTGTGCTTGGTGAGAAAATACATGAATGGATAGTAGTAAATTCGTTATCATAGACTACAGAAAAATTGTTAAAACAGTTTGTTGATCCCCCCTTTGTTCATTCTCATGGAGCAAAATATAAAGTTTTTTGGTTGGGAATTGTATTAGAAAGCTCATTAAATCATATGCATTTCTTATCTATGTGAAGTTGGGGAGCTATCAAGGGCCATTGGAAAAAGTAACAACCTCTTGATTGATCTGACTTTTCCAAAACCCAACCTAGTTGAAAGCCACTTATTGGCTTTTGATTGATCTTTGATAGCAAAAATTATAGCGACTTCACATAAATATGAATGCACATAATTAATGAACTTTTTTACTATAGTCTGTTCCGACACCAAAATATTAAAGATCTTTGGCTCTATCGAAATCTCCAATATTTAAAATCTAAAGTATTGAACCGTAAGCTGGACTCAGAGACAACACCAATATTTTAATTTTACAATGTGCGTTTATTTCCATGTGTCTATGTTTCAGAGATGCTGCTCTTAGGAATTCTGATCAGAAAATAAAGAACTTAGAAGCAAAGCTTGATTCTCATACTGTAAAATACCAATCAGAAAAAGATGCTTTGGAACTGAAACTGCGGGATTTAGAAGAAATGTGGCACGGTAAGCTTTAACAACTGCCTATCTATAATTTTTTATCCACAATTAGCTAATTAAGGATGTAAAATTTGTTTTGGTGTGAATTGTTGTGGTAAGATTATGATCAACAATAACATTGCAGGGAAGTATGAAGCTTTGAAAGCTGAAAAAGAGGCATCTGTTGCGCCAGATATGCAGACAGAAATAGAAGAACTCAAATTGCAATGTAGTAAATTGAAAGTACATTTTCTGCTGTTAGTCTTGCCATTGGATGCTGGATCATATACTTCACTGGCTAATGAAACACTTTGCTGCAGGAAGAGCATGATTCGTTTCATGATCTTGCTGACAGAATGCTTGAAGATAAGGACAAAGAGATTTCAAGGCTTTTGTACGACAACAATAAACTTCAACGCGCTTTAGACTCAGAACTCAAAGTATGTTCTGTTGATTTGACCAGCTTGCCCTCAGTTTTTGCTTGGTTTCAAATTTTAAGCTCTTGGTTTATTTACTCTTTTTCTAGGGAGGTGATGATGATACTCGTAGCAGAGGTATGTAATGTTCTCTACTTGTGGGATGATAAATGTTTATTGTGATGACTTATACTTCCTATATTTTAAGTGGAGTTCAACAGCACTTCTTTTTTGTTTGTGAAACATATCCACTAGCCTCACAAAAACAAGATACCTCAAGCACTTCTACTGCAGAACAGCAGATTCTGGTATGGTATTTTCTATTCTTTCTCTCTCAAATACAGATGATAGTTTTTCGCCTTTATGTCGTACTGCATATGCATATTTTAGTCAATTTTTGATATCCTCATAATACGATCTGATTTTTGGAGCTGATTAAGATTGCATTTATCTGTGTGCTTTTGTTAATGTGCTAAATCTGTCATCATCTGTTTACTGATTATGTTTATGCGCTAATTCTCTGATTTAATTGTCAAGATGTTGGCTAGGCAGCAAGCCCAGAGAGAAGAAGAGTTAGCTCAGTCACAGCGGCACATATTAGCACTTCAAGTGGGTATAGTTCCATTGTGAGAAGCAGTAAGTTTTGTTTTACCACATTTTCTAACTCTATTTCTCAATACTCAGGAGGAACTTGAGGAGCTTGAGCGTGAAAATCGGCTCCACAATCAACAGGTAAGTGTTGGGCATAAAATTTGGTGATTAATTGATGCTGGTGCATTTTTTTGGGGCTGCTGTTTGAATTTTGAAGAGCTAAAAAGAACATAAAAATTTGCAATATCTTTTGTTACATTTTTGATGCTTTAAATAGACTAGACTTCTGTTGTTGCATAGTGCTTCATACTGATAGATAGATTATGAATTTATGATCTTCAAACCTCCATTTGAAATATTTATTTTGGCATTTAACTTAAGAGTGTCTTGGATAACTTTATTACTTCTACACATGGGGATATGTGCAATAAATGCTTCTAAACATCCGTTTACTTGTGCTAGAATAGGGAGTCAAGGATAGCGATGAGTAACAGAAGGTTGTTGTTGGGGTAATTAGCGGAAAAAGAAATAATTAGTTGCAAAATGCGTGGAAGTATCTATTGGAAGGAATATAAATAGCGGAGATTAGGTTTTGGTATTTTGTAACAAGAATTGGAAAATCACAGGCTTAAAAGTACAGGCTCAAATCGAAATTGTAGAAGGGTTTTTATACTTTCCCTTTTTTATGTTTTTTTTGAGTTTCACGAGGATGGAGTTGTTAAGATTGTAATCCATATTGAATCGAATCTTTGCTATTGTTGTTACATCCTAAACTAAACGATTTGCCGTTTTTGTGTGGTGATCTGTTTCTTTGATCTTTTTGATGTGTTAATTGGGAACCTTTTTCTACCTGGCTTAAGTAGCTGATATTTCATCTGATGAAATACTAGACCATTATTTTTGATGTCAAAGTGTTTGTCCTAATAAACATGTGTGCAGGTTAGCATGTTAAAGGAAGAACTCCGAAGCATGGATAGATCACGGAAGAGGGAAGGGGTGGATATGACCTACCTAAAGAATGTTGTCTTGAAGCTTCTTGAAACTGGTACCTGCATTAGATTGTTGTGCACAAATTTACATTTGTGGCTTTTTAAAGCTTCGATAAAAACTCAAGCCTACGTGGTTAATATTGTGGGAATTAAAAATTTTATTGGTGGATTTTTGAACACAAATGAACATTATTTTGGGAAAGATATTTGCAATTATGGGATCTTCAGTGATTCTTTTCTGTATCAAAATAATTTTATTACATGTTTCTTGCTCAGGTGAGGTGGAGGCTTTACTGCCAGTAATCGCAATGCTTCTACAATTCAGTCCCGATGAGGTGATAATAGTAAATTCCTATTATTATAATTATTCCCTGTTATTTTAACATGTATTAGATATTACTATTTATTTTTCTTTTTGAAAGTTTTATTTATAATATAAGCATAAGATGTAAGAAGTGCACCTAAGTCTTATGATTAATCAGATTCCATAATCAAGCTTCACTTGGTTTTCAACTTGCAAAAGTCTCTTTTTCCTCTTTCCCCTGTATTTTGTGATTTTTTTATTCTTGTTGAAAGGACATTTATCAATGATGTCATGGAGAGTTATATTCTAGGGTTATGGTCTTTGCTTTGAAAGTTCAAGACCGAAATTACCCAAGACAGAGGTGCTCGGAAGAGCTCGCCTAAGCAAATGGGCAAACAGCAGGCAGAGGTGGAGAAGGGAGTGTGCTTGATGAACATACAGAGTGCTCTGGCAAGTAATCATATGCTTGGGTGAGCATGCTGCTTCCTGGGCGAGCAAAGCGGCTTTGTTGAGTGCACTTCTAGAGGGATCAGCTGCTTGGACAGCAGCGGGCAAGCATTTACGCGTGATGTTTAGTTTTCTGTGTAAATCTTGCGCGTAACTTGTATTGTTTTGAGGTGTTGATCCTTTTGGCCTTGGGGGGGCTTTAAAGAGGGCCTTAAAGGTAAAGAAGTGTGAGAATCTCCAAGAGAAATTGCAAGCATGAGAACCACCAAAGAGGGGGAGTAATCTTCAAGTAAGATTACTTCATTGAAGAAGCTTGAGCGTAGCTCATATGAGAATGAGATCATGTCAATATGTAATGCTAACTGACTGAGTGACTGCCTCAAGTATGTCTAGAGCTCGTTTCAAAGGGTTTTGAGAAAACCATAAAGAAATTGAGAACAATTGGGTGTTTAAGAGTTTGTATTTAAGTTGTGCTCGATTATTGAATCACAAAGAAATACAAATCTTTTGTAGGTTGAGGATTATGTCAAAGATATTCATTAAATTTGTATTTTGTTATTTCATTGTAGTTCTTGCCTGTTTTCCCTTCCAAACACTAATCTTTTCTCATCTGTATTTCACAACACTTTCGTTCGACAACTTTAGAGATGTCCATGCTTGGCTTTGCTTTGCTTATATTCTTGATCACTTAATCATTCTGTTATGTTGCATATAGGTCCAGAAGTGTCAGCAAGTCTACCGCAGTTACGCTGATGCATCTGCTAGCTCGGAAAATGAGGCATCCAGTCGCTCGCTTTTCTCAAGATTCTCATTTGTCTGAGTTGTAAGCGAATACACAATCAAGTGAAGTTTCTGCCTGAGAAGATTGTGGAATCAATGAAGTAAAATGTCATGCTGCAAATTTTTGTATTTTTTATTTAATTTTTGATGTATATCTTCCATCTGTAAAATACCAAAATCATTTTTTTACTGTTCTTTTCCGAAAAATACCCGTATAGATCACCAGGACATTAAATATAGAGTTTACATCATTAGAGTATAATCTTGTATTTGTTTCAATTTCTACCTTATGCTTTACGCAATTCAATGTGAGAAGTTTATGCTACGAAGTAGTATTTTTTTAAGTGTATTTTTATACTTTCTATTATTTCAATTCAATTGAAAATCGAAATGATTTGGGAAGCAAGCTTTTGTTGGGACTGCACAATAGTTTGGAAGTATCTAAGTTGCTCAAAATTTATAAGCATAATTTTAAAATGCAGCAACGGTGGCAATCCCAATAAGGGACACGGTGATGATGTTGTAACAAGGATTGATATGATAATCATAATGCCGAATATTAGTCGAAAGCATAAGATATTATTTGAAAATAATGTTAAATTTACACCTTTTCAACACAGAAAATATTAGTTTGTTTTTTGAATATTTTTATAACATGACCAATGAGTTGCAATGAGGCTTAGATTTTGCACTATGGCTACAAACTAAGAACTTTAGAATCTTAGTACCAACTACCCAACTTTACTACCATGTTTTAAAATGTCAATGGTTCTGGTATGATGTACTTGGAGGCAAGAAGGCGACTTAAAGTCACAACTCGCAACATCTAGGCTCAAAAGACTATTTGGGAGGATGATTGAATTCCGTCTCCATTTTTGCTCGGTCACTTCCAACTACACTGAAACGTTCTCTGATTTTCTCGGACTTGATTTGGAGTCGCGGGGCTTTATTATGTCCAAATAAGCTCAATGAAACCTACGAGCTCCACTAGATTAATCAATTTCCATGAAGGTCACAGGGCTTCCTCCTCTTGAGTCCTCCTGCCTATACGGGTTCTACCAATATGGTGTTTATGGACTGACTGCAATCTGAGTGTTCTTCACTTGATAAGGGACTGTCACTTTCACGGTTTCACCCAAAAGTTGTAAATTCGATCCTTACTGCTGATGCAAGGGAAGTGTTAGTGAGCATCTGAGCGATATTATAAGTACCACTACGAGTGACCTAATGGGAGACCGAAATAACTCTAATATAGACGCATATTGTACACCCGTTTCAATTGCCTCTTCACTAGCCTACACTTCCTAAGCCATAGTCCCTAAGTAGTCCACACAAAACCAACTCGGGACATCGAAGGCAGCCCTACCTAAACTTTTTACTCCCAAAAAATGGTTTCTCATTATAGTTTTAAGAGGGGCATCAGTCCGTCAGTTCAGACAAGAATTGCAAGAAAATTGCACATTCCTCACTCACAGCTTTTCTAGTTTCCCATCATAAAGTACTGCAACATATTGCCTTTTCACAAGGTAAAATCCCAGTATATCTAGCAGTGCACACTACAGTTGTAGATGGGAAATAGGGCCATTAAGCACCACCAGTATAACATGATTCGCCAGTTAATTCGTTTTTTGGATTCGCGATTCGCTCAACCCAAAAATAGCCCAAAACCGACCATAATTGCTTTTTTATTTGCGATTCGCTAGGAGATTAGTGAATTATTTGACACAGAGCACCACAACAACATACAATCACAAACACAGCTTAACAGAAAACAAAATACTACTCTCTGAATTTGCTGAACTGCACCTTAAAAGCTCTCACTTTGATTTGGGTAATTTAGCAAATTCAAATAGAGGGGAATAAAACTAAATAAAGGGCTTCCATCAATGATAACAGTCATTAAGTTGTCCATACAATCTAATCAGCTGCACAACACTGAACCAATTTATTCATTAAGAACCAGAACATACAATCACAACTAACACAGAACATAAAATAGAGGGGTATAAAACTGATTAAAGGATCTTTCATTCATAATAACTAACAATAAGTTTCCATAAATTTAGTAATCTTACAATCTAATCAGCTGCATAACAGTGAACCAATTTATTCATCCAGATTCCAGTCAAAGGCTCTTATATAACCTCACAATATCTAAAACCAGAAACTATTTCCACAACCAACAAAAACAAAGCCATAACAAAACCAGAAAAACACAGAAACTCATCTCTTAGCAGCATGAAACCGCCCGAAAGACGATCCAATCATCCTAGAAAAACTCCTTAAGTGTGCTTAGCTTGAAACTCCTTCATAAAAGCAACCAACTTCTCAACACCAGCCAAAGGCATAGCATTATAGATAGAAGCTCTCATCCCACCAACAGACCTATGACCCTTAAGTGCAATCATCTTCTCCTTAGCTGCCTCCTTGATAAACACCGATTCGAGCTCGGATTTCTCCAATGTAAAAGGCACATTCATCAAAGACCTAACAGATTTCTCAACAGGGCATTTGTAAAACCCATTACTTTCATCAATAGCATCATACACAACTTTAGCCTTAATCTTATTCTTCTTCTCAACCTCAACTAATCCACCTTGATTCAACAAATCTTCAAAAACTAATCCACACATGTAAATCCCATAACAAGGAGGTGTATTATATAGTGACTTATTATCAGCATGAATCTTATAATCCAACATAATTGGAGTAATCTTTTGAGCATTTCCAATCAAATCATTCCTAATTATAACAATTGTAACCCCAGATGGACCAACGTTTTTTTGAGCACCAGCATAAATAACACCAAATTTAGAGACATCAACAGGTTTTGAACAAAAATTTGATGACATATCAGCAACCAAAAACCCATCTTTATTTGCAGGAACAGGGTAATTTTTGAATTCCACACCATGAATAGTTTCATTGGCGCATATATGCAAATACTTAGCATTCACATTTTGCGTAAATTCAGACCCATCAAAATTAGGAATCCTAACATAATTTTCTGATTTACCAGACCAAATAGTGGATACTTTTGCATATTTTGACGCTTCTTTTGACGCTTTATCACCCCATGAACCCGTGACCAGATAATCTACATCATCTTCGGCACCAGAACATAGGTTTAATGGAAGGGCAGAGAATTGAGAAGTTGCACCACCTTGAAGGAAAAGAACAGTATAATCCTGAGGAATGTTCAAAAGGGTACGAAGATCCGCCTCCGCTTTCTCTATGATGGATGTGAATTCTTTCCCACGGTGACTCATTTCCATTACACTCATACCGGATCCCCGCCAGTTTAGAAGCTCCGATTGAGCTTTTTTAAGGACATTTTCAGGAAGAACGGCGGGGCCTGCAGCAAAGTTCAAGACCCGGTCATGGGTGGTTGGATCTTGGGTTTGGATTGTGGGTGTGGGGGTCGATGTGGTTGAACAGGTGATTGGTGAAAAGGGTTTTCGGATCTTAGGTAGAGAGAAATGGGTTTGGGTTATTGCGTGATTGGGTTTTTGTTGATGGGTGAAATGAGATTTGAGAAAGAGATTTGTTTGGGTGGTTGAGGTGGCCGCCATTGTTATGGTCTCTACTCAAACAGAAAGGAAGAGAAGAGAAGAGGAAATGGAGATTTTTATTGGTGCACTTTTTTGGGTTTGCAAGAGAAATGAGAATTTATGGGAAACTTTTAAAAAGGATGGCTGAGAATTGAGATTTCAACACTGTGCTTGGGGTTGTTGGGGACTTTGGGTGTTCTTTCCTCTTGTGCGCCCGCCTCTCTACCCATTTTTATTTATCGCCACCTTTTTTATTAGATATGATTAGATTTTTCTTTTAAAATTTTTTTTATTTAAAAATTTAATAATTTAAGTTAATATCAAATAGAAATTCTATAAATTATTTGTTTTAAATAATATAAAATATTAGTTAAAAACTCGATAATATAAATTAAAAGTTATAATCCTTAGACTCAGATTCACTAACCGAGCAATTAGACCCCACCTTCAACCTTCTACTAAATGGGTATTTGAAAGTTGTACAACAATGTAATTAAATTTTATTTTTTGGATAAAACTACTAACAATATAAGCAATTCTACTTGTGTTAAAAATATAATATTTCACCAGAACATGTTAAACCGCCACTTATTGTCAGTGTTTTATCAAAAAGAATTTACTTGTTTGATACAATATACATGTGTCTTTTTTATACAAGCAGAATCGATTTCAATGTAAGAATTGCCGATAATGTCGGTGATTCTAAATTAATTTGTTTTTTGCCGAATTTCGATCCTACATGGACCATAAGTGAGAAATATAATTTTAGTAACCCTAGATTGAACAATTTGGTTTGTCTGAGCATTAATTTGAGAAACATTCTATGAGTATTTTCTTATGTATTATCTTAATATAATTATTCAGTACTCTATTTTTTATTTCCCTGCTTTATAAATTATTTTAGTAGAGAGTTAATTTTGGATAATTATTAGTACGATTATAAGACAATAAAAATGACTAAATGAAAATATATGTAAATAAAACAAAAAGAGTGATTGAATTTGTGGAGGAGATAAAAAGAAAAACTGAACTTACGAAATTTTGATTTATATTTTTCTTAAAGAAATCTATGATCGAAGATAGCACACCATCCATATTTGTATGAAATTGAATATATGTAAAGGATCCCGTAGTTAAAGGTCGAAGAAACAAGGACACTCCATCATTTTGACAACAATTTTTAATATCCATGAGGATTTCATCATAGCTCCTTCTAACTCTATTAGGATTTCATCATTCTATAATTTCTTGATAAATACTACACAAAATAACAAGTATAGCAAGGTGGTAATAAACGGTGGTAATGGGAATGAAAAACTAGTGTAATTTTGGTTGAAAAATATCTTGGTATCCTTCATGGCCATGCTTGTACAACTTAATTATCTCATTTTCTTCATAAAATTCATTCCAATGCATTACCAACGAAAGAGGTGATATTAGATGGTAATGAAAATTTGTAAACAAAAAAACTTTTTTGTGATTAAAGTTTCATTAACATGAGAATGATCTGGAACTTTTGATGAAATTTTAGACTATAAATCATTCCCATTACCACCATTTAATACCACTAACCAAACGGGCCTTTATTGTCAGAAGAAAAATAAATGCCCCTCCCTTATGTTCCCTATATTTGGTATTATCGTCTCATTTGAGTTTTTGATATTATTCATTGATCTGTCTTAATTTATATTTATTCTTAATCTATAAGCATAGTCAAGTGAAATTATGTTTGATTCGTTTCGATGTAAATTTTAGTAAATTAAGATTTTATAATTTTTACTTAAACACAATTTGAGATATTAACGATTGAATATGTACCTTGTCAAACTTATAAAAACCAAATATAATAATAATAGGAGGGAGTGTTTAATTTGCATCATTTATCATTTTAATTTTGAGTTAATGCTAGTCACTTTGCATCATTTCTTTATTAAAAAATAGACTCTATTCATTTTTTAATCTCATTTACTATTTTACTTTTTTAATGTCATTTACACGATTTAATATCTCTTTTCATTTATTATTACTAACTTTTTATAGTCTTCCTATTTACTTATTTTTATTTAATGTAATTTTAATAGGTCAGCCAACTTTGAGCAAGCCCATCTATTTTGAATCTTATATAATAAAATTCAAATAATATGCATTTTTTTTATTTGGAAGCAATTTGTTACGTACAAAAGTGTAGTCACTTTCACTTTCAGTAGGTCATTAATTATTTATGCTTTTAAGTTAGTGTGCATGGACTAAGCACTTAAAGAGAAATCAGGAGTATTTTCCAAATTAGTTTTTGTATTTAAATTTGCATATATAAATTTTAATAATGGTAGCTATCTAATGACATCTCTATGATATTCATTTCAAAGTTAAGGGGCCGAAAAAGTAGTTCATATTTTTTATCCCATAATTATTTTTGAGGAAATTAAATTTTAAAAATAAGTTAAAAGTTAGAATTAATCTAGGAGATGGTCTAAGCATGTAGGTTAAGACTTAAGTTGTCATATTTATTTTAATTATTTTAGTATATTTTGAGTATTAAAATCCATCACCGGTTGATTTTTGGTTAATGACATTTATTCTGATTTATGTTAGTATATTTATTGAAACCTACCATGGGTTAGTTTTGGTTAATGGCTCGTACATTTAATGACATTTAAAGATTGTATATTGACCGACAAAACTATATATATATATATATATATATAGAGAGAGAGAGAGAGTTGACAAAACTATATATATTAGTTTACATTTGATTGCTCATACATTTAACGCGTGTAAATGGATTTAATGACATTGAGTAATCAAATGTTGTTGATTTTGTAACCAATTGAGATATTTTTATTACATAAAATATAATATAAAAATACAAGTGGGTGTTTCCACGAAACATAAATCTCGAGTAAAAGGGTGGGTAAACAAGTCAAAATCAATACTAGCCAACCAAGATTATTAGCCAAAATAATGGAAAAAGATTAAAAAGTTGTTCAATTGTCATTGTAATTACCAAATTTGTTGTTGTATAGTTATACAGCATTCTCCTCTATGTTAAAGAGTTAACTATTGAGGATGAAGATTGCTGGGTTAAATTTTGCTGCAAACCCAAACTTGGAAGTTGAGTACTTCCTGTATACCCCTGTTAGCTTCCCTGTTCCAGCTTTCTGATGGAATTTTACCATAAAACTCGAGCATTCCCTGCAGCGATTACACGAAAAAGTCAATGAAAACACATCATCATATCAAGTTATATCAATGTGTCGGGAATCTAATATACTTGCGTTGTATCATAAAATCGACCTTTTCAAGACACAAATCTTATCATGTCGGGTTTTATCAATGTGTTGGGAATCTAATATACTTGCGTTGTATCATAAAATCGACCTTTTCCAGACACAAAATCTTCTCATGTCGGGTTTTATCAATGTGTTGGGAATTTATCAATGGGTAATGTTAGTCCGATTTGGGTACTTGCATTGCATCACAATTGACCTTTTAACGACTTAAATCTATTCATGTCAAGTTATCTCAACGAGTTATGTCAAGTTATGTCAATGTATCCGGAATCTAACATGGGTAATGTTACTCCGACTTGGTACTTGCATATTGGCCTTTTAAAGACATAATCCATTCATGTCAAGTTTCAATCAAAGTATCGAGACACGAGAGTCTAACACAGGTTACTCCGATTTGGTGCTTATCACATCGGCCATTTAAGGACATAAATCTATTCATATCAAGTTATATCAAATCTCGCGAATCTAACATGGCTAGTAAGAAACATACAAACAAATCCGAGCAACATAGGTAATATGATTGCAGAAAAGAGAGACTTACAAAAGTTGATCCTCAGAGTAGTTTGTGTAAAATTCACAAGTTTTGTTCCATTGTTTGAAGCCATAAAGACTACATTGTGCTGTATAAACTGCAGCAGCTGCTAATAATGAAGGTGGGAATTTGATCATCTCATACTCCACTAATGAAAGTTCGATCAGGTAAGAGCACAACATTTCAAGCTTCTTATCAGATTCTGCAGCCTTTAGGAACCTTCTTAGGAAAACATAAGCAGTTGGCAAAGACATGTTGAATTGCAATGTATTGAGCATTGTACTCTCCTGCCACACAACACAATATATTAAGCATAATGTTATGTTCGAGCCCACACCCTGCCTAGGACGGGACTCATTGGAATGATGATGATGATATCTTTAAGAGGGTTTCTTTATCGATATTAAAAGCTGGTAATGAAAATGAGCTCTCATGTTTAGCATAATGTTTTCTTTCCGAGCCCAGACCCTGCCTTGGGTGGGACTCATTGGGATGATGATGATAGATCTTTACGAGGGTTTCTTTATCAATATTAAAGGTGAGAATAGATTTTGTGAAGAAAAAGAAACGGGCGTCACGGCCAATATCACATGATCCACTTATCTCCTAGTGAATCGCGAATAAAAAAGCGAATTAACTAACGAATTATGTTACACTGGACAGTATTAGAGATTGTATGTACCATTTCAAGAAGATCTTGTCTGGTGTAAGCTTTGTCAGAAATGAAAATCAAATCCTCAACAACAGGAACAGAAACTTCTTCATACTTGCAAGCTAAAAGCAATGCAATTAAACCCACTAATTGGAGCTTCTTTCTCACCATAGTATGTCTAGCTAAGAATCTGTCTATAAGATGTACAGTCAGAAATAAGGTCTCTTCCCTTAGCTCAAATTTATAATGTACCTGTTCATTGATTCATAAAACTTGATCAGCAACCTTATAATGACTACAAAAAACTTCCACTATACTGATTGAATTCTCTTAGAAAGTGTAAATTTCATGGAGAATTTTCTAGAAACAGACCTCAACAAGCCAGTCAATCAGTATTGCCCTCATCTTCTCGTTAATGTCGAATTGCTGAGACATATAATCTGGTGAAACACAGCTGCAAACCTGCATCATATGAAAAAGATTGGAAAATGTTTCTAGTGATTATGGTAATTGGTAGCCTATAGTGAATATTGCATCATCTTATCGTGACTGCATTGTAAAGATTTTGCACTATATATAGACTTCTAGTTAACCACACTCCAACTCTCCCTAACTAGTCAAATACTTATGTGTAACATACAATATATATATGTCCAAGAGTCGATTTTCAGGTATTTTCGGTAGCCCATAGTGCAAAATATCGATTGCATCATCGTTCGAGACACATCGCATAGATTTTAGAAGTTAGCAAAATCATTACCGCGCAACTGCTATCACATCCGAGATTTTGCTCTATATATAGACTTACGGAAACATCACTCCAATTCCTTTTCTAACTAGTCAAACACTTATCAGTGAGCGTACAATTCATCTATCCCTCAATTTTCAGTAGCCTATAGTGCAAAAATATAAATTGAATCATCGGATCATGACCATATCGCAAAAGTTTTTTGAGGTTAGCAAAATTACCACATTTGAGATTTTGCACTATATATAGACTTATAGGTAACATCACTCCAACCGTCCCAACTAGTCAAATACTAGTGAGCATACATTTCATCTATCCCTAAATTTCGGTAGCCTATAGTGCAAAAACATAAGTTGAATCATCCGATCGTGACGCATCGCAAAGGTTTTTAAAGTTAGCAAAAATTACCACATTCGAGATTTTGCACTATATATAGACTTATAGGTAAAATCACTCTGACTGTTCCCAACTAGTCAAACACATAATAGTGAACATACAATCCATCAAAGCATTATGCATCTCGACCGCATCGTGGAGTTTTTTTTTTTACGTTAGCAAGATTATTACCACAATTGCTATCACATCCGAGATTTTACGCTATATACTGACTTATACGTAACATCACTCCGACTGTCCCCAACTAGTCAAACACTTGATAGTAGGCTAGTAGCATACAATCCATAGGGCATCGCGACCGCATTGTAGAGTTTTCTTTATTATTACCACAATTGCTACCACATCCGAGATTTTACTCTATAAAGACTTATATGTGACATGATGACATCACTCAAACTCTCCCTAACTATTAAAAAAATTAACAGGTGAATACAGTCTATCTATGATGAAAATTTACCTCCATTTTTCTGTAATAAGAGTAGATATCATCAACATATTCAGTAACAGCAAGTGGGTTTTTGGAGTCACACCCATCAATGTCTAAGATTGGATCATCTTCAAAGATGTCTTCCATCTCAACCTCTTCCTGTAATTTGTTTGAATTTATTTGAATTTCCAACAAAAAAGTCTTCCTTAAAATCTGCTCATTCACACTTAAATCCAAGTACATTGTATAGATAAAAGAAACAAAATATTACCATATCATTGCTTTGATTAGGTGTAACTTCAGATTCTTCCATAGACATTGGCACTGGCAAATCAATTGTTGCCTTAGCCTTACACTCCCCATCCATGATCTTAGAATCTTCAACTTCATTTGAATTTTGAACTGAATTGACTTGTTTATTGGTTTCCTAATTATACAATTAACCAATCAATAATATAATCTCTTGCATGATTCATCGGTCTCATTCAGATTGCTACATTAAGCATATCAATGCGAGAGCTTTATGGGTTAAATATAGCAATTTCAATGGGACCGAAAGCAAAGCATAAAAAGTAGTACCACTAAACAAGATTGTTGGTTTTGAGTAGGGGCAATCTGAGCTGCAAATTTCCTGAAAATTAACCATTTTTCCATCACAATTAGTTCATTCATATAAAATTTGAAATAATATTAATAATCCCAAGAAATCCCACAATAAATAATAATGGGTGAAATCAATTAGCAACCTTGTGATTGGTCTTTGTATAGGATTGGGAATGTTCTCATCATATATCACACATTTTCTGCAAAACAAAAAATTTAAAGATCAGTAAAATTGAAAATCATGAGTTGGACTAGTGATTGAACCCTCAAAGATACAAGGATTCGATTCACACCATTTGAAGTATTGGTTTCTTTTTTCTTTGTATTTATGCGATTATCCAATCTTACCCCGATTAAAATAATCATAATAATTCAAAACCTAATAATTTGAATTAAAAAAAGGGAAGAAGATGTTTACTGGGAGCTGGGTTTTTTGTTGACAATACAAGGATAAGCATTAGATCCAATCAAATTCTGGTTAATCACACTTAAAGCTCTTCTAGCTCTTTTTGTTTCATGCCCAATTTTTCTTGTATCTGCTACTGCTTCACCTTTAAACATTCATCCAAAAATTCAAAAAATCCACTTCAGAAAATCAAGAATTCATCTAAATTTCAAAACCCACTTCGAAGAAACAAAATTTGTGTATAAGAACTATTATTTTTTCTTACAGAACATTTACCTTGTAAATTGGAAATTCTTTGGTTTCCATCAGTAATCATTTTTGCTAATTTGTTTAGCTTAAGATCAAAATATAAGAGTGATGAAAACAGTAAATGAAAACCCAGAAAACCCAATTAAATTTACACCCCCAAAATAAAATTTTTACAAAAAAATTTATAAAGGGAGTGATTATGGTGAATAATCTTAAGTAATCTCCCTTGATTATATTATGAAGAAGCTGAAATAGTTCATTTACTAAATATACACACTTTCTCTCACTTACCCACTCACTCACTAACTCAATCTCTCTCTTACAGTTCAGGTAATAAGAGGAGAAAAAGAGTAGAAAAAAGAAAGAAATAAAATGTTGTATTAAAACGGAAACAACGGGGGGATTGTCTGGACGATATCTTTAAAATTTCAAACACAACGGCTAGTGAAATAGCCGTAGTGAAATAGCCGTTGGATGGACTACAACATGCTTTGTTTCTTGCTCTATCTAGCTCATTCCTTTTGAGATAGTTTCAATGTATGGAATACTACGGTAAATAATATTAAAGCAGAGTTAAAATACGATACATGAATTTTAATAAAAAAAAGTAGTTCAGATAACTTCATGATTGTAGTAAAATAAAAAAGAAAAATATAGTAAAGTTATATATCCGGAGGAAGCATTTAACTCTATTAATTATTATTCTAGTAAGTTTGTTACTAATGGCGTATAATTTTAAACATGTCTAAATTTTTGTCGGACTTTTAAAATTATGACCTCAAATATTGTTTTCGTTTTATTTTAATCACTCGTGTGTTGTTTCGGTTTTAGGATTGTGAAAATATATAAAATATATAGACACAAAGTTGTTATATATTTTTTGTTTTGTTCTTGATCAACATATTGATACAAATAAAAAAATTAATTAGCTTAATTATTAAATTTGAGTCAAAATTTTATGTTCTAGACAAAAAATACAGATAAATTAACAAAAATTATAAAAAGTTTATATATAAAATAATAAATATAGCAATTATTAGATGTGTAAACAAAAAGCAAGCAAAAAAATATAGCGAATGGTATTGAACTATTGGTAACTTAGCAAGAACCAGGGAGGAGCTCAAGCCAACGGTCAAATAGTGTGCTGGCATGTGAAACAGTGCATGTGAAACAGTGCATGTGAACCATGGTAAAAAAATAAAATAGAAAAAAATAAAACTTTATTGTAAAAGGAAAAATATATTCACATATGGGACATTTTAAAAATGATTTATGTATGACATACTGATATTATTACACCAATTATATGATTGGATTTTGGAGTTAATGCTATTTTTTTTAAAGTACTCTGTCTCATTTTGATTTAGCATTAAAAAAATATTTTTAAGGAGCAATAAATACTTGATAATAAATATATAAATAAAATAAATTATATAGATAAAATTAAAAGAAAATAAAAAATATATATAAAATTAAAAGAAAAAATATATTTATATCAAAAATAAAATTAATATAAAATAAAAAAATAATCTAAAATAAAAATAATACTAAATAAGAGAAATAGAGTCCAAACAAGACTATTATTTTTTTGAGTTGGGTAACATACGCTCTTCCCAAATTTCAATAGTCAAATCTCAAATGGTGCACTAACAAACAGCTCCTAGTGTACCTTTTTTCTCTTTTTGTGTCAGATGGGGGAATAATAAAGGGATTAGAAACCGTTAAGCAGGAATTCTAATTTATTTTTATGAAAACATTATATATATATATATATATATATATATATATATATATGGAGAATTGAAAAACTTTCTTATATGTACAGTTGTACACCCCCTCATAAGAACTATGATCACGGTCTGAGGAGGAAAAGAAGACAGCAACTCATACCCATAAAGGAGAATGCGGTCAAAGAATCCCTCCGCTCGACCAAAAACACTTAATTGTAAAAGTCACTACATACACAGAAAAGATATTATTAGGGATGGTCATGGGACCAGGATCCTGTTGGACCCGCCTCGGACCATGACCCTTGTAATTATTAAATTGTCTTACACTATTTTATGACTTTTGTCTATTAATTTGATATTTACTCCACCCCAATATCCCATTTATTATATATATATATATATATATATATATATATATATATATATATATATATATGTATATATATATATATATATATATATATGTATATATATATATATATATATATATATGTATATATATATATATATATGTATATATATATATATATGTATATATATATATATATATATATATGTATATATATATATATATATATATATATATATATATATATATATGTATATATATATATATATATATATATATATATATATGTATATATATATATATATATATATATGTATATATATATATATATATGTATATATATATATATGTATATATATATATATATATATATATATATATATATATATATATATATATATATATGTATATATATATATATATATATATATATACATATACATATATATATATATATATATATATATATATATATATATATATATATATATATATATATATATATATATATATATATGTATTATATTGTCTTACATTACTATTCTGTGACTTTTTAATTTATATATATTTATATAATTAATATTTAATATTTGTAAAATACGCTAATGATTTGCAAAAGGTTCAAATATGACAAACTCTAGACCTATCAGATTCGAAGGGTCTGGGTCTGAAAATTTTAGACTCTTAGGGTCCAGATCGGGGTCTAGGTCTAGCCAGACTCGCCCCATGACCATCCCTAAATATTATGTTATAAATTTGGAGAATATTCTTAATTTATAACATATCCACCCAGTCTCCGGAGAGACCGTCTTTCTGAGAGACGTCTCTCAGGCTCAATCCATTAAAGCTTATTGTCTACTTTTAACCTTTATGGGCTGACTCAATCAAAGATAGTCTTTCAAAGAGACCGTCTTTCATAAGAATTTGTGTAGCATATTATCCTTTTCTGCATACATAGTACTAAGAAAAGACCTTCTTATCCTTCGTATTTTAAATACTCTTCTTCTTTGACACCATACTTCCTCCGTTCCTTTTTACTTGCACCCAAACATCTTTTGTGCAGTTCAATCTATTTGTCGAATTATTTATATCTAGATAATTAACTAAAAAATTATAAAAATTTAATATTATAAAACTACGCAACGATATAAATAAAATAAAATCCCGCATGACTATATATTTTTCTCGTATGATAATAGTAATATGCAAAATTTTATTTAATAATAAATAGTACAAAAGATGAATTAACAAAGGTTAGTTTTGGTGGAACAAAAAAGAAAGGAGGAAGTAATAATTGAATAAAATAAATGCGTAAATAAAATGATGTGACGTGAGTTTTGTAAAGTAAGAGTAATAAATGTAACAAATCAAACGGATAAATTGAGTGGGAAAACAAAAATAAAGCGTAATAAAGAAAGAATATATTATGGTTTACTCACTTGCTTGCATTTAAGAGTTTTACAATTGGTTACTTAATTTAGTTTGATATTGGATTTTATTACCATTAATTATGTGTTTTAGGAGATACCGTAGAATTGTTGATGTAAACTCCTTTAGTAATTAGGAAAATTTGTTAAAATAAATTAATGTTTTCTTGTTTGCTGAAAATAAATTTAATTATCATTTATTTTTAAATAAATTCACTTATTTGGCATAATTGCTAAAAATAAACTCAAATATTATTTATTTCTAATTCTTGACTTACAAAGAAGTTTTGAAGATTGTTACAAACAAAATTTTCTATTATTGATTATTTCTAAATAATCATTTCTTTGTTAGAGTATATAACATATCCTGGGACTTTTGCTTACAACACATCTTGCCACATTTTAACCGGCTACTGTAGGCACTTACCACCAAAGATGAGTAAGGGTAGATCATCAAATGGGAAAAAGGAGGAAGAAGAAGTGAGCATAACTGCTAGTAGATACCTACACTACCGGTTAAAATATGATAAAGGGTGTTGTAAGCAAAAATACACAAATATTGGATTATTTAAAAATAATTAATAGTGGAAGTTATTTATAGCATGCAGGCAATAAGTTAAATTATTCATGACGGTTTAGGGGAGGGATCCAATGAGAAGGTTGTTGAAAATGTGAAGGGTAAGAAGTATTCCACACCCTTGATTTCACTAAAATAAAAAAAGTATGATCACGATGAACTAAAAACACATAATTGTAGTAACTATGTAACACAGAAAAGTAATTATAACATAAATTTTTAGAATGTTTTTATTATATAACATAGTATCCTTTTTTGTATACATAGTAATAAAATAAAATCAAACAAAAATCCTTCTTATTTTAAAATCTCTCTCTCTCAAGTTTTCATACTTATGAAAGTCAATATACTATAAATTAAAAAGTACTATTTGTCTGACCTACGTTATACGTAAAGGTGTTCATTGGGGAGGAGTCTCAGTTAAATCCCATAACCCAACTCATTTTTAACTGGCTTGACTCTTTATTTTTTAAAAGAGATGGGCTTTTAAATTATTATATTATAAATTAAATTATTATATTTTTAAAGAGTCAAAATTATTATTTAAAAATGACTTTTAAAGATAAGACATACATTATAATATTACCACCTGATATTTTATACACAAATTAAGATGTGTAATGGACATGGAGAATAAGCCAGGTGAAGAAATGATATTTCATTTTATTTTAATCAAAGCTTTTTTTTTTTCATTCTCATTTGTTTTTTTTAAAGAAATTATTAATTCATTGATAAAAATATTATACGACATTTATAATAGAGTAACAATTGATCAAATACATAAAAATTTTAATCAAACTAATTTCTATATTGAAAAATTTCACAATTATTAACTCATAATTTAATTTGAATGTAATAAGGCATGTTTTGTGCTCCATCCAGGGATCTACTAATATTTTCATGTTGCAAAATAACACTCCTATCAGACAATTTAGGTTACTTGAATAAGAACAAATATTGTTGTATATTTACTTATTTAGTCTTTTGATTCTCAAGTAGTGTTATGAATGAATATAAACTCTAAAGATAAAATAAATATTTGAAACAAATAAATGGGTTGAATCAGATTGGATCAAATGGATTTTCAACCCACCCGACCTGCCAATTATTTTTTATGACCCAATTCGACTCCGACCCATTAAATATCTCTAGTCACAAGGCATATATTAGGGGATATTAATTACACTTATAAAAAAAAATCATTTATTAGAATTCTCATACATATTTTTTTGGACATAATAATTTTTATTTATATTAATTATTGTAAATAAGAAAATAGAATATTTATGAGAATCATTTTAAATAAATTGGTTAAGCAAGATATTAGTATCTCTTAAATCATAACCTATGTCCCATTGAATATTTCTTTTCATTTCATAAGCACTTGACTCAACTGGACTCATACGTAAAATATAGAACCAAATCAAACCCAACCTGGTGAAAACTACTAGTTGATCAAACATGACTTAGGAATCGAATTTGTAGCCCTACCATGACCGTTAAAAAGATGGCCACCAAAAACTAGCCAACATCAACATGTGCATCAAACTCGTAGGTTGACTCGAGATATGATGACACATAATTGATCCGAGGCCAACCCAATTTTAACTTATGATTCGGTACATACACAACTACTTCTTACAACGTAAACCCATGAATATTTGACAAAAAGTGACTTATGTGATGTGATGCAACATGATTAGACTTGATTCACATTTGACTTGACATAATTCAACATGAACTTGACCCTAAACAACATCATCATCATCCTATCCAGTATATCCCGCGCATAGAGGACTAAGATCAGGGTTTGGGGAGGGAAAGACGGCGGCAACTCATACCCATAAAGAAGAGCTCGACCAAAGGAGTCCCTCGGCTCGAGGAAGATAAAGAGACGTGATTACACATGCAAGCAGCAAGATAACTTAAAGGCCTATAAAAAGGAGAGCTACTATAGAGGAAAACACAGAACTAAAAGAAAGGAAACGATAAGAGCATGGGGTTACAGACAATAAAAGGAAAACTAAGCGGACATAGAAGTCTGGGACATGCATATGTCGTCTCCAACTGCTCCTATCCCTAGTCAGGTCCGCAAAGAGGTTTAACGCATGCAAGTCAACTCTTATTTGCTCATCCCAAGTTCTCCTAGGTCTTCCTCGACTCCTCTTACCCTCTACTATAATGCTTTCTACACTCCTCACAGGGGTGTCGAAAGTCTTTCTCTGCATATGACCAAACCACCTTAATCTATGCTCGCGCATTTTTTCAGATATAGGGGATACCCCTAGTCTGACCCTAAACTCTTGGTTCCTAATTCGATCCATCAAAGTGTACCCACACATCCAGTTCAGCATACGCATTTTTGTAACTTCCATCTTATGTTCGAAAATTTTCTTTACAGGCCAACATTCGGTCCTATATAGCAGAGCAGGTCTAATTGTCGCCCGGTAGAATTTTCCTTTTAACTTGCTTGGGAATTTCCTATCACATAACACTCCGGTGGCTGCTCGCCACTTGAGCCAACCCGCCTGTATACGATGATTTGCATCCCCGTCAATCTCCCCATCCCTTTGAATGACCGATCCCAAATACTTGTACTTGGTTGTACTCTTAACAACAGTTCTATCTATGGACACCTCTGATTCACTTACCGGTGATGTCCCACTAAAGTCACAACGCAGATACTCGGTCTTTGTACGGCTAATGCTCAAACCTTTGCCTTCTAAAGCTTCCCTCTACTCATCTAATTTGTCACTAACCTCATCTATAGTTTCTGCTACCAGCTCTATGTCGTCTGTGAATATCATGCACCACGATACCGTCTCCCAAATAGATTTAGAAATCTCTTCCATTATGACAGTAAAGATAAAAGGGCTTAGAGCCCATCCCTAATGTAGCCCCATTTTAACCGGAAAAGGCTATGTTTTCCCCACCAGTGTTTGAATGTTAGTCGAAACTCTGTCATACATATCCCGTATGGGCTCAATGTACACTGAAGAAATACCTCTAGCCTTGAGGCTTTCCCAAATGACTCGTCTTGGTATGCTATCATACGCTTTCTCCAAGTCAATGAACACCATATGCAGATCTTTCTTTCGCTTTCTATATCTCTCTATTAGTCTCCTCAAAACATGAATTAAATTTTAACTTGTACCTGATATGAACACCTAAATTAAATTTGAACTCAAACCAACCTTATAACTAACCAACTCATAACTATATTAAATCAACGTAAAATTTGACCCTAACTTATCCCATCTTGGTACCAATGCACAAAATAAATTAACCTAGATTGATATCAAACATTTAACTGAAACAACTCAAACCCAATAATGATGCAAATTATGTCTAATTTGTCTATGAATTGATTTAATGTGAACTCAAATTCGAGATAATAGAAGCCTATAAAAATCAAGTATCTGACTTGACAAAACATGACCAAAAATCCGACCAAGAACTATTTTTCAGTCAATAGTTGTGGTTCATGGGCATAGTATTTTGAATACAATGTGAGATTTTAGGGTTACGAGTTCCCTCTAGATTCGACCCTTATCCAGACCCTAATCTATATGATTTAAAAAATCAAACTTAAACTCAAACCTAAACCTTTAAAAAAATTCTTAAGGGTCAAAAATTTAAACTCTTAAATTTTCTATTTAATCCAAACCCAAACCCAAGCTCTTAGCATCCCAAAATAAAGATTCAAAACCCTTAATAAAGTAGGGTCCAACAAGGTTCGAATAGACCCTCACCCATCCTAACCCATCAGATCATCACCTTCTTTAATTTTCATCCACACATTTCTTCTCTCTTAGTATCAATCACGCAATTAAAACATTTTTGTCTAATCCTCCGAACAATTAAACTACGTTTTAATGTGTGTTAATCTCTTTAATAGCAAACTCATAGGTACAATGAGTAAGTGATTTCAATCCATCAATAATGATGAGATCAATGAGCTGGGGATCAAGTGAAATGGTAAATGATATACTCTCTCTATCTCTAACAATTGTGAAACACAAATAACTTTCCAAATAGAACAATGATATACTTACGGTGAATTGACCCAATAAGAAAACCAAACACTTGCGCCAAGATTAAGGGTGTGTATTTTCAGTTACTATTTCAGATCAACAATTACATGAGACAACCTCCTTTCCTTGGATTGCATTAAGTCTTACTAATACTTCTATTCACTAATATGGATGGCCATTGCATTTATCAACACTAAGATGAGTATTACTTCTATGATCATCTACTATGTGTCAGCACTTGTTGCATAAAGTCTTCACTCATTTTCTACCCAAATATTATTAATTTACTATGCATTTCCATAAAACTTGAATAAAACAGCTTGACACCTACAAAAATAAGTTGATCCTTAGTTTTGATTTCTAATGCTCCAGGAGAAATGATCCCTACATAGACATTGCAAGTTGTCCTTGGCAAAGCATGCTCCATCCTGCACAAAACTGTGACGAGTTCAAATTAGAATACTTGCACGCAACGAAAAGGGGGAGAAACAAGATTCGTAATGTAAAAAACAGCTCCATAAACAATGCTATGGATTCTGAATCTAAAGTAGAGATAACCCCATCAGTGAGATAAGCCAAAGAATCAAATCCCAGAAAATTTTCTTCCAAAACTTAGAAAACTTATTTAATTAGTAAGAATATCAAATTTAATGCAAATTTTAAAAAAGAAAAAAAAAATCTTTTTTGGCTCACATCTGAGAACATTCTGTCCCAGAAAGAAAAAGAAAACGAACAAATTTACTAACCTGTTCAGTGATAAGATACATTGGTAAATGGTGTGAGCATAGAACGTGTACTTCTCATTTGAACAAAACAGATAGTTTCCGTGTCGCCTTTGTTTTTCTTGATGCATCTAGATCCCTTACTTGAACGGTTGGCTGCTTTTCTGGTTTATTGAATTTTTTACTCAGATCTTCATCTCCTTTGAAGTGATTAGAGAGTTTCAATACATTCAACATCTTGGTAGAAGCTTTCGGTTTGCGACGTAGTGTCTTTTCCGGAGCCTGAGCATCATGCCATTTCTCCAATTTTGGGGCATTTTTTAGTATATGCAACATCTGATTGGGAGTGTGGGTTTGGCGTTGTTTTTTCAAGGTGGACACCTTTTCTAAGATGGTAGGCATTTCCTTGGGAGCCCGGGTTTGGTGTTGTTTTTCCATGGTGGGCACCTTCTCTAGGATGTTAGACATTTCCTTGTGATTTTGTGCCACCTTTTCGACATCCTTTGAATTTAGCTTACCATGCTCCACTTGCTCAATTTTTGGCTCAGATGCATGAAAAACATCTTTCTCTGAAAGAAGCTTGGTTCGATGATGGGTAATCCCATCCCTCATTGTATTCATAATAATTTTGCCAAGAACAAATCTGGTCTCCGTGATGGCTCCCTCCTTGAGCCATTTGTAGTCGATTTTGTAGTTAATTCTTTCCATGTTCAGAGACTTTATATCATCCACCAGCACGCTAAAAATTTCAGTTACTTTTCTACTAGCTTTCTTTGATATAATCTGCACAACAACATGCATAGGCAATGTTCAAAAATGCCTCTAGACAGTTGATACTATTACAGTATAGAAAAAGAACGCAAAAGAAGCAATCTCAGAATAGCTAAAACCACCTTGTCACAAATTATTAACTCAGTATCAGAAGTACTCAGAACCTTTAGGTGTCGCTGTCTACTCTAAATTGAAAATAATATAGGAAAGCAGTAGGGAATGCAATAAAAAGTCCTCGTAATGATGCTGATTGCTGGCAGTCCTTTTTTAAAGAAGGTTACACCAGTTATCAACCCCAAATCAATTGTAATTTTTAAAATTTAAAGTGTTAAATTATATGAAGTAGTTGCAGCCAAAAATCGAGAAAAATCAGATGCATAGAATTATGGACTTATAAGCCTGCAGAAGCTAAACTCAAATGAAGACGAGTAAATCACATTAAGTACCACGTGTGTTCTGACGGGAACTATAGAAAAATTGTTTAGTAAATCATGTGCATTTTCTATTTACGTAATTACAGATGATGTTAGCAATGAAGGATCAATCGGAAACAAGCTCTATGTTATTACAAGGATCAGATTTGCATACATTCGACCCCAATCGTGCCTTGGCGGGAGCCACTTAATGACATTAAGCTAATGAAATGTTGTTAACGGGAACTACCATCATCCACAACCACCAACCAACTCCACCAAGTCACCACCATAATCAATGGCCACCAACAACCATTGTCCCTCACTTTTCAAAACCGGATTCCTGTTAGCCACCACAAACATTATATTCCCAGGTCTCGACCATTAAATCTGTCGATGTCCATGAGTATTATGCGGGGCAGATCTGATTTCCCAATTTCTAGTTGTCAGATCAGAATTCACAGCGAGAAAAGACAAGGAGAGGCGAGCAAGCAGTGGTCTTAGATCTGGGTAGGGATGGATGTGAGTCAGGGTATGGTGTGTCTAGTTAAGTGGCTTTGGCTTAGAGTGGGGTGACAGCACGGTCTGAGAGGGCTGATGTAGTGTGAGGTGAGTGTCAAATTGTGTGGGGGTGGTGGTGCAGTTAGGGATTAGACAGTCTGCTAATGGTGGTGCTTCAGCCTTCAATGGAGTAAAGAGGGAGGTGTGGAGAGAAGTAGGCGTAGTGATGGGATTGAGTGGGAGTCAACTAGAGATCCAGGGTACAATTAATATATAAGAGAGGATTATCTAATTCTGAAATTAGAACAAAAAGAGATACCAAATGAAAATTGTTAGTGACGCAAACCAAAAAAAACAGCCATAAATGGAAAATGAATCGCACAAAGAAATAGAAGTACTTACATGAGGAATGGTGGGTGAGTGAGAAAGTCTTGTCACATCGTTTTGAAGCACGATCTTACGAAGATTTTTAGAATCTGTTAAAGCGTCAGTATAGTCCAGGATAATAGAAGCAAAATCAGAAACTTTTTGTGCAAGTTTCACATCTGCTACATCATCAAAGGAATCTGTGATCTCTGGAGAAAAATTAACGTGCTTTCCAAAGTGTTTTTTGGCCGCTTTCACACCTTTGACCCAGGTACCGTGGTATAGAAGACAAGACAAAATCCAAACTGTATGAGCGTCTTGAGGATGATTGGCCAATGCAAGGTGGAAAACCATCAAGCTTATCCTGTTTCACAAAAATGTAAAATTCATACATTCAAGTTTCAGCTTGCGTAGACCTTCAACCTGACAAGTTTGCCAGTCCTCTCTTCTCCCTAACTCCAACAAGCACCCCCCCCCTTTCTCTCTCTCTCTCTCTCTCTCTGACATTTATGAATTACCGTTTTTCTTGTCAAGATCCAAACTATCCTTCTCCTACAATAGTCCATTGCACTAATGACATCCACAAAGGCACTTAAGTTGAAAAGTGATCACAGTAATATTTAAGTAGATTCAGTGTAGAGCCAAGCCACAAAACAGCTTATAAACCCTACATGACAGTAGAAGAAAGAGAAATATCAAAGCCTCTTGAAAATTTTGACTAAAATGCCGTCTCAAAATAGCCTGAAAAGTAGCAGCAGTCATAATTGTATTTAGCAGTAAAGAACATTAATCAAAATTCATCCAACCAATCTCCACTAGAGTCAGAAGTTCACCAAGGTTAACCACCTAGAGATCAGAATAGAAAAGCCCAAGTATATTTTTTCAAAAAAAAAAAAAGAAAAAAGATGTTACTTACCACAAGGTAGAATCACAGGGTTGATCCAATGAAACGACACTATCCAGACTAGAAAACAATTTCTGCAAAAAAAAAAAAAAAATAAGATCCCAAATTAGAGGAAGAATAACACACAACGATAAACTTTGCCTTTATCTCTCAACAATCAACATCTTGCAAGAAAAATGCATGTTCAATCACAAAGTTCTAAAGGATGAAATTAAGCATCCTAACTCAAAAAAACTAAGTACACAATCAATGCCACTGAAAACTTATGACTAAAAATGGCTATCAAACCTAGTAAATTTCTAGTTTCTACTAGCTATATATTCAATATACTATTCCTAAATCTGGATCAGACTGATAGACTGATTCAATCTAGATCTACAAATAACAGTTGGTTTATTAAATCAACATAACTTTTACTTAAGTTTAACCACTACAATATAAGAGAATTATGGAAACTGTCATAATAAACATAAAGTGATTTCATATGTCTAACATAAATATAGATCCAAGAAAGTGCGCAGTAACTGATCAGAATTCACAAGTCACCACAAAATGTCCTTACCTAATTTATTTGGAAATTTGCATTTTAAAGGTCCGAACTTTAGGTTGTCATCTTTGGTCCGACCTTTCATTTATATTCAAAAGATCCGAACTTTGTCTCAATATTTCATTAACAAATCTAAGTAACCTCTTACCGGTTAAACAAGTTACCCCATTTATAATTTTTTTTAAAAAAAAGCAGTCATGTGTCACATTTTGATTTGTTTCTATTTTATAAAAAAATAAAACAAAAAAAAAGTATCGACTTAAAACAGAAAAGAAAATAACAATCTACACATCAATGGTAATTCAACCTCCATAACTATAATTAAAAGGAAACCTCCATAACCAAAAGGAAAAGAACAACAAATATGAATCTTTTAATTTTAATTGCTAAAGGTTTGATGGACATACCTTCAATATAATGGCAATAAGAGGTTTATAATGACAACATATCCATACTTATGACTTATGTGAAAATCCATATAGCTATCAAAGATGAACTTTAAAGATAAACATAAAGCTTTTTTTATTCAAAGCTTTGAGTTTGGTAAATTTATACTTATATCTAACAAAAAGCTTTGATTTTTTTCATCATTGGCTGCTGGATGCAAAAAACATTCAACTACCACTGTTTAAAAACCAGAAATGGTGTTTTACGTATGGTGCCGGAAATGAGAAACGACGAGGGGAAGGAAAAGGGGAAGGGGATATTGGTTCATCTAACCTACCTCAATCTTTTGAGATTAAGGCTCTAACATTATTGTCGTTGTTTTAATTAAAATAAACTATAAAGCAATTAAAATGTGACACATTGAAAAAATTTTCTTTTTTTCCCTTTTTTTGGAATAAAATACTACTTCAGGTTACCAAGAGAGAAAAGTCCATAAAAAAAATGTAATACAAAGGCCGAATCTATATAATATAAAGGTAAGGGGTCAGACCATTAAAATATGATTATTTAAAGATGAGGCCTTTAAAATTAAGTATCTAAATTATTTTTTGTTAGAGAATGTTGTCGGAAACAACCTAGTACAAATGTTTTTGTCAAAAACTACCTAATAAATTTCTTTTTTTTTTGTCAAAAAATACCTAGTTTAAATTGTTTTTCTTTGTGAAAGACTACCAGATATTGATTTCCATTCATTAGCATTAAACTTTTTACGTCAAAAACTGCCTTTAAAAAATTTTCTTTGTGAAATAAGACCTGATCAAAGATTTTCTTTGTGAAAGACTACTTTTAAAGGTAGCTTTTGACAAAAACATAAAACAGTATAAGGTAGTCTTTAAAAAAAAATTTTTCATTAGGTAACTTTTGACAAAAAAAAAGTTATTAGGTAGCTTTAGACAGCTAAAAATTTATTAGGTAGTTTTTGATAAAAGGATTTTATTAGGTAGTTTTTGCCAATTTTCTCTTTTTTTGACTATAATTCTAAAAAAGATCATAATTCTCTAAACTAAAAAAGTATGAAACACTGTTACAACCAGAGAAGAAAGCAATTAATTTTAAATCCTATTTGGTATTCTCTGAATACTCCTCGCTCAATTGTAAACTTACCATCAACATTACTGGAGTTTGTCCATCAGACTGATCAGCAAGGTAACCAGCCTGGAAAACATTAAACAATCAGACACTGTCACAAGGATGATTAAAAGCACTGCTCAAAAAGTATTTTAACGACTCACATGGAATGGAAATAATAAATCAAAAAGATTGAATTGCTTTAGGAGCAGAAGGGAAGACTGAGCAGCTCCATATGAAAACAGATTATTCATCTCCCGCATTAACCTGTTCTGGGAAGCTCAAGAGTCAATAGAAGAAAATATTGTAAGTCAATCAAAAACAAACAAAGCATTCCAGGCGCGTTTAGAAGGAACTACAATGATTAATCACCTCGAATTTATTTATAAAGAAAAAACAACTTAGTTGACATTTCTTTTGAGATAAAATGGTGTTCTTCACAGCCAGTAAAATCCAACTTAAAATGAAATTCAAAAGTTAATAGATTGGACAATTTCCCGAGTCGTGGTGAGTACTTGTAATCAATTCACGTGTTGGTTTGCAGTGCGCGCATTGGAATCTAACATTTACCTTGAGATTTGTCTTTTACATTTTTCCTCTAAAGGGCTTATGAAAAATAATTCATTTATTTTGTGTCTTTAACAGATATCTCTGTTCAACAGTGTTTTGACCTATTAAGTGATCTGTAGCAACTATATCCTCTCAATGCTAAAATTTGTTGATAACAAATAGTGATAGGAGTAAGTTACACCGGGCCCACCGCCCACGCCTAAAATCACAAAATAATCTTTTTTTCTGAAAGATTTTGTGTATTACCCAAAAGGAACCAAAATAATCTTCTTGAAGTGAAGTGAAAGTAGAAAAACTAAAAACCCACATATCAATTGCTTTTTTAAAGGTTGCATTATTAAAATGGTCTGAAAGGCATCAATGCAAAAAAGTAGCCGATGATAAAAAAAAAACCAAGGCTGGCCATCAAATTTCCTATTTCCAATACCTTATCCAAAGTCTTAACAGAATCATGGAAATTGTGAATTGCTTTCTCCGTGTCTTTTGCAAATGAGAATCCTAAACGAGCGGCAATTCGGATTCCCCGCAAAATTCTAACTGCATAACAAGATTTCAACTTAAATAAAAAAATGTTTGTAAGTTCTTTAATGTTTTGCCAGAGTATCAAAATCCTACCACAGTCCACTTGGAATGACGAGTAAGCAGGGACTAGAGTTCGTAGCTGAGACAATAAGATCAAGAAACATCATAATAACAAGAAATCAATCAACCAATCATAACATATAAAACAAAGCAACAACTTAAAAATATAATATAAAGCACCTTCTTGGCACTCAAATCTTCCATTCCATTGGAATAATCATAAATTTTGTGTGCATATGGATCATAGAAGAAACTGCTTACAAGCAAAAGAATAACATAGTTAATTTATCGTAAAAATCCATGCATAAAATAAGACTCCAAGAATCCATCTCACTAAAACAATTAAAAGAATCAAGAGGAAGTTAGAAAGTACAAGCTGTTATTGTTAGCCGACCTAAGGAAAGAGTATCCAATATAGTATTTGTGTAATTGACTTGCACCCAAGAACGTTGACATAGCAAGTAAAGAAACATGAACTATTTTGTACTCAATTCTTAAGCCATGCATTATTCAGAATAAATATGCATTTAATTGTGCTCTTACAACAACAACAATAACAACAACAATAGCAACAACAATTAGCCTTAATCCCAAAAGATTAGAATCGGTTACATGAACCAATATATCAGTTCCAATATGTGCTCTTAGAGGTTCTTTAATTAAATTTGATGCCAAAGTGTTAATCCCATTAAATGATCGAGTAAGCCGGTGAGGTAGATGGTCTAAGAATATATCTCCCGTGGTTGTCTACAAAGATCCTCCACCTCCATTCTATTATATTAAGTTATATTCTATACTTCAAGGAACATAAGTTTAGATCAAGGCCAATAAGTTCAAATAATTGACATATAAAAATAATTTCAAAAGAAATAAGTTCAAAAACAGTACAATAACAAATAAAGACCGACAAGTTCAGTTTTGCAAAGCGGAGCCTTTTAATATCAGTCTAAACTCACTCCATTAGTTAACTTTTACTTAAGCTTCTTAAAACATCCTCATACTCTTTTAATCTCAACTCTTCAAAGTCCTAGCATGTTGTACTTAAATATTAACCCTGGGTAATTTAAGGATCCACTTGAAGCTTTTTTCTTTCTCTTTTAGCTTTATAATGTCTCTACTTATCTCTTTTGTGCTAAAGTGACACTTAATGTACATCATCCTACTCCAGCTTAATTTAAGTTCTCGTGACTTCGAATCTTGTCCCCAACATTCTAACTTACCCCATCTCCTGTCTTATCAACTAAAATGATATCGTTAGCTAATGACATGCATTAAAGCACGTCTACTTGACCCGAACGATTATCTCATCACTGTAAACAAGTGATTACGGTGAAAACTTTGTGAAAGCTAATTGTAATGGGAAAACCTTTGTCGCCTCTCCACATGTCCTAATATTCTTTTCACTTCTCGATACATATCTTGCACTATATTAATATGATACCCTTCTTTGTCATTGTCCACAAAAGTTCTCTTGGTTCCTTTTTCCAAGTCGATGAAAACAATGTGAAGTTTTTTTTCAAGCAATATAGTACTTTAGTGTGGTATGGTGCTTTAATATAAAGTCCAATATCACGTGATTTCGGATCGGTAAACTGAAAATCCGAGTCAGCACACCTGTTCTGAGCCAAGTCAGACAAAAACCACAATTTATATTTCTTTTAGCCCTATCTCTAACTCAATTTGTCTCTTCTAAAAATGAAAATATAAGCATTCTGTGATATATAGGATAAAGGGATTTTTAGGTATTTTAGTATTGGTTAGTTATAGAATATATTAGAATAAAAAAGAATAACAAGAAACGAGAAAGGGCATAATTTTAGGTATTGACATTTAGTGGGTTTTATGCTCATGTCTTAGGAGAGTGCAAGCCTCGTGAATGCTTGTAGTATCTTTACCTTTACTGTCCTCTATTTTAATCTTGAATCACAGAATTATACATCCATTTACATTTCACTGATTGCTTATATTTTTCTACGAATAATATTTTGGAATGATGATGAATCCAGTCTATTACAACTAATATCAAAGCAAATCGGTCCCAGGAGACCAGTATGTTATTGCAGCAGCTGAAATCTTTGAGTCTGACACAAAGATTAGTTCAGTGGAAGCAATTGCAATTAGCACAAAAGAAGAGTATTATGAATTTCTGAAGCAATAATATAACAATATGACGACAGAAATGCAAAAGAAAGTAAGCGAGGACCTTGAAGAGTTTAGGAAAGAGACGGTTGAGAACATGTTTCAAGATTCAAAATCTTACAAGATTTCTTTCAAGAAGAAAGAAAACAATTAGGCTATTTAATATGCAAGAAATGAAGAGGAGGTCGTGCGAGCAGATAGATGTGTAAAAATGGCTCTAGAGAAAGAAAGTATAGCCATCTCAGAATAATTCGAAGATAGAATAGGAAAGATCTCACTCACAAATTTCAATTTATGGGTAATTTTAATTAAAATAACTCGCTAATGTAGGTGCAAGTGAAGAGAGAAAATGGTTTAACCATGGAGAAGAGTGAACTTCAGAAATCAAATAGTAGAGAAGATTGTTGTAAAAAAGAATCTTTCCTCCATTGTTAAAGGCTTTAGCGAGAGAAAAAGTGAAATCATAGTGATGAAGTTGATATCACTACAATCACAAGGAAGGTGTGCCAGAATCCTATCTCAATGAAGGTATTTTGGTCAAAAAAACCATAAGCAAAAATATAGAGTTAAGAGACAAGAAAAGAGAGATAAGAAGAAAAGAAAACAAAAAATAAGGGAGACTTATAAGAGAGAGAGAGATGGTGGAAGGCACCTAGAGATGTAGCCGAAAAAAGGAAGATCAGGAAGATAAATACGGGTTGCTCACTCATTGACAAGGCTACTGTAGACGCCTTTAACATTTTTTTGCTAAAGGGAACGAAGGAGACAAGTGATGGCTACTATGGTTGAGGTATATTTGTCGAGGAATACCGCCAGAAAACAAAGCAAGGGAAACTGGTCCGAAAATAAGGTGTTGATGATACTCAACATAATCTTGCCAAGAAGAAAGAAGACGAGAATGACAAATGGCTTTGCAAGGGAATGGCTACCTAGGAAAGTTGTGAAGTTGCAACTTGCAAGTTTGGTGGTAAGCTAAAAACTCTCAGGGTTGTCGACAATTATGAAAAATGTGAAAAGTGAAAAGAGATGGAGACTTGGTTGAAGGAGGTATTGGGAATGTCGAAAATGTTGATGAGTGAGTATAACTAGTGCACTAAATAATTAACCTCATCAAAATGATTAAAGGGCCCCACCTATATGATATGTGAGTTGTCAGCATGCCATTCCAATTCAAAGCATGTGAACATTTGTCTTCTAAGGAGAAAAAAAGCTTCTACATCTTTTTTCTAGGGCCGGAATAGAGTGGCCCGTCCAGACTCTTTCAAAAAAATTTTTTGGCACCCAAAATTTTTAAGCCTAATTTTGCACATAATATTTTCTCCTTTACTCGTTCATTCTGAAAGACCAATTGTTCTTTGCAAACCTCAACTTTTAACCAAAATCCTTATTGGTTACAGCTCGAGCCATCTTCTATCCGCTTAAGGACAAGGTGGAACTTCAAGCAGTTGGTAATGTGATATATGGGATGAAAGGGTATTTTAGTATTAGTTAGTTATAGAATATATTAGTATAAATAAGGATGAGGGGAAATAGAAAAGGGCGAAATATTTGGTATTGACATATAGAAAGCTTTATTCTCATGTCTTAGAAAAGTGCAAGTCCCTCGTAGCTTGTAATATTTTTACCTTTACTATCCTCTATTGTAATCTTGAATTACAAAATATACATCCAAATTTACATTTCACTAATTGCTTTTGTTTTTCTTACAACTAATATTCTGGAATGATGAAGAATCCAGTCTATTACATATTCCTAAAGTGACACGTAGGGATGGCCACGGAGCGGGTTACCCGGAACCGAACCGGAACCGTTAGCGACAGGTTCCGAACCGGCCCGAACCGCGGAACCGTGAAACCGCTGGAAAAAAAGTTGTCGGAACCGTGAAACCGCCGGAAAAAAATTGCATGAACCAGACCTAAGAACCGCGGGTTGGAACCGGGACCGGTCCGGGTGAACCGTCTCAACGGTTCCATGGAACCAGACCGGAAAACTAGCCGTTGCAAATTTTCCTATAAATACCCATCACTTTCAATCATTTTCATTCACAACTCATCTCTTCTCCTACTCTCTCTACTTAATCACTTAATTACGCAATTATTCTCTTAATTACATAATTAGTCTTTTAATTATTTTTTAATTTAATTAATTACATAATTAGTCTATTAATTAATTATTTATTTCTTAATTCTATTATTATTATTTCAATATTATCAATCATGTCTTCTTTTTTGAAAAAAACCTCTAAAAAAGTTATTAAAGTGGCAAAATCATTGGGAGGTTTTAGCTCCAAAAGAAAGGCCACTCCAATTCCGTCGGTATCAACAACACCTTCGATTAGTAATTATAATTATGAACCAAATTACCCAGAAGGGTACGACCAAAAATTACATAATTATGCAGAAGAAGTGGAAAGAGAAATACAAATTGATGAAGAAGAAGAACAAGAAGAGGAACCAACGACCCCTACTAGGATACATATATCTCGACAGTTATCAACAAGATCACATGAAGAACAACTACAACAACAACAACAAAGACAAGCTCGTGGTAAACGAGTCAATTTCCAAATTATCGGTTAGTTTTATAATTTTATTCTTCAAATTGATTAAATTTTAAATTATTATTTATTTATATATCGTGGTATTTGAGTATGTCTTTATATTTAAATTTAGATGAAGATGAACCAGTAAGACAACATTTTCCGGCAATGTCACCTCCTAGTGGTAGAGCTGTTTCACATGTGTGGTCGTATTTTACAAAAGAACCAACCGACAATCCAGATGTTTTCTTATGCACTTGTCAAATTTGTGAAAGTCAAGGAGTAAAACCCTTAGTTTCATACAATTTCGCCAGAGGTAAATACTTTTTCAGTTTTTTATACATACATTATATATTCATATTTTATAAAAAATTATTTATTGTGTTTTGTGAATACGTGTTAGGTGGTGGTAGGGGATCTTTTAACAAACATTTGGCAAAGAAGCATGGAATCACAAAAGAAACTCATGCAGCAAGCGGTAGCGGGACCACAAGTGGAAGCCGAAAGTGGGACATTCCCAGCACAGGTATGCCTTTTAAATATAATCGTAATGATATGATTGATGAATTTTCTAAGTATGTAATTTGTGATGAATTGCCATTTAACCATGGTGAAAGTAGGGCATACGAGCGTTACACTAGAAAAAGTTTGCAACCACAATATAGAGCAATCCCTAGGAGCACGCTTAAACGACGCACAATTAAATTATATGAAACAATGCGCTATGAATTAGTAGAAATGTTTAAATCTTTTAATGGTAGGATTAGCATAACAATTGATATTTGGTCTGCTCCCCACATTTAGAATCTTATATGTGTGTAACAGCACATTGGATAGATCAAAATTGGATTATTCAAAAAAGAATAATTGCTTTTGAGGCAATGCTAGAAAGACATACGGGTGAAAACATAAAATATAGATTAGTAGAGATATGTAGAGAATGGAACTTATCAGATAAGATATTTTGTTGTTCTACCGATAATGCAACCGCTAACATTAAATTTATGGAACTTTTGTATAATGAACCTGCATTTAGTTTTATCCTTGGGGGTAGCTTATTACACATACGTTGTTGTGCTCATATAGTTAATTTATCTTGCCAAGCAGGTATAAAACAATTAAGCAATTTATTAGATCCAATTAGAGACATAGTGAAGTGGCTTAGAATTGGACAGATAAAGAGACGATATAAGCAATTATGTGACCAATATCAACTAAAAAAGTGTATTGGTCATTAGATACTCCTACACGTTGGGGCTCAACCAACGATTTATTAAGAAAAGCAATTGCTTATCGTCCAGTTATGACACAACTTTATAGTGAGAGTAAAGATAGTTATATAACTGATGACACATGGGAACTAGCTATAGGTGTACAATATTATTAGAAGCGTATGACCACGCAACTAAGATTTTTTCATATGTTTACGAACCAAACGTCCACTTAGTAATAAGTGAGTGTATTACTATTTTTTATCACCTTCTTAAACATACGCATGATGATACTAACCCATATTTAAAGCCGATTCTTGCAGATATGATGGATAAGTGGAAGACATATTTTACCGATTTTCCTTATATTTATGGATTTGCAACCATTTTAGACCCATGTTTTAAAACAGAAGTCCTTACTAAAGTAATTGAATTTTACTACCAATCATTAGATCGCCCGCCTAGTGATGTACATAATTATGTTGGAACTTGTAAAAAACTTTTAGCAGAACTTTATGATTACTATGCTAGTGTATATAACCCAAAACGCAATACGTTTAGGCGTGCTAACGTCTCGGCACATCCCTCTTATTATAATTCCGTAATAGCTAATATAATGAGCCAAGATGATAGTTTTGTAGGATCATCTTCTTCTTCACCCTCCACTGCATATTTAGAATTAGATAATTATCTTAAACATTACTTTGAAATTGACTAAGGTAGCTATAGTATTTTAGAGTGGTGGAAAGAAAAATCAATAAAATTCCCCATATTATCGAGAATTGCAAAGAATATCCTTGCAATTCCTGCTTCTACGATTGCGTTAGAGTCTGCTTTTAGTGCAGGTAGAAGAGTTTTAGACGAAAAGAGATCTCATCTTGCTCCATATAGTATTCAAATATGTGTTTGCAAGAAAGATTGGGATCAAGCGGAGATTCGAACACAAGGACTAAGGAATGATGATGATCAATGCGATGATGATGATCTATGGATGATGATGGTACATCTGCATCATCGTCAGGAGGAGAGTCAGCGGAAGCATCTAACCAACCACATGATGATGACGAAGACGAATAGGATCAATCGGACAACGATAAATCAACATTCAACAACTACAAATAAAAGGTATGACAAAGAACTACGTGGGCTTTGATTCCTTCGGGATACGTAGGCAGCTTAGTATTCCTTTGGGTACTAGGTTCAAGTCCATTTTCTCCCTCTTTTTTTATTAATCATCTTTATCGACATTATCATTGATTCGTTTCTTATTAATTTATTATTTTCATTCTTTTTAGTAAATATTTTAATAACGATGACAACTTGGCAAGCAATGAATTTCGCTAATAATCAAGTAATCATCAAAGGTACGTCCGCAATATTATAGTATTTTTATATTATATAATATTTAAAGGAAAAATAAAAATGGAACCGATGGTCCAACCTGCCCGTCCCGCGAGTTGGAACCGCCGGAACCGCCAAGGAACCGTTTGGAACCGCCCGGAACCGGAACCGTTCGCGACAGGTTCCAAATGGAACCGGAACCGGGTGGAACCGGAACGGAACCGGCCCAACCCGGACCGTGGCCATGCCTAATGACACGTAAAAGATAAAAAATAGAACATCACAAAAGAAGAAGCATGAGGAAAAGGAGAGAGAAAAAAAAAGAGATCGTCACTTGAGGCTTATGAAATGGGAAAGGGAAAAAAGAACAAAAAATAGTCGGTGTTTGTAGCATTTGTTTCATCTCGCGTATATGATTAGAATCTCCAACACTTTATTTAAGCAATCAAATCAAACTCGAACTTTGATTATGAATGATTGACCATGACTAGATTATAGGTGTCGTGTGATTTTAGTAGGCGTTACATCAAAGAAGATTAGTCGTTGTTAATGTAATTCTCACGGTCATATGGTTAGTTAAAGAGTAAAGAGAAAAATGATGTACAAACTTAAGGTAAATTACAATTATAAAATATAATATTGATTAAATATGTTTTCCACCACTCTTAACCTAATGTAATACACATAAGAGTACGCGTCTTTCTTCAGCCAAAAAACACATTTTTTTTTTCTTTTTGAGGAAAGAGGAATGTACTTGCATCTATAGCATCTTTGCCCTTTAGGCATTCTTCTTCATACTATGAAATTCAATGCAATTTAGGATCAATTGTTGCACAGTTTGTTTCAAGCAAACGATATAAAACTAAACCCATAAATGGTACTTCAAAGGTCTAAGATGGTCATGTAATTCATTAAGGACGCTCAAATATCTTTGACCAAAATATAAGAAAAACCAAAACTTGATCCTTTATATATGTCTTGACATGGTTATTCTTGGCAAAATTGCAAGCCCAGCAGCATAGAGAAATGGAAATGACAAATACCTATTGACTGTAAAATCTCGATGCAAAGAATTTCTCCAGAGCAAGAAATCTTTTTCATCATAACCTTCCGGCATTTTAGATAAGTAGACGTTATTTCCCTTTTCATGGTCTTTTGATGTTTTAAAGCTCGATACCTCGAAGCAAAAAGATAAAGAAAAATAGTGAAATTAGTAATATAGAAAAGAACACAGAACATTCAATTGTCAATTTTAAACAAATACATTCTCAGATATTAGTTTACAAACCTCAATTTCACATCCTCCAACATGAACTAGACAAATTGGAAACCTCCGACCCACTATAAAAGCACGAGGAAATTTTTTCTTGACCTACAAAGACCAATTGAAGAAATTTACAAATGAATACTACATAAATGAAACTTAAAAAAAAATTCCAAACCAAATATCAAATACTTGTTTGAGGCTTGCTGTTGTGACCACATCAAAATCTTTGGGGGTTTTCTTCAATAGTAAATCTCTAACACATCCACCAACCAAAAAAGCATCATAACCTGCATCAGTGCCATATAGTAAAAATGCGGTAACGGTTGCGATCGCGGTAACGGACCGCTGATGCGGTAACGGGAGTGATGCGGTTATCATAATGTTTAAATATCGGTCAAAACCATAAGTATCCCTTAGAGCGGCCCAAAACGCGGTTTTTTTACACCTTTACAATGTGGGAAACATCGGTTTGTTTGTTTTGAAAACCTTTACAACGCGGCCGATGCAATGCGATGCGGCCTTGTTTTTATTCTATGATCAGTGCCTTATTATATCAACCAAATGCCAAGTTACTTCCGCCTAAGCAAATGTATGCTAGTAAAGTATACAAATATGGCATGTACTCTAGAAAATAAGTTTTGACAAATGTAGACTAGAAAACATATGGAAATATGGCATGTTCTTACGAGATAGAACACGCATTTATAAATGCTTTAACAATCCAATGATATTCCTATGCATCCTAAAAAAAAACTTCATCATTAAGTACCTCATCCCAAATGAGCCTGACCTAAGAGTATAAAAGGAAGGATCATCGGCCATTGGCCAGAAGAGTATTTATCCAAAAAATTTTCATTTATAGTTTTAAAAGTGATGTTGATATCACACTTATATTTGTCTAAAGATGTGAAGGCAAAGATAAAAACTCAGTATATACATCAAAAGTGAAACACAAATCTTGTGAGAATAGGTATTGAAATAGCTAAAAGAATGGAACCATGTGGCTTTGTAAATAAGTAAATGGAAAACAAATTTCTAGTTATACAAGGAATGGAAACAAAAAAATCCATAATTATTCAGCCAATGTTCTTGTTGGAGTAACCATTTATTTTCAACTAGCTTTAAAGTTACTCTTAGCTATTAAGGAATAGGTGCAATCTTCCTTTAGCTAGCTTGAAATGCCTTGCCATATGCACCCTAAGTAACTGAATATTGCACGAGATGAAGAGATAATATGCTACAAGATCTCTTTTTTTGTTTCCACTTTAAAGGTTGGAAAAATTAGCCTATTCGCCTCAACTTCTAGTCTTCACTTATAAGGTTGTACTCTTATAGTGGGAAAAAAAGCTTGTCATGAAATCAGATTAAAGCTTTCGTATTCTCATTTAGTCTTTTGTTATGAAATTGTTATTAATTTATCATTCGTATTGATGTAGATATGTATCTACTAATCATGGAAATAAGAAGATATATTGAAAAGCTATTAAATACATACAAAACTAAGAAGCAAATCAAGTAAAAGCAATAAAGAACCTTCATCTTTTAGATGCTTAACAACAGTCTTTGGTGCATATGGTATCTTGGACAGTATTATTCCTTTGGATGTCGAATCCATCTTTTTCCATTTTGAAGTGTCTGGAGCATCACCTATGACAAGATATAAATAGGAAATGATTAATTAACATGTGTTAATTATGAGTCAATTGTATCCTACGAATAGGAAATGAAGAACATTCATTCAATTGCATTCCTCTCACTCTTAAAGCTCTAATCATTTGCGTTAATTATGAGTCAATTGTATATTACGAATAGGAAATGAAGAAAATCCATTCAATTGCATTTATTTCATTCTTAAGCTCATACAGAAGCAATATCATGTAGCTATATACTGAATAAAGAACCTCAAAACTAGTTAAGCTAAGCAAAAGAAAGATCATAACTGACGTATAAAGCTTTTTTTTTATGGGAGAGGGCCCACAAAATATATTAGTAGTGAATTGAAAATTGTTTTTATCTTAAATTACATCATAGTGTAATCCTGCTCTTTAACACCGATGTTTAAAAGGGCTAGGGTGCACAAAGGCAATACAAATCTTGGAGCCTATGCGTAGGCATACACTGCTAGGCGCGAGCCTCATTGAAGATAACACAATCCTATAAAAACATATCACCTCATCACACTTTACTCTTTTCTCCCTTATGCCTCCTTATATACAGAGATATATGAGGACTAAAAGAAGCGTCTTTTCAATTAAATGGGAATTTCTAACACATGCGTTGGGGCCATAACCTCTACCTAATTAATTTTAGTGTAATATATCTAATTTTCCTCATCACCAAAAAAGATCATCACAGCGGTATCTACACTTTATGATATTCATGACATTATTGTCATTAAGTCTAATGTACCTTTAATAAACTACTTTAGCATTATGGCATTGGTTATACAAATGATGATTGACACATTTTCTTTATAACATATGAGGCCCTAAATAAAATCTTCCAACCCAATTCAGTTAACATTAAGTAAAGCAAGACATGCCTGCATAAACAATGCCGAGAACATAGCTTATATCAATGAACATAAAGCTCTGTAATTTGATACAATACAATTACTTGCAATATATACTCAATTTCTTAAAATGTTTATCAAAAACAAAAAAAACAAAAAAAACAAAAAAAAAAAAAAGGGGGGCTGTTACCGGGGGAAGCCATTATAGGACCAAGCTCGTCAAAAAAATCAGCTTCCGAACAACCATCAACAAATGTGTGACAAAATCTCTGAAACAAAAGAGTATTAAAAATTAATAAATGTGAAAAAGAAATGTCTAGAAAGTGTTCGATGAAATGCCCGAAAGAACAAAAGGAAGATAGAAGAGAGATAATCCTACAATAGTAAGAAGAACAACCTGGTGTAGCAAAAGAGGTTTGAGTCTATGAAAAGAGCCTCTTAGTTTGAGAACTGCCGCCATTGTTAAACTCATTCATGTAGATGGGACACTCCAAATCCACATGCCGCCATGGCCCATGAAAGAGATAGAAGATACCTGTGTTTAGAAAAGAAAAGAGAAAAAAAAAAGCGGCCACTATTTGACTGCGATGCTGCCCTGGGAATGGAATGTAATGTTTTGATGAACAAGGAACTCATATAAATTAGGCCATCAATTTCACTTCAAATTAATGATTTATTACTTCACTCGCCAACTTAATTATATTTTTGAGAAATTATATATGTTAGATAAATATTTTTTAAAATTTGCATGTGCGTGTTGAGTTTTTAGTTTTTTTTATATAGTAGACAAAAGGTTAGATTATTTATTAAATTAAGTACTCTTTTCAAACAAATTCGAAAAAGTATCTCATAAGATTAATCCTAGTGTTTACTTTTACGAAAAAAAATAGAAAAGTTACAAACTTAGTGTAAACATACAGATTAAAAAAAATATTTATCCACTACGTTAAAAAGCCAAAAAAATTAATAGTCACCTATTAGAATTTCTCTTTTATTATTCAGTAGTCACCGTAGTAAATTGTTTTAATTTTATAATGTTAACAATGTCAAATTCACAATTATAAAAAATTATAGTAGTTGATTACATAAAATAATAAATTAGTAAAAAAAACGCCCATTAATAAAATATAAAAAAAAAATGAAAACTGAATTTCCCTTTTTTTTATAAATAATTTAGATTGACTGCTCATAGGCACCATAATAGGTTGTTTTGTTAACCGAAGCACCTCTCTCTGGTTCTCACTCTCAAAACCTCCACCCACTCCACTTTTCTCATCACCATTCTCCCCTGATTCATCGATTTCGTACATTCGATCAATCCCCATCTTAATCTAAAAAAACCCATTAAATTAAACCTAAAAAGCTATGGACTTTATAGAATTAGAAGGAATTGAAGGTCTAAGATGGTCATGGAATTCATGGCCAACTTCAAAATCAGAAGCAAATTCTTTGGTAATCCCACTTTCTATTATGTGTACTCCTTTATCTTTGATGCAATCATCTGAATTGCCTGTGCTTGCATATGAACCTTTAATCTGTATCTCTTGTGAAGCAGTATTAAACCCATATGCTCGTGTAGATTATCAATCAAAGATTTGGCATTGCCCTTTTTGTCATCATAAAAATGGGTTCCCTAAATCTTATTCTGGGATTGGTGAAAATAATCTTCCTGCTGAATTATTTCCTACTTATAGTGCTGTTGAGTATCATTATAATTCAGGGGGGAATAGTAATAATAATGGGTTGTCTTCAGCGAGCTCCAATTTGCTGGCAGCGGCGGCTGAGGCGAAAGTGGGGCCTGCGTTTGTGTTTGTGGTGGATGTTTGTACACCTGAGGAAGATCTTAGAGCACTTAAGAAAGAGTTGTTGCTTGCTGTTTCGCAGTTGCCGGAAAATGTGGTTTTGGGATTGGTTAGTTTTGATTCAATGGTGAAAGTTCATGATTTGAGTTATGGTGAGTGTAATAGGGTTGTGCTTTTCCATGGTCAAAGGGATCTTACTTCTACTCAGGTATTGTGTTCTCTTCTTGGACTTGTACTGCATTGTTGATTATTGATGTTTATTAGTTTGTTTTATGTAAGTAGATTGGAATTGGTTGATTAGTGTGATCATTGATTTGTGAAATTTGCTATTTCTTTAAGAAACTTTAGGACTGAATTTTTGTTCTTGTTTTTGAAGAAACTTTACAACTTATTAGATCATGTGCACATTTTATGTTTGTGAAGTTGTACTTTATATTTGCTATAAAGGGTATATTGGAAGAACTTTTTTTATGACCCTTGTTATGAAGGGTAAGGTTGCATATCTGACTTCCAAAACTCCCGACATTGAGGTAATGCAATGTGGAATGTGTGGGGGTTTGGATTTTAGGAATTGATGCTTTGTTTCTCTGCTGCCTAAAATTTTTTTGGGAAGGAAATTAGAAGGAAAAGGAAGGTTGGGCATCTAAGTGCTTCTACTCTCTCTAATTTTGGATACACAAATTTTATAATGAAAATTGTTGGTTTAAGCGGTATACTAGGGGTTTGGATTTTGAAATGTCACGAGAAAATTTGATTTAAGGGGCGAGTTAAAGGGTTGCAATGTGTTTCCATAAACATTTTGGATGGAAGGAAGGGGAGGGGTGGGGAGGAACTTAAGCGGGTTTACTTTACCTTGTTCAGATAGCACGTGGATTGTGGTTAGGAAATGGTTAGTGAAGATATGTGGGTTGGAGTTCTTTGCTCAAGTTGAAATAGTGCATTGAGTTTTGAATAAAAGGTTTTAATGACATAAATGTGTTGTATGTTCATATTAATTATATCATAATGAATTATCAATTTCTTGAATCTTGATGCACTAACAAAAAAGTGAAGGTCAAATTCTTGCACTCTTGGAAATTCATTTTATCTGAACTTAGAGGATGTACAACATGACTTAAATTTAGACATTAGGATTGATATGTACAAGTTTCTTTTTCTACTTGAAGTTCTTTTTGCTTCCAAATCTTTTCGATGGTGGAAAGTATATTGTTTATTCAATAGCCCAAATTGTTTCAATGTTGGAAGATTTATAAGGGAAGTGCTTTATTAGGACTATCTATATCTCTTGTCTTCTATATAACACCGTGCATAGCAAAAACTAAAAACATTCTCCCTATCTTCCAACAATTTTCCCTTTTATGCAAAAAGCCCATTAACTTTGAATAGGAAATGAAGTGGATATTGTTCCACGAGTGACAACTTATATTTTCGATTTTCTATTTTTCTCTGCTAAACCCTTTTCCTCTGTTGTTATCCAAATACACTATAGATGGTTACTCTCAAGCTGTCACACCAAATTGTTGTTTAAACTGTTAAGTTTTAGTTGCAATTTGATATGCAAGGGCCAAGGCTATTATTTGACACGGAAACGATACAAATTAGTTTTTTTTGTGGAGTAGACGATGGTTTCATATTAGGAAAGGTCATGTTAATGTTTAATTGTGTTCTCTTAGTCTGTTTATAAGTTTTACATTGTGCCTACCAAACCTATTTCTACTCGACTTTTAAGATATTCATCAGTTTTTGCGGGCAAATTAAAGCAGTTTACGTGAAAACTGATCTCACATGGTGGAAGTAGTTCTTTGCAAAATTTTGTTACTTTTGTGACATCTAAAATAACTCAAGGATTACCATCTAGTCACTGAGTAACAATATTCTAATGTTTACTTCATTGATTTATCCGTATGTTTTATCTCAAAGTAAAGTGAATGGTGAAGGCCCATTTTACAAATGAAGTCAATAGTTTGTTGGTTAAATTTTTATTTGATGATACATTGGAAACTAGAAATTATAACAATCAATGTCAATATCCGGTTAGTGAGTGACTTATGAATAACTTATATTGTTAATTGGTCCATGTCAATAATATTTCTATTCCAAAATGATGTAGAATTTTAAAATATTAGGTTATTATGTGGAGAGCTCTTGAGCAATACATCTCTGCCCCCCCCCCCCCCCCCCCCCCCCCCCTGTTCTTTATTCAAGTTTGTGATATCTGATAGTCATTGGAAAATAATAATTCTGCTGTTTGTGTGGAATAATGATGGATTGAATGTTTAGAAAGTAGTTGTGTAATTTGGCACAGAATGTTTCTGGTGCATATATAGGGCTCTGTGGCATTGTATCTTTACAAACATGTGTTTTCTTTCGGTCATTTTCTTTAAGGCGGTTTGAGAGACATTGGGAAAGTTGGGAATAAAACACGTGCTCATAAGTAGAGACAATTTTGCACGTTTATATGGGAAATAGAATAGACCTTTTTTTTTAATATATGATTTCTGTGATCTGGGTCCAGATTCAAACTCGGATCACGGGTCCAAAAAAGCTTAGACCCAATCCCTTAAGTGAGGGTTGAATATGCGCTCAAACCCATGGGTCTAAGACCCATGCTCATTTTAGTGGGAGCCACTTAATGGCATTGATGCTGACCTATGGAAGAGGTAACAGTGAAAAGCTGATGGCTGCATTATGAACCTTTGTATCTATTATCTAGGTTGATTTTGATGATAGTTATATCAATAGTTAAATTCTTTTTCATTTCTGAATCAATTCTCTTATTTCCGTTGGCCGCAGATTCAAAAATTCCTTCGATTTCAAAGCATGAAACAACCTTATCTTGGAAAGGCAGCGGCTGTCCAAAAACAAGGTTTTCTGCTGCCAGTGTCAGAATGTGAGTTTAATTTCACGTCAGCGATTGAAGAGCTTTGTTCTTCAGGAGTGGTTGTGTCTGGTCATCGACCTTTGAGGGCCACTGGAACAGCTATATCTGTTGCCGTTGGACTTATAGAAGGATGTATGATGAGAACAGGTTCTAGGATCATGGTCTTTACATCTGGGCCAGCAACTATTGGCCCTGGAATTGTAGTGGGGTCTGATTGTAATTATTCGATAAGAAATCACCGAGACTTGATTAATGGTCATGCACCCTTTTTTGACAAGTCGTGTAGTTTTTATAAAAAAATATCCCAGCGTTTATGCGATGCATCCATAGTTCTTGATCTGTTTGCTTGTTCTTTGGATCAAGTGGGAGCAGCAGAGCTAAAAGCTCCTGTTGAGAGCTCGGGTGGTTTTATGATGCTTGGGGAATTATTTGAGTCAGAGCAGTTTCGGAAATGTCTGTGCCACCTATTCAAATGTGACAACAATGGAAATCTGACGATGTGTTTTGATGCATCTATAGAAGTGGTTACAACTAAAGATGTCAAAGTTTGTGGGGCCCTTGGTCCATGTGTGTCACTTCGGAGGAAGAATGCTCTAGTGAGTGACAATGAGATAGGGGAAGGTTCTACTAATGCTTGGAAGTTGTGTTCTCTTACAAATAAGACAAGCATTGCATTTTTCTTTGAAGTCAATGACTGTCAGAGAGTTGAACCTGGTTCAGCGTTTTTTATTCAGTTTATTACTCGGTATAGATACGGAGCAAGTGGGATTCGGAGAAGGGTGACAACAGTAGCTAGAAGGTGGGTGGGCAAGAATTCGCCCGAGATTTCTGCTGGATTCGATCAAGAAGCTGCAGCCACAATCATGGGTAGGCTTGCTATTTACAGAGCAGAGAGACATTATGTTAGAGATGTAATCAGGTGGCTGGATGATAATTTGATACGATTTGCTTCCCTGTTTGGAGACTACATCCAGGAAGACCCATCTTCTTTTCGCCTTTCATCGAACTTCTCTTTGTACCCACAATTTATGTATTATCTAAGAAGATCTCAGTTTATTAATGTATTTAATAGCTCACCAGACGAGACAGCTTTCTTTAGACTGATGTTGAATCGCGAAGGGGTGGTGGGTTCTCTTATCATGATTCAACCAACACTTTTCCAATATTCATTTGACGGTCCACCTATTCCGGTCCTCTTAGATATTTGCTCGGTGTCTCCTGATGTTATTTTGCTTTTTGATTCATACTTCTATGTGGTCATCCACTATGGGTCAAAGGTTGCGCAATGGCGGAAACTTGGCTACCACAAGGACCCAAGCCACGAGACTTTTAAAAAGTTGTTGGAAGCTCCTGAGGTGGATGCAGAACAACTTGTTGCTGAACGTATGCCCGTTCCTAAAGTCATCAAATGTGATCAGCATAGTAGTCAGGCTAGATTTCTTCTTGCCAAGTTGAACCCTTCAGTTACCCATAATTCAAGGTATGCTGCTGAAGGTTCAGAAATTATACTCACCGATGATGTTAGCTTGCAAGTTTTCATGGATCACTTACAAGAGTTGGCAGTGCAAGGATGATGACGAGTTCACATGTATCAGGTTTCTTCTGTTTTTCCCTTATACAAAAAATTCTGCTTTCATTTAATAGTGAATATAACTTTATATCCTTTGTAGAATACAATTTTTGTGTATCCTGAAAGTTGTGTGTTTCTTCATACCAAATCAAAGTATTCTAAAGGGAAATTTGTCAAGAGTGCATTAAGATGGACATATTCGTTGAAGGGGGTTATCATTTCATCATTTTAAAGCTATTCAATACTTTTTAAGATTCCTTGTTATCCAGAATTCTTAGACAAGCTATCACTCGCTGATTAATTGGGCGAACTGCTGCTGACTTGGATTCTATAACATTAGAGGGTTAAGATAATTTTCTATTGTGCCTAGAAATATTCTCATGATGTGATGAAAAGTTTGATGGAATACAGTAAAATGACTCATTAAATCATGTGTACGTATTATGTGAAGTTTCTGATGATGTTTGCAAGGGTCAATAGAAAACACTCTTTTTGCTATTACATGAGTAAGGTTGTATACAACTAAACCCCAAATCCTACCTAGGTGGTGAGAGCCACTTTATAGCATGAGGTAATGGAATGTTAGAAGATTCTACCCAAATTGGTTTTAGTTCTTGATAATTAAAACTTACAATATCTAAACTTAAGTGTGATATAAGGGAATTTGGAGGGAAGGGGAATGGAAGTAAAACGAGGGATCTATGTTCCTTTATTGAATTCCTTCCACAAATCAAAAGATTTCGAAGTCAAATAGAAGCACACTGCACACCCCTCCGCTTTCCTCCCTGTTGCTTCCCCTTAGCTCTTTTTCCTCTATTGAAACTGTTGTAACAATAATCACACCGTGTTTTTATCTTATTAAAGTCCCATCTTTTTATATTTTTGGGAATTAATCCCACTTTTAGGTAGCATCTTTTATTAGGACCTATACGTTCTGTAACGTGTGGAACAGGATATCTTATTTTAAAGGTGCACATGTCATTATGTTATTGGATTTTGCTACTAGTTTTACCAATAATCTTTTATCTCCACGTAGAGACATCATTTCTTGAACTTTACATCCTCACTTGTAAACTCCCCTTCATTCCCTTGCTTCACCACGGTGGTGATCCTTCCCAAATGAGACTTCAGCATGTATCCCGTTTTATTCCTTCCTCTTTATGTGGTGGTCAGTGGTGACAACTGCAGGTATGTGTATTAAAGATGGAGTCAGGGTGAGATGGATGGGATTTGTTAGATGATATTGGATAATGGGTATATGGTTGTGGTGGTGAACTGAGCGGAAGACAATATAATACCAAGGGTTAGACAGAATAAGTGGAGGGTAAGAGAAGTCGAGGAAGACCTAAAAACTGATGGTATAATGATAAATTATATGACACTCACCTTGGTTCACTGATTCTAGCAGTCGCTTTTTTTTTTTTGCAGAGCTATGGTTGTATCAAGTGAGGGTGAAGGCTATGCGCTCTTGCCGAATTACTATGAAAGATGATCTATAATTCACGTGATTCAACGCGTTAGTGCTCATCTTGCTTATCTGGTGATACTCTTGAGTCTCGACCCAAGGTTGTGTAAGTTATTTCTATCAACGTTCACGAACAGATCTCGTGATTCCCAGCTAAAGCCTATCTCTTAATGACCATGTTGCACTTTTTTTTTTTTTTGCGCCTCCCCAGGTACGCAAGAGATAGCATGTGTTGTAACTTCGAGCAATGGGTTTTCTCCAGTTCAAAGATGCTTTGCCGTCCATTGTTAAGGGGCAGTTTATGATTGATACTTGGTAGTCTTAAAACTCCAAAGAATCTGAACATTGGATTGCTGGAATTAGAAATTAGAGATGATGTATTTTTAAATGTAAATGTATCAGTATTCTTTGTTCGATCATCAATGTACAGTGCGATACATAGAAAAGCTTACGGAATCAGGAAACTGGTGATACTCAAATTTTTCCGGAGATTTTCGTCTAGTTTTTTGGCCAAAGTGCAACAAATTTGCTTATTTTTTTGGGTAACTTGTGATTTTTAAATATCTCGAATTGGGTTTTTCTTTCGCTTTCTAGAGTTTTGCTTAGGATGAGTGATAACAGTGGTATTGTTTTTTCCAACAGTTCTTGTTCATAATGAACTTGAAAATAAAGTTATAGGTGTAATGTTTGCTTACCCAGGATGTGAAAGCGGAAAAAGTTTTGATCTCGAATTATGTTTGCAAGGCGATTTAATGAATGCTCATGGCAATGATCAAGAGTACATGACTTTTTTGTTATAAAAAATTTAAATTTTAATTTAACAATGATTGATTCAATTCTCAAAGTGATCAAATATGATTAGTTATAACTTATATAAAAAAAATTAATTTTGACCTTAAAAGTATCAATTATAACCTTAAATAGATCAAATACTGAGCGCATATTAAAAAAAACTATAATTTGGCTTATTGGGCTATCCGTCTCATATTGATACGGTCACTTCCAAGGGGGGCTGATATAAGATTATGGCCTTCAATTAAATTGAATTTAGTGGAACAATTAGTTCTTTGGAATTATTATTTTTTTAGGTAGGTGATTTACTAATTTTCTAATTACTAATTCATTTTTTATGTATTCGCATCAAACAATATAGTCCATTGTCTTAAAATTTGATAATGAAAGAAAAAGGTAAATAAAATAACACATGAAAAAATGTATAGATAAGATAAATAAAGAAGACTAATTCGTGAATGAAATGAGCAAAAAAAAAATATAAATTTATATGATAATATTCATTAAAGAATTAATAAAATTGATCACAATGACTCTTTTAACTATATATATATATATTAAAGAGAAAGTAAATTTATTTTCATGTACTTGTTTTAAATTTGCTATAATATAAAAACGAGCGAGTGATAATAAACTCAAAGGGAGTAATTAGAGAGTTATGGGTTAGACTGATATACAAGTGACACATGTACGACTTACTTACAACAAAACCTGCGACTAGACAAAGTGTAATATTTGGAAAATTATAGTTTAAGATAAGTAAATTTAAGAGAATTATCGGTGTGAGAATGATCTTAGATCCACATAATTTAATTTCTTTCCAATTTTCTCTTTCTTTTATTTTAACCCTTTCTCCCTCTCTCTCACTTCGTTAAACCCTGGAACCCGCCAACCTTCATCCTTGTTCATTTCTTTGAGACTTTGAATGCCACAAGCAAGATTCATCCTCAATTCTCGCCTTGATTTTCGCAAGCAGAACCTTCATCCTCTTCCTCTCGATTCAAAATCGTCTTTCCCTTTTCTTCCTCTCTGTGCAGCAGATTCGGGCAGCAGACCCAGATCTCACCGGAGCCACGAACACCACTTCTCACGGTGGTTCTACAATCCTAATCGGCGTTCCTCTTCTCGATGCTAGCATTGCATTCTCTGAAATTTGGTAAGGAAACAACCTTCATCTTTATCCTTGTCTATTTTTCGAATATAGAACAAATTTATCTTGTTCCTCACTCTATACGTTTCAATATCATTATAACCAATTCTTTTTCATTCTTGAAGATTCAAGACACATCAATTAGATTGAATTACTGATTTTTCGTGGGGAAACAAGCAGTTTCTACAAAATACAATCAACACTCAATAGTTGTTTCTTTCGGGGCAAACATCAATCCGAAAACCACTCCATTTCTCAAAGGCTCTTATTCCTTTAGGGTAGGGTAATAATCTCTATTCTTTTGTTATTTTGAAATACTCTTGCAAGTTCTATAACATTGTGATTACACTTCTTTCCCTTGTATAATCTTTCATTCATGTGTTAAACCCTAAATGTTGTTGAATCTTGGAATGTATATGAGTTAGTTAGATGAGTTATTAAATTGGAAATTCATGGAAAATGTGTTATTAGTGAGTTGCGTGATGATGAGAATTTAAGTGTGGGCTATGATTTTAGTAGTAGAGTATTCGTATGATTTAGTTGTGGTTAGTTCAGTGTTCTTGGATGTAATATTAACCTTTTCAAATTATGGTAATGGTTAAATGTTGATTGATTGATTGTTATTGAAGGTATCTAGGGTTCGTGTGGAAATTGTTAATTGAATGGATAGAGTAGCTGAATCTTTCTTCTGGATAGTTTGTTAATCTTGTTTAGTTTCTTGGTTTTGAGTTTAGATGAACATGGAAGTGTTTGAATTGAAATATAAAGGGAATTGTGGAGACGTATAATCTTTACAAGAATATAAGCTAGACTAAAGCAAGGTTATTTATTTTGATGATATTGAGGGTTGGAGTTAGGACTTGCACAATCTCTGAAATGAGAAGTATTAGAATAGAAGATGGAACTAAGATGCATTCTTAGGATGAGATGCAATGAGCTATATGAACCTAGTTGTGGTATCGTATGCTTTGTGGTGATGCTATATTTGTTATGCTTTAGGAGGCGACATTATCGAGGAGCCTTCTAGTGATCGCGGAGTACCGGACTTAGCTTCTTGAAGCGTTCTTTTTGGTGAATAGTAGCAATCCCTTAAAGGGTCTGATCAGACTACATTCTTGAAAATAAACTTTTTACTAAAGCTCTTTTGAATTGGAAATTGTTGAGACAAATGTTGTTGTGAATGTTTATGCCGATATTATGATATGGTCAATGGATCGGGCTTGCGAGCTGGTCATTGACGGAGTTGAGGAACATTGTTCCCTGCTCCCTTTTTTGAAGCGAATTGTCATTGAGATATTGACTAGCTTCACTCGAGAGCGACATAGCCTTAGAGCTATGGGGCACCTCTCAAACTAGACTGCTCGCACATAGATCTAGGGAACTGATGTTGCTTTTAAACCTATGATTTTTAATGTGTTTTGTTGTTTTGGATTGTTACTTCTCATTCAGTTTAATCTGACCCCCTGTTGTTTCCATCTTTTAGTTTGATCATTGGTCAGAATCGGTTGGGAACGATGGGTTAGCAGTGTTAAATAGCGTTCCAAGGATGTATATTGAGCTGAGCACGTAGGAATTTGTAGTTTTGCATTAGGATTTTGGATAAATGCAAATTTGATTTGGTTGTGTTGGTTATATCAAACTTGTAGAGAATTGTATGATCATCATGTGTTTTAGTTAGATGTTTGGTTTGAGAATTAGTTGAGTTTGTTACGTTAAAGAGCTGGTGACCTCTTTGCTTAAGTTTTGGAAGTGTGATATAAGTTTCTTGGGAAACGAACCTAGTGATGACCCTGTTTACTCAATCAACGGTAAGTCGGGTTGTTACACAAAGTATGACTTAACAACTACAACATGTGTCACAAGCGTACCATAATTATACGTTTGTAAGACTAGAACAATAAGAATCGTGCCCCATAGATACGATTCACGCGGTTATTTATGAATAGGCTGATCTCACAACAAGACGGTTATATACGAGACTGGTTATGCAAGAAAATAAAGTAAATGACCCAATAAATTGAGCCGTAGTCGGTATTATTCAGAACTGGACTCTCACCAACATCCAGAAATATCATACAATAAATTAATGTCGACGATTTCAGGATTTATTTGTCTATATTTACAATTAAATCCTGAATTTTTGTCTTCCAAAAAATTGGAATTATGGTAGGTACAAGTCACGATCCTACTTCATTTTCATTTTCTTCTTTTACTTCTTTTCCAAACTTCAATTTTTTGTTGAATACATCTATTGGTAAACTCTAAAACCACCAACTTTTTTTTTTGCAGGCATATTAACAAGCCACAAGAGGCAAGTACCAACAAAAATTTCTGTGCATTATAAAACCCCATATAACAACAACCCCCCCCCCCCCCCCCCCCCCCCCCCCCCCCGCGGTCATCTCAAAAATTGGAATTATGGCAGGTACAAGTGACGATCCTACTTTATTTTCACTTTCTTCTTTTACTTCTTTTCCAAACTTCAATTTTTAGTTGAATACTTGAATTGAATATATTTTATGCTTTGGTTGCTGCTACTTCAAATATTTTTTACAGAAGATAAAGTATCGTTGGATTTGACTGAAGAAACTCTTCAAAGCATGGAAGTCGGCATGGCTTTTCGTGATTATGTAATTTTCTTTATCATCCACTCATAATTTGATATTTTTTGGTTTTTAATCCATTTATTCTCTGAAGAAACTCTTAAGATTTTCCCTTTTTGCGATTAGTAAGTGTTGTGCGACAACAGAAGCAATAATCGAAAACAATAAAGAAAACAATAAATATTCAAACAATAAGAAAACCCACCATACGTGGTTCACTATCAATATGATAGCTACGTCCATTGGTACCAAAATCGAAAATTTCTATAAAACTGTAAGGCTACATAGATGAATCAAGAAAAACTAATGGTGGCTCACTTTTCCCTCTTGTGTTTCCATGAAACCCTAAACCTAATTTTTGAGAGGGGTTTATATAGTAAGTCTCTCTAGAAAAGAAATTAGGGTTGCAAAACTTAGAAAAAACTGTCCATTAACTCACAAAACCGTCAAAGCCGGCAAAAACCGCAGGAAGCGACCAGTTGTTGCCCATATCGGCGACTTGTCGCGTGGTCATTGGAACAAATTTGCAACTCGCGAGAAAACGTCAGACTCACGAAAACAGCACTCCCCAAAAAAGAGGTGAAGCGACGTTTCGTCGCTTTCACCCTTCCCAGAAGTGACAACTCATGGCTTAACACCATTTCTCTTCTTTGATTCATCTTCTCATGTTTAGACTCTGTTTGAGTCACCTAACACCAACAGTAAGTGAGATCAACGGGAATAGTGATAGCACCAACTTTAGCTATTGACTGTTCACAAGTATCTGATAGGAGTATTAAACTCGAGTTCTTCGCAATTTATTAGATGTTGGTGGTATATTGTTGTTAAATATTAATATCAATATATTTGGTTTTGCAAATAACATTGATCGACGATCATATAATTGGTGTATGTAATTTGATTAGTTATAGTTATAGTTATAGTTATATGTACCAATACTAGGGTATTGAGTGTTTAGTGGGCATATTTAAATTTATTTGGTTGTGTAGTAATTGTCTAGTTAAGGTGATATTGTTTGAGTGTAGTGCTTATTTTTATTGCAGAGTGGACGAATCAGTTCAATGGACTTCCATAAGAACTCGAGTTACTTGGTCACCGCTAGTGATGATGAATCTATCCGCTTGTATGATGTCACTACTGCAACGTAGGTATTTCTATTGTGATTATGTTACTTTCTTTGTCTTACACCTTTGATCTAGGTTTCCTAAGTCGTTACTTGGTCGCAATGCTCAAACACGCATAAACTACCCTAGTCTCTACTCGCAACAAGTATGAATGCAAGATAGAGGTTGTTCCATAGGGAGCTTTTAGCAGTTTGAACCTATGTAACCTGGACTCGGATACGATTATCGGATACGAGTGTGGATCCTAGTATCCGATACGTTATTTTTAGAATTTTAAGATACAGGGACACCGTCCTAGTTTTGGATATGGGAAAATTAAAGAAATCAAATGAAATATATATTACTTACGTTATGTTTAAATATCTTTTTTGGAAATTAAAGTATAAGATTGAAAAAAAAGTGGGGAGAGAGAAATATATGGCAGGTCTAGTTGTTTGTCAATTGAAAAACATCAAGTAAAGTTTTATAACTAGTTGATTAGTGTTAAAAAAAACATAAAAAATAAACAAAAGGCTAAGACTTATAGTTGTCACCTGTCATTATCACAGTCTCTACCAAACTTTTACTCAAATTGAAATATTTCGATATCTCTAGTAGAGAGAGAAAAAATTGCAAATAAACTTTTTACGGGAGAAGAATAAAATGAAGATATGGAAAAAATATGAAATTGTCAGCAATAAAATGAATATGGTGGAATTCCATCAGTTGGCAAGCAAAGCTCTTAATTTCCAACCTTAATTGTTAAGGTGAAATTTAAATTTTAGATCTAGAGTTTTAAAAGAATAACTGTTATCTTCCCTCTTTACTTTTCACCTACCGTACCCATGTTTGGCCAGCCGTATCGAATGCGTGTCCAGCACCGATATCCGTACCTACCGTATCGAATACTGGTGAGGTGGCAAAATTGGCGAGTTCGAGAAACATAGGTTTGAGCACTATCCTAGTGATATAAGTCTATTAGTGATTGGTGTTGGGATTAAGGTGGGTTAACCCAAGACTATCAATTAATAAACAAGACCATAATCAAGATAAAAACAACTAAAACTATGCTCCTTACAATTCGATAGACAAGGGATCGGTAGTTGTTAGACATTAGGTGGGATAGTTTGATGGCTAAGAAGAATTGGTACTTAGCTTTTAAGTTTAATACTACTCAATTGACGCTAGCAACTTATAATTGATGATATAATTATGATATTGGGTGATTACTCCATCTGACTTTCCTAGGTTTGGTACTAGAGAGTCGAATGATCCTTGGCCTCAAAACCACAAGTTCATTGGGAATAATCCCCATTAGTCATATTTATGGTTAAATTCGTGAATTGCTAGTCAATGCTAGTGTTTGGGAGGTTTAAGTTTCTTTCTTATGGGATGTGAACACCATAGAAGCGTGAAATGCGTATGTTCCATCGAATTGTTATTCAAAATGTTCATATCAATATCGTACAAATTTGTGATCTGAAATGGCTCTGGCAAAGATTTGATTTGATGCGGTCGGAGTCCTTAAACACCCAAAATTATGTCAATCGAGGAGGAAAAAGAAAAATAAGAAGACAAACTATACTCTAAAAAAACACGGAAGAAAATGGTGAGAAAAAGAGCGAAGAAAAATAGGAGAAAATAACTTATTGTTCAAATACTTAACTATTCTCATTCCTCTCTTATTCATGGTTGCTTACAAGTCTTAATTTTTTCTCTCTCTTCGATGGTGTATCATAACTTTGGGGGATGGTATTCCTTTGAAATTTGCAATGGTAGTTTTGGAAATATACAAAGTGTCTTAAATTAGACTCTAGTTTCTTTATTTATTAGACTAATACCTATCTTTCTTTAAAGTTTCTATCTTTCTTTTTTTTCTTTTCCCTTTTTTGTATATATTTTTTAATCATCTTAATGAACCTTATGTCTTGTGCTAAACAACTTCATTTGAAAATGAGGTAGAGTTTTGAACGTGCACATTACAATTGACTCTATTCCCCTTTGCAGAGTCTTCTCCATTCACACAAAAGCCAAACTTTTAACTATTTGACATTTAGAAGCAATTACATTTGTGAAGAACTGCTTTTCAATCACTACGGAATGGAGTGATTTGCAGAGCCGTCTTCGACATTCTATAGGCCCTAAGCAAAATATTAATTAAGGGCTCCTAAAATCTTAAATTACATTCTAATACATTTTGGTATTTGTAAATTTGTTTATTAATACTTTAATTAGTACAATTATTTTTTACTAATATATTAAAATATTGCTAAATTTTATAATTACATGAAATGAAACCAACACTATTAATCTTCAATTTCAAATAGGCATTTCTTTTAAGTTTAAAGTTTAAACCACTATCATCACTTATCTTAGTTGAACTAATAATAAAACAAGAGAGATTACATAATTAGCATTAAATAATAATAATAATAATATATTGCTGACCTAAAATAATTTATACTAGTATATCCTAATCATTCAATACAAGCTGATAATACAAATTTATTAACCAATTTATCTAATTATGTTTTAAAAAATAGATTGAATGTGAGTTCACATTAAATTTTTAAAGTTCTTCCTATTCATTTAATTTTGCTATATAATACACAAAAATTTTCATTTTAATTTTGACCATATAACAAAAATATGAGGCCCTCCTATCAATCGGGGCCCTAAGCAGTAGCTTCTTGCTCCCCTTAATAGTCGGCCGTGGTGATTTGTTTGGTACTATTTTATTATTTCCTTTTTATGTGAATTTTTTTTAGTTATATGAAAAATATCATTAAACCACGAAATCAACGAGAAAACAAACAAGACAAGGAAAAGGAAAGGCAAATTAACTAGGTTAGACCCCTAAACTCAAATATTCCAAAAGGACCAAACGAAGAAAATACAAGTGATTTATCTACCTAAAATCAACAGAAGAGATTTCTTCTTTTTAGGGGACAAGATTTTCGCTTTGATATCAAACTTTACATGAGCAACTAAGCACTTGGAACTAGGGATATTCAAATTTCATATGGTTTGATTTTTAGCCCACTAAATCTAGTAAAACACATCACTGTAAAATACTTTATTCCTTGTGACCGAATCCCTGAACTGCTTACATCAAGCTATAAAGATTAAAGATATAAATAGAGTTACCACTTGAAGGGCCACCACCCCAAAGCATTAAGACATTATTGACAACAATACCAAGGGACAACCAAAGATCAAATGATTAAGGGTCACAAAATAAAGTATGCATATTAGACAAAGGGGGAAATTAGAGATATTTCATTGAGAGAGACTATCCCTAATCTTAAGATGATAGCCATAAGATTAGTCGATGCTTAGGAACAAAATATGGCACCACACAGCTTCAGCCTGGGGAGTTTTAGGTTTGTTATTGACACATGAATCATGTACTAGAATAATAGATATGCTTAATAGAAGAGCAATGGATGTTTAATCTCTTTAAGTTGAGTTGGGTAGTGTGATAGGAAAGTAGAAGGATGATGCCACTTGTTTGCAGTATGTGGTTAGGTTAAACTTTTTGGGACCTTGTACGATATAATTAATAGATTGATTGAAGTTACATAGGGTGAAGGGTGAAGGGTGTTTTGAATGCTAAAGAGGAAGGTTGAATAAGAGAAGGAAACTAAAGACTATTAAATGTGGCTTCGAAAGTCAAAATTGTCATGAATTTGGGCTCACCTCTTCCGTTTTTACTCTAGGTTAAAAATTCAATATCTTAAAAGAAAAAAATTGTTTGTTATTTTATTTATGGCCTTGGTCCTTAAGCCTTTTCCCTTTGGCCTAAGCTTAGGGTATGTGATAAGTAAGCGGTAGAACTATATATTCAAAACGAGAAATGAAGATATCTTGAAGTCTCAATCACACTAGGAAAGGGATAACCTTAAGAAACATAGGGGTTAAATTGTACATTTCCTGAGGAAATAACCGTACATTGTTAAAAGGAGTCTTTAAAGGAATCCTAACTCCTAAGCACCAATTTCCCCTTGTTTAATGCTAGTGAGTGATAAACATGTTCTTCCGTCTCAGACTCTCAGTTATGACTTATTAGGAGACAAGACTTTGTTGGGTGTTTAGGTCTATGTATCTTCTAGAGTTATACTTTAAGTAGTCTTAAGTTGAGCTTTATGACTTCGGTACAAGTGAGCTTTGTTTCGGAGGGATTGAGCAACTACTTTCTTTATTGTTCATGTTTAGCTTTTAGCAGTTTTCTCCGTTTCCTTCTCATATTCCTTTTTTGAAGTTTTCAGATGCTTGAAAACAATTAATAGCAAGAAGTATGGGGTTGATTTGGTTTGCTTTACTTCTCATCCTACAACAGTGATCTACTCGTCCAAGAATGGCTGGGATGGTACACTTTCTTCTTTTTAAATTAACGATAGTATGGATATCTAAGGTTTGTAACTAAGCTTGGACTATCTGCAGAGTCGCTCCGCCTTCTGTCCTTGAATGACAACAAATACTTGCGGTACTTTAAAGGTCATCATGACAGGTATATGGTCTCTAACGATCCATATGTGACTGGATGGTTTTTCCTTAAAGCATGCTGTCTGATATACTCTCTTCAGGGTCGTATCTCTGAGCTTGTGTGCCCGCAATGAGTTATTTATATCAGGTTCTCTGGACCGGACTGTTCTGCTGTGGGATCAACGGGCCGAGAAGTGTCAGGTGTGTAACATCCTATCTTTTGTTGACTGTCTCGTCACTCGTGCTTCTATGATGAATAGCATCTAAATCAAATTTTTGTTTAGGGTCTTCTACGTGTCCCAGGAAGACCTGCTACAGCTTATGATGATCAAGGATTAGTTTTTTCAATTGCTTTTGGAGGATTTATTAGGTTGTTTGATGTTCGTATGTATGAGAAGGTTTGTTCTCTTGGTCTAATTTTGTTAGAAAATCTAGAAGTGTATTTTTATAAGGTGTGGTTGATGGTTGATGGTTGATTTCTTGTAATCAGGGTCCATTTGAGATATTCTCTGTTGGTGGAGACTTTTCTGATGCCAATGTAGTCAAATTTAGCAATGATGGAAGACTTCTGCTTGTTACAACTACCAATGGATTCATTCACGTGCTTGATTCATTTCGTGGCACCCTTGTTAGTTCTGTCCCCTTCTAGAAAAGTTTATGTTAAATTGATTTATAGGGAGTTACTCTGAAAATAATATCCAATTTATCTCTCTGATTTCTTCTAATATATACAGCTATGCTCGTATAATGTTAAACCGGTATCAACTAGTTCGACTCTGGAGGCCTCGTTTAGCCCTGAAGGAATGTTTGTCATATCAGGTAATGCATTCAAAATTTTTGTTCCTTTCAGTAATTAAAAAAGGAACTTTGCAGTCACTTTATTTTTCTAGATTGGTGACATTGGGAGCTGAATGGGGTTTGTTCAATTGACTATTCATCCATTCCTTTGCAGTCACTTATTACATTGCCGATGCCTGGACCATTGGAGTATAACCTCTTGCTTTTAATCCCCCAAAAAAATTTTGTGCCATTGGGCCTCTCTAATCAGATCATTCCCAAGTTTCTGTGAAACTTTGTGTCAACGAAATCTCTGCTAACATCATGTTTAACACACTTTTGTATGTTGACGGTTCTATGAGCCTGTGGACACTTGTCCATAGGCTTATCTAGTAGCTATATGGTTATATAATTTTCATAACAGTTTCGGAGAATTTAAAAAAGGCACTATTTTCCACTTGTATATATTGAAAAAAAAAAACTTAAAGGGTGAATATGGCCGCTCAGCTTAATGTTATTCTCAAAGCTTGATATCTTTCAACTGAAATATAGGGAACGCTTTCTCTTCAATTAAAATACCGACTTCAACTTGCTTCACTTATCTATAAACTCCCAAGGATTCATTTGGTTGGGCCTTTTGGAGCTCTCGGTAAAAGGAGTCGAGAATAGACAGCTTCTACATGTTTGGTTGCGCCTGTTGTTGAATTAGACCTGAAGGTGGATGGGGAGGTATACTGTTGGACTAACAATGGTGAAGGGGTGGACAATGTAATTCATGAGGGTGTAGTTGTGTAGGCACTAGGTAGCTAAGAATTTTTTGTTAATTTGCTGCTTCTGTAGACGTTATCTATACAAGGAATGGGATAAAATGAAATCATTCTAACTACTCGATTTGAATTTCAAGGATGACGTTTTAACAGAATACCTTCTAAATATATCTTTCTACCTTGTCTTCGATAAACTCATTAGGTCCTTTTGGACACCAAAATAATTGTCCAAGGTCTCTCAATCTTTTACACTTAGTTTTAGCTCATGGATTTGTCATATACGAAAAGTCTATGCTGTGGTGGATGCCTAGAATTGATCTAGCATATTTATAACAATTGAAGTAGAGATGTATTCAGAGAAAACCTTGACATCCTTTGATATTGACTAGGGTAATCTCTAATCACTTCTCAGCAAGAATTGTTATTTCACTGCAGTAACTTTTGACCTATTTAATGTGGACAATGGCACTGTAAGATTTATAATGTCTGCAGAGTACTTTTATAGGTCACGACTACTCCATTGTAAGCCTTGAAAGTATATACAGATCCCTATATTTTTCACTGAACAATTTACAACTCTTGGCGATAGATTTGGAACCTTTTTGGCCAAAAAGTCTGTCACAAAATCAAATTGTTTCCGTGAGATGGATGTCTTTCCTCACCTTGACTCGGGAACTATTCCGCCTACCTTTGGCATCGAGTTTTGCGATATTTTTGGTATTTCTCTGCTTTAGCTCAACCACCAGTTTCTTTGTTACTTCTCCTTTTTAGTACCCCGCCCAATTATGTTATTCACTTTCACATTGTCCTGATGTACCTCTTTGCACCCTGCCTCCATCTCTTAGTTCTGAGCCTCCTATCACATGAACATTTTTGAGCTTTATTTCGTATATATCTTGCTAGTATATCCTGTACCTGGGTTTCTTCACCCTTTTGTACCTGTAAACTCATCCACTATCTCCTCCCAATATAGTCATGGATTTGTCATCTGATAGGTTCTTCTAATTCTTTTTGGCTTTTAGCACATGAGGACTACTCTTTTATTTCTCATCTTGTACAATCTTGCAAAATCAACAGTTTGTGTTGAATATTTGATTATATGCTGATACAGTTTTGTAATAGCTATTTCCCGTTGGCTGATAGGATCTTTGCAATGCATCTCTTAGATTTAACCAAGTATTGTTTCCTTCTCTTGATAAGTGAGTTAGTTCAGTTCATGTTAATCTGCAGTTCTGTTGTTTCTGTTTACGTTTTTAGATCCTTATGCACTACTTTTTAACCATCTCCTTGCAGTCCTATGTGATCATTGATGTCACCTTTGATCTACACCTTTTGAAATTTCAGTACTTCTCAAAACAAGTTTCCAGATCTTTCCCTTGGTCTCTACTGTGCTCATCCAACTTGTGGCCTGCATACGCATTCACTATATGGATGGTTTCTCCTCCCATCACAACCTTTATAAGCTATGATTATGAGATGCTTTGGAATTTGTTTGTCAACCAAAATCATTATTGCGACCATTGTCTCATACTGAAATGTTACCTTGACATGTTTAGTTTGACAGTTAATGTTCTCCATATCGGGGCGAATCCAGAAGAAAGTTTATTACCTGGGCCATTATTATGACTTCTCATTGGCATGATGTAATTAGCTGGAAACGCCATTGTCAAAGCACATAGAACATCGTGGGTTTGAACACTGAACATCAGATTAGCATACTACTTTATTTTTCATGACCTGGGCCATGGCCCATGCCAGCCCGGGTCTAGATATGCTCTTGATTATAGCCTTTATTGAGTCTGTTTATGTTATGAGTAGCTTCTGTTTAATTCTTTTGGCTTTTTGTTGCAGGTTCAGGAGACGGAAGTGTTTATGCTTGGAGTGTCCGCAGCGGCAAAGAGGTATGAATGTATGATTACAACATTTTTATTATCAGTAATTCTATGACTTGATGGAAGGTGTAAAAATCTCTCATCATATGTTGGTTGTTAACTTTGATAGAAAAAGGTTACATTGTCGTACTTGCTCTTCTTTGATTATGGTATTTAAGGTCACTTGTCCCTTGAATTATGTCAAAAACCAAAATTTATTGATCCAGTTCTTTTTTATATTTTGCAAAGTGGTCACCCTTGCATCTAGTATGATGCATGTTTCCCTGTAGTTTGAGAACATTTGTCGGTTGTTAAAAAAATCAAGATCTATTCTTAATAATGCACAAAACATAATGTATGTTTTTATTTCTTATCGCCCAATCTATGTGTTGCAGTTACTCAAAAGAAATTGATAATGACATTTCAGCATTTGTGAAACCTGTTAGGTTAATCAACTAAGCTTTTTTTACACCTTGCACGAAACGAAATTCTGGCCTCTTAATCAATAAAAGGAGTATTCTACAAGCAGTCCATTTTTTTTGGTCTGAGATATACAATTGTATGGTCCTGTTTTGGACCGTTTTATGGTTTTGAAGAAATGTTCATGTTAACAATCTAATTGACGTTTCTGAAACCTTGAAATGCACCATAATGCGATCAGGGTGTTGAGTCCTACCAGTCACTATTTCTTGATATTTTTTTTCGGATGGCTTTTATGATCTTGCAAACTAAGCATATGAGATTTCTCTGTTTTGACTCCATAGTGGCTTGTATATGTATCTGATGAAATAATCTATTTCTGTAGGTGGCTAGCTGGATTAGTACTGAAAAAGAGCCTCCTGTCATAAAATGGGCCCCAGGGAACCTCATGTTCGCAACTGGATCCTCTGAACTATCCTTTTGGGTTCCCGACTTATCTAAACTGGGAACTTACGCAGGAAGAAAATTGTCATGAGAATATTTGCTGATTGGACATGCTGCTGTGTTATCAACCACAAATACTGATTTCATCATGAATCACGAGGCATGATTGAATCTTTCTTCGATCCCTGCTTGGTTAAAGTCTGCTTGAACAGCTTGTAATTCAAGGCACATCAATTAGACTACTTGGAGCTAATATGGTCTGTAATCATCTTGCATGGATTTGGTGTTACCCTAGCTGCATGCTGCTCGACTCCTTGTTATGCTAGAAACTCAAAGAAGGAAGAATAGCCAGTCATCCAGGTACAAAAGCCGATAACCTTGTATTATAGTCTAATTTGTCATGAAGGCTCATACATGTTTCAACATTTGAAGAATTACAACGTTGAAAAAAAAATGTAGTTCATTTATTTTACCCCTAGTTTAAAGCATATATGCGATCGATATACAACCGGTCTGTGCTACATTTCACCCGAGAAAGTTGATTCACCCATCAATGGCTGACATATAGCATGAATGCATGATAAAGATTATTTGGGTGCTGATCACTCATCAAAGGTTCAGCTCTACAAGCCGATTAGCCCCATTATACCTTGTTTTACCGATCCTAAAAGAAGAGCTCATGGAAAGGGTGTTATACATGTGTATGATATATATGTGGTCAAGCGGGACTAGATTTTTCAGTTTTAGTTTTTTACTTGATCTTCTTTATCCTTTTAAATTTGGACTCATCAACTCTTTACTTTAACGTTGATAATTTAGTAGTATATTTGGGAAATATCAACCTATTATCCCTTGTTTAGTGATACATTATCCCTTGTTTGAACTTGTGCTAGCTCAAGTTTCTTAAGTGATACATTAGGAATACATGTTTAGTGCCTACATGCGAAAGCTACACTACAAGGAGTTGATTTAGAGACTTGGAGACAATGTTAGCACTCCTTGAATTTTGAGTCAGTTCTCCAGTTTGGTTCGAGGATTTCCACGCATTGGCTAGCACTAAATTTTCTGAAAGACCTTGGATACTTTGCATGGGACACTTGGGCGTGTACCCTTTGTACGACAAATAATGCTCGACTAGGGCTTGTATCCATCTAAACATTCTTCCTAATTATTGAATTGTTATTTGTTGTATTTGTATTAGAAACATTAGAATAAATAATTACAAGTCAATGTATGTTTCAGGCGGGATGATTCATCGCCAAAACTTCGAACATTCGTAAGTCAAAGCTTGGAGGCTATGATAAAGTAAATAAACATATATATACGACAAAATATATACAAATGTTTAAATTTTCCACTAAATAAACACATATATATATATATACACACACACACACACACACATAGTCGATCCAAATACACAAAAGTTAAACGTTAACGCTCACGGCCTTCATCTACCCTATCCAACTGAGTTGGTCTTCTACGCCTCTTGCGGTAGTAAGAGGCGTTCGGGTGTCGCTCTGGCAGTGGAAGGGACTGGTACTATGATGGCTGTGATAGCCCAGCCTGCGAGGTTCCCGCAACGTCAACGGGGTATGAAAGATCCATCTCCTTCAAATGATAGTCATAAGCAGGAGATGAGACATGCGTATGGGCGGTAGTCGGTGAGGACTCTGCAGCGACTTCCGGTATAAAGTGCTGGAACTGCGTGCCGACGAGCATGCCTTGCGCAATCTCCCTCACTGGCTC